>NW_006205228.1:1263124-1297967 GCF_000334495.1 Tupaia belangeri chinensis
TTTTGGGGGTTTGTTTGTTGTTGTTTTTCCAATTCCCTGAGGCATGATGATAGATTATCTATTTGCCACCTTTCCATCCTTTTCTTATTCGCACTAATTGCTATGAATTTCCCTCTTATGACTGCTTTTGCCATGTCCCATAGATTATGGGCACTTGTGTACTCATTATCATTTGTTTCCATAATTTTTTTTATTTCAGACTTAATTTCTTCAGTAGTGAAGAAGTCATTCAGAAGCAGTTTATTCAGCTTCCATGTGTTTGCGTATTTTCGGGGTGGTTTCTTGAAATTAATCTTGAGTTTAATTCCATCATGGTCAGAGAAGATGCTGGATACAGTGTCTATGCCTTTGAATCTGCAAGGGCTTCATTTGTGTCCTAACATATGATCAACCTTTGAAAAGGTTCCATGCCAGGGTGAGAAAAATGTATATGTTGTGGACATACGGTGGAAAGTTCTATAGATATCTGTCAAGCCCATTTCATTTATAGTATCATTTAGGTCCTGTATCTCTCAATTTTCTGCCTAGAAGATCTGTCTATGGAAGATAATGGGGTGTTGAGATCTCCAACAATTATAGTATTTCTCCCTATCTCTCCTTTTAGCTCCAGCAGTCTTTTGTTCACATATTTAGGTGCACCTGAGTTGGGTACATAGATATTTATAATGGTTATGTATTCTTGCTGGATTACCCCATTTACTATTATATAATGCCCTTCTTTGTCTCTTCTTACAGTCTTTGTCTTGAAATCTATTTTGTCTGAGATCACTATCGCTACTCCAGCCCTTTTTTGATTTCCATTTGCATGGAATATCTTTTTCCAGCCCTTTACTTTTAGTCTGTGTATGTCTTTATCCATAAGGTGAGTTTCCAGAGGATCTTCATGGGTTGATTCTACTCAGGGTCCTATGTATTTCTTGGGTCTGGATATTTGAATGCCTTTCTAGGTTTGGGAAGTTTTCTTCCAGGATTTCATGGAATAAATTATCTAGGCCCTTATTATTTTCTTCCTCTTCTGGGATACCAATTATCTGGATGTTGGAGCGCTTGATGATATCCAGTATTCCTCATATATTATCCTCATTTTTCATAGTTGTTTTCTCAATCTTCTTGATACTTTTTTCTGGGTCAGATGTTTTGTCTTCTACATTAGAGATTCGATCTTCTGCCTGATCTAACCTACTTTAAATACTTTCGAGAGAGGGTTTGATTTTCTGTATCACATTCTTCAACCCTAGAAGTTCCATCTGGTTCTTGTTTAAGGTATCTATTTCTTCCTTCAAGTCATGAAAGGACTTCCTCATCTCCTGGAGCTCCTTGTCTCTTTTCTCTTCCATTTCAGTTAGTTTGGTCACTACAAATATTCTGAATTCTGCCAGGGTCCAGCCTCGGCAGGGGTGGTTGAGACTCGTACACAGGAAGGTGACACAGGTGATCAGAAACAAAAATTAGACTAAGACCTCAATGCGTCTTAGCATGTTCTCAGCTGGCCACAGCCGTTGCTCATACTTCTTGAGCCTCTGCGATTGTTCCTAGTCATCAGGTGATCTATATGTTGTTTCCTATCATATTTAAGGTATCTCTGAGTGTTAAAAGTTGTACAGGATTAGAAAATTGATGATTTCTCTTATGGTTGGCCTTCCCTGTTGCTCAGCAGTACCATGTACTGTTGTCACTGGTCCTGGGTGACCCAAAGTCCTCCCTGGTTCTAAGAAGTGGTGAGCTTACAACTGACCTAATAAGCAACACCTCAAGAGCAAGGACAAACAAAACAAAATGAAATCATGTGGCGCAGAGCTGCGCACTATTCAAAACAATAAAATTCAGAGAATCCAAGGGCAAGTGGGGAAGGGCCAGAGGATGAGTGAAAGGTCCTGGGCAGAAGCTTGAAGCCATAAGCCGCCTGGTGTCCAGAACTGCTGGCCGGTTCAATCCAGTTTGCAGGGGTGTGTGGGTGGGGGTGTGTGTGTGAGTTTGTCTTAAAATCCCACAAGACCAACCCGAAGTCCAGAGAGGAGCAGGGGTGGGGATGCATGAAGGACCTGGGCGGGAGGGCCGGCAGCCACAGGCTGCTTGGTGTCTGGAACTCACCACTTCTTTCTTTTGAGAATTAGCTTTTTTTATGTTTCAATCGACAAGTAGAAATTGTATGTATATCTAGAAGGATATGCAACATATGATTTTTTTTTTTTTTTGGAGAGATTTTCACTGTAGGGCGCGTGCGCTCGCCAGACAGACAGAGAGAGACATAGAGACAGAAAGCGAGAAATCACCCCCCAGGGGGGATGGTCACGCCGCAATCCCTTCTCCTCCATTCTCCTCTCGGGATCTTGGGCACGCACGCACTCGCGCCCGGCGTGAGATTTAAGCCACCGGGTCCGGGACACGAACCGCGGTCGACTACGTGGGAGTCCAGCGACATAGCCATTACGCCAACTGCTGGTTCCCTGCAACATATGATGTTTTGGTACATTGTGGAATAGCTGAATCAAGCTATTTAATATGTGCATTACCTCACATACTTTCTTTTCATGTATGTATGTGGTCAAGAATGTTTATTGGGACCAGTAGTTAGCGTAATGGCTATGTCGCTGGACTCCCACGTAGTCAACCGTGGTTCGAGTCCCAGACCCGGTGGCTTGAACTCACGCTGGGCGCGTGTATGTGCGTACCCAAGATCCTGAGAGGAGAATGGAGGAGAAGGGATTGCGGCGTGGCCATCCCCCCGAGGGTGATTTCTCGCTTTCTATCTCTCTGTCTCTCTCTGTGTCTGGCGAGTGCACGCGCCCTATAGCAAAAACCTCTTAAAAAAAATAAAAAAGAATGTTATAATCTACTCTTGGGCCAGCTGGTGGTCTGGTAGGTAAGGCAGCTGGACCCTACATGGTGACTCCGCAGTTCAAGTTCCAGAACTGGCAGCTTGAAAAACATACCAGGCATGTGTGCATGCCCAAAATCCAACAGGAGGGGGAGATGGAGGAGAAAGGGTGGTGGTGTGACCATCCCCCATGGGAGGTGATTTCTCCCTTGCTTCATTCCTTCCTTCCTTTCATTCTTTCTCTCCATCTCTCTCTGGAAAGAGCACTCACCATATGGCAATTAAAAAATATGAAACTACTGGGAACCAGCAGTTAGTGTAATGGCTATGTCGCTGGACTCCCACTTAGTCGACCGCGGTTCATGTCCTGGACCCTGTGGCTTAAAACTCACGCCGGGCGTGTGTGCGTGCGTGCCCAAGATTCCGAGAGGAGAATGGAGGAGAAAGGATTGCGGCGTGACCATCCCCCCTGGGGGGTGATTTCTCGCTTTCTGTCTCTATGTCTCTCTCTGTCTGTCTGGCGAGCGCACGTGCCCTACAATGAAAATCTCTCCAAAAAAAAAAAAAAATGAAACTACTCTCTTAGCAATTTTAAAGTAATATACAATATATTGTTAATAACTATGAGAGTAAGCTTAAAGGGAAAAAATCTAGTGATTCTAAAGACCAGGGACTATGTACCTTGAAGGTGATCATTTCCTCCTGTTCCTGGAATTTGAAAAACTGGGTGTTTTGATCAATATTCCCTGAAGTAGGAGAAATCTTTTCAGGTAACACCACGTTAGCACTGTGGTTTGGTGCCACAGTGAGCTGTGACTTCGGTATCAGAAGTCATCTCTGGGAGTCCAGGAAACTCACAGAAGCCACACTGTCTTTCCACTTCCTAGAGGGGAGTTTTGGTCTAAGACGTGTTCACTCATCAGTCCACTGCCAAGCTTTTGTCACTGCTCCTTTTCCCCTCTACAGCCCCCTAGGGAAGGGAGGAGATGGCAAAGACCATGAAGGTTCCTGAAGTTCAGGTGGCATCTAGGAAAATGCAAAGCCCTGGCCATCTGTCAGTTTGCATGTGATTGGCAGGTTACATGTGGATTTCAAACATTCTTGTGAATTAGCTGAACATTCACGGCAGAATCCACAGTAAGATTTTGTTATTCTGGTGTCTGAAGCTGTCAAGCATGGTTTTTCTTTCTTTACCTCACCCAGCCATTCCAGCCAGCTCAAATTCCTTTGCCAAAAGTATGGGGAGAAGAACTCAGGAAAAGTGTGAGAACTCCCCAGATGGTCTCTGGGGGTCACCCAGCTCTTCCAGACAGCTTCAGCACTGACTGCCTCCAGAACATGAAGCTCTCAGTCATTCACCATTTTGTGATGGTTGCTTGGCTTGCTTAGCCAAGTCTCTACATGGTTCCACACTGAGCCATGTCTTGCAGAGTCTTCATGAAGTTTTCATTGTGGCTCCATTACCCCTAGCAGGTAGAGTAGACATAGAGATAAAAGCAGGGCAGCTGGGAACCGGGGAGTCAGAAAGTGATGTGCACCGCTTTGGGAGGTCTTCTAGTAGATGGTGAAGCTAGGTCATGGTTCCAGGCTCAGGGTAGGTTCCAGGCTCCAGACGTAGGTACCAAGGAGTCCCGTTCTAGAAGTACTGAGTTACTAGGGCAGGTTACAATCGTGGGGACTCATATGGTGCAGGGGGAAGTGAAGTACCCAGTTTCGGCAGTCCAGGTGGGGACTGGCTCATTTTATTTTATTTTTTTTAGAACTGGGATTAATTTCAGAGTCATACAAGCACATTAATGCTGAGTGACAGCAAATTGAAGTTGAGCCACTGAAATTTCCCCCAGATAAAGCTAGGCATCATGGACACCTCATTTCATTCCCAGTGAACAAAACTTCCTCACAGTTATTAACTCATTGGGAAAGTCATGATGTATTTTTCTATGTAAAAATGTGTTATTGGGGCCAGCAGATTGCCTAGTGGTTATGTCGCTGGACTCCTATGTGGCTGACCACTGTTTGAGTCCTGGACCCAGTGGCTTGAAACTCACACCAGGCACGTGTGCGTGCATGCCCAAAATACAGGGAGGAAAATGGAAGAGAAGGGATTGCAGCATGGCCATCCCCGCCCCCCGTGGGGGTGATTTCTCACTTTCCCTCTCACATCTCTGTCTCTCTCTTCAGCAATTGCACACACCTAAGACAAAAACCTCTAAAAATAAAAAATGTGTTATGACTTTCCTGACAACCCAAAACTTTCCCACCACACCCACCCATAGCAAGGCTGCTACAGAATCACCAACTATTTTATATGATATAATCCTACAACCAAGGTCCCAGTTGGTTGGCCCAAGGGTGAATCCTGACCAAAGACTGGCCAATCAGAGCCCATCTCAGAGATGCTTAGACTTGGAACCCAGGTCTTCGAGAAATGCCTCTCCTTGGTGACTGTAGCAGATCCTGTCAATGTCCATCACATACTGGCCCATCGTTGCCACTGCAATGTGAGACATCCCTCTGTTGGACTTAACATGATCAATTTCTTCTATGAATTCTCTTACAAACTCTATTGGCAATAAGTTCTCCAGATGGCTAATGCAGTCATTGATCTTCTGATGTTATCAATTGCGTTGTTGCTTGTTGTGCTCTTTCTTCCCGCTCTGCTAAAAGCCAAAAAATCACCAATGATTTAGTCATTTTCTTCACTGGACTTTCTACAGCTTCTTGCAGAGCAGTCAAATGATCCTTAATTCATTTTGAAGCAAAAAGATCCCTTTCAATGAATGCTACGGTTCCCTTGCCATCCTCCAGAATCGTTCCTGGTATTCAGAGCTTCTGAGTGATCCTGTTTATACCAGACACCTGAGCCAAACCTTAGCTCATTTCAGTAAAAACTCTAAAGCTGGTAATGAGGTGAACTTAGAGCAAGCTGTCTTTTTAATGAAACAACTGATCCTGATACTCAGCCACATCTAGCTATTTTTGTGCTATTCACTTACATCATCTAATAGATTGAAAACTGTGGAGGAGAAGAAATGGGTGTTAAATATCTGTTCCTTGGTTCAGTAAATAGTCGATCAATACAAGTTTGATACATAAACGAACCATTTAATCTCATTCCCCGTGTTAAATATGAAATTAATGATTTAAGTATCAAATCAAATAGATATAATCCTACTATTGTAGGGTACATTTTAAGATGTACTTGGCATGGTTTTGTAAGGGACTCTGATAACAATAAAATAATAAAATGGCACTTTTCTTTTGCATATGGTACACTCAGCTGCAAAAGTTCAATTTCCAAATATTTATCTTCTATCATGAAAATCTCCTGTCTTCCCCAACAAAAATTGTTTAACGTGGGGCTTGGTGGCATCTGCCCTATGGCAAAAACTACTGGAACCTAGAAGATTATAGCATTGAGCCCATCTCTCTCTCTCTGGGGCAGGTGGCATGGTGGTTAAGGTTTTGGACTTCCACATGGCTGACCATGGTTAGAGTCCTGGGCCTGACACCTTGCTTTCTCACTTTCTCTCTCTCAATCTGTCTCTCTCTGGTCAATTTTTAAAAATGAAAAATAATAACAAATAATTCTTTAAAAAATGATTTAGCACTTTGATAGAAGAGAAAAGTAGCTCTGGCTAAGCTGAAATGGAATCTTCCCTCAAGGGTAGCAGGAACACTGGCTCGTGAGTGTTCTTGCAGTTTGTTAAAGCCCAGAGCTCAACCAATAGAACAGGGGTCATTGCATCCCTGAAAGACGCACAGAGGAAAATCCATAGGAAGTGGATATAGGAAGGGCTGCCAAGTAGCAGGCCCAACAGGATGTGAATGGGGACAAATCAACTCCATGGGTCCATGGAGAGAAGTAACAGATGGAGGAACATCGGGGCCCTCAAGAGCCCGAAGCACACTCTAGCCTCCCCACTTCTTGCTGTATATGAATACCCTCTACTCTGCCTATGGTAGACCAGGCCTCCAATGTGAAGTCCTCATCTGACCCTCAATGTATGCAGGAAGCAGTCCACTTGAAGGAACAGAGGGATACAGAAATGCTTGCCACTTTGTGAGCTGAGGGAGGAAACAAAGACCCGGGGCCAGCCAAACAAAACTATGGTATGCATTTCCACTGTAGCTCCAACTCCAGGCTGCTGACCCGAGGAAGTGCATTTCCTCACAGATGAACTAGAGGATTCTGGGGGCTCTGTGAGCACAGAAGTGGGAAAAACCTTCCACCACCACCCGCCCACCCCCCATTGTCTCTGCCAGCCTCAGCGTTCCCAGCTCTATCCCCAATTAGAATAGGTGGATGGTTCTGGAGGACATTTGTTATTCTGGCCCATCCAGCGCCCACTCCATCTTCTAACAGCACTCTGGTTTCCTTCTGGGGGCCCACATTCCCCAACTCCCAGTCCTCGTGACCTTTCACTCCTGCTATTGATGTGGGCATGGCCGCATCATGGCCCCACAGTGGACCTCATCTCTGGTCACAGCATTGACTGAAGGATTGAAGGAGAGACGCATCACTTAAGCCCACCTGCTCAGGCCAGGGTAGATGATAGGAAGAGGAAAGAACCCCCTTTTCCCATGGCGTGAGCCCAGAGATTCAGGGTGGGGTGGGAGATGAGGGGCACTGTGTGGGGCCTTGTTGCCTGAGAATGAAACCAATACAGGAGAGGTCCAGGGGAGCAACGCAGCCTTCACCCAACCCTTCACATGAGCCAAGAATCTTCTATTCTTAAACCAGACCGAGTTGGTTTTTAACACTTTTAGCTAAAGGAGCCCTTCCAACAAATACGACTGTTAATGGTCCCTTATTAGAAAAGGGACCGAAAGGGAGGGACAAGCTCTGTGCCAGAGTCATGTTACTATGGTGACAACTTTGAAGGACTCCACTTCTGCGCTCTGTTTTCCTCGGAGAGTGTTTTGCACACAGGCCATCCTATCTCGAGAGGCTGCCTGCAAATCCCACAACCCGTTTCTCTCTCCCCCTTCCTGCCTTGTTACTGTGTCTGACAGAGTGGCGAGTTTTCTGTGAGCACACTTAAATATCTTCAGAGCCACTTTTAGATCTTTTATTCAACAGACCAGAAAATTGCTGAAAGTAGAAGAGACTTGAAGTGGCTCCTCCTCAAGTCTGGAAAAGATTTTCTATTGTTGCTTTTTATTATTTATTTATTTATTTATTTATTTGCATTTTTAGGTGTGTACTTTTTTTAACTGGTCTCAAGTCAGTGTACAGGTAAGCCCTGACTGCCTCTACACCTACTCACTCCCAGGGGGACCAAAAGCCTTCATACATCTCAGGTTGGAGGACAAAACTGGGGGTCCATGATGGCTGATCATTCAAAATAAAACAAAATAAAAAAGTATTAAAGTGACAATTAAAATTTTTTTTGTATTACATAATTTACACAAAAGCAATATGTGTATTTGGGTGAGGACTGGGTTATTCTCCTTCAGGAGAAGTGGGACAGCATCTGGAAGGGCAAGAACTTCCTATAACAACGCATCTCACAATATTTGGAATGAATATGAAAAAAAAAAGGCCAATGTACAATCCAAGTCCTTGGCCACATTGCAGAACTCCGGGGATGCTCGCTTCAACAGACTGCTGTCACCTTCACCTTTCCAGTTTTTAAATCCTGAGTCAAGACACAAACAAAAAAAAAAAAAAAAAAAAAAAAAAAGAACAAACAAAAAAGAATATCAAAAAAAAAGAAAAAAAGAACCAAACAAAAACAAAAACAAAGCCATGTCAATCTCATCTTGTTTTCTGCGCAAGTTAGGTTTTATCAAGAAAGGGTGTAACGCAACTAAGGAACAGTCTGCCTAGAAGCACTTGCGGTCCACGACAGAGGGCCAGACTCATCATACTCCTGCTCGCTGATCCACATCTCCTGGAAGGTGGACAGCGAGGCCAGGATGGAGCCACAGATCCACACAGAGTACTTGCGCTCAGGGGAGCGACGATCTTGATCTTCATGGTGCTAGGTGCCAGGGCGGTTATCTCCTGCATTCTGTCTGCCATGCCTGGATACATGGTGGTACCCCCGGACAGGACTGGGTTAGTGTACAGATCCTTGCAGATGTCCACATCACACTGCATGAGGGTGGTTTTGTGGATGCCACAAGATTCCATGCCCAGGAAAAATGGTTGGAAGAGCAACTCAGGACCACAGAACCACTCATTGCCGATGGTGATTACCTGTCAGACAGCTCGTAGCTCTTTTCCAGGGAAAAGCTGGAGGCTGTGGTGGCCATCTCCTGCTCAAAGTCTAGAGGGACATTGATCAACTTCTTGATGTCACGCACAATTTCCCGCTCGGCTGTGGTGGTGAAGCTGTAGACGTGCTCCATGAGGATCTTCATGAGGTAGTCTGTCAGGTCCCGGCCAGCCAGGTCCCAACGCAGGATGGCATGGGGGAGGGCATACCCCCTCATAGATGGGCACGGTGTGGGTGACCCTGTCACCAGAGTCCATCATGATGCTAATGGTATGGCCAGAGGCATACAGGGACAGCACAGCCTGGAGAGCCACATACGTGGCTGGAGTGTCGAAGATCTCAAACATGATCTGGGTCATCTTCTCCAGGTTGGCCTTGGGATTCAGGGGAGCCTCGATCAGCAGCACAGGATGATCCTTGGGGGCTACACGCAGCTCATTGTAGAAGGTGTGGTTCCAGATCTTCTCCATGTCATCCCAGTTGATGACAGTGCTGTGCTCGATGGGGTACTTCAAGGTCAGGATGTGGATTGGTGGAATGGCGAGGGCAAGAGGCCTGAGCTCACAGAGTGGATGCAGGTCTGGGCAGTCACTGTTACTATATTTAAAACCCAGCAGCAAGTTGTTCTGGCTTGTGTCTTGCTGTTATGTAATAAACATGATGTTAAGCTTCAGAAGCCCCAAACGTGGATTGGAAGGATGGAAACAGTGGCCTCACAACAAAGTGTGCCCTGGGGATGCTTTGTAGAGTGTTCAAATAATAATGTGTGTGGAACAGATTTGAATGACTGTGTAGATTCCAAAAGGAAACAGTAGGGGGAAAAGGTGGAGGAAAAAAAAAAAAAAAAAAAGAGATCTATCAACACTAAGGGAAAATATTATCAACAACCAAATAAAAGCTATTTTTAATAAGGCAAAGGGTCCCAGGAGACGAAAACTGATCAGTTTTAGAAAGGAGTTGTGGGGCCAGCAGGTAGCATGGTGGTTAAGGGCGCTGGACTCCCACATTGCCGACCATGGTTTGAGTCCCAGCAGCTTGCTTTCTTACATACTCTCTGTCTCTCTCAGTCTCTCTCCCTGGTCAAATTAAGAAATAATAATAATAATAAATAAAGTTAAATAAAATAATTCTTTAAACAAAAAAAGGAGGTCATATTAGCTTCCTATGATGTGTAACAAACTGATACCAGGTTATCTGTTTAAAACAACATAAATGTATTACCTCTGGGATCTCAGAGCAGGCCCTGATGACAGCCAGTGAGAAAGTGGATCATGAGCCAGCAGGCAGTGTGGTGGTTAAGGTGGCTGGATCCCACATGGCTGGATGAGTGATTCAAGGCCCTGGATCTGGCTGCTTGAAAAACATACCAAAAGGGGGACCAGCAGGTGATGTGGTGGTTAAAGGCCCTGAGCTCCCACATGGTTGACCAAGGTTCAAGACCCAGACCGGGCAGCTTGCTTTCTCACTTTCCTTCTCTTTCTCTGATCAAATCGGAAAATAAAACAAAATAAAGTTAAATAAAATAATTATTTTTTAAGAATCACACATAAGAAAAAAAAAAAAAAAAAACCAGGCACGTGTGCATGTGTGCCCAAAATCCTGAGAGGAGAATGGAGAAGTATGAGTTCCCTCTGTATGTCTCTCTGTCTGCTCTCTTTAGGGAGCACACAGGCCCTATAGCAAAAACTAAAAAAAGATAAAAAGGGATCAGAAGTATAGGCATGGTGGACTGCCCCCAAAGAGGGATGGGGACAGGTATGAAGGGGAGGCAGAAGGAGCAAATGGGGATGACACCCACTCCTACCAAGAATGAGGAGGAGAAAGGGTAGCTGGCCTGCCCAGACACCATCTCCCTCGAGTGGAAATCTGAAGGTTTCGTTATCCTGTTCTGAGGAATTCCTGATCCAGATCAGTGCAGAACTCACAGATAAGCCCTTGCTTTTGGCTTGCTGACCCATGAACGCTGTGCCTACCAAGAAAAAACAGACCAGAGACTGAGGGACTCAGATACCCAATTAATCACCAAGACCTGAGGCATAGCCATCCACTCCAACAGAAACCGCCCCCGAACCAAAGCGCACCTTCTGCCATACCCCCGTGCAGAGCAAATGCCTCATAGCTCCTCTTCAGCAACTCAGAACTTCAGTTTTGGGGGGACTTTTGGTCATGAGCAGCATCAGTCCCGAAGCCCCCAAAGTGTTCTGGAACCATCATGTGGCTCTCCCACTCAGCCAACAAGGACACCACCAGAAATAAAAGGCTTTAATAAACAGACAGGAATCCTCCTTGTTTCCCCCTGCCACCCCCCACCAAAAAAAAAAAAAAAATACAGGCATGGTGTGACCAGATTCTCTGTTCAGGGTCTTGTGAGGCTGAAATCAAGGAGTCAGCTGGGCTGGGATGTCAAGTGAAGTATGGGATGCTTTTTCTTTTTCTTTTTTCTTCTCTTTTTTTTTTTTTTTTGTTGTTGTTGTTTAGAGGTTTTTGCTATAGGGTGTGTGCACTTGCCAGAAAGACAGAGAGAGAGACAGAGAGACAAGAAAACAAGAAATCGCCCCCCAGGGAGGATGGCCACGCCTCAATCCCTTCTCCTCCATTCTCCTCTTAGGATCTTGGGCATGCATGCACACACGCCTAGCGTGAGTTGAAGCCACCAGGTCTGAGACTTGAACCACAGTCAACTACACAGGAGTCCAGTGACATAGCCATTACGCCAACTGGTCCCCTTGGTATGGGGTGCTTTTCTAAACTCACCTGGTTATTGGAAATTTTTAATTGCTTGTGATTGGAGAACTGAGGTCCTTGTTTTCTTGCAGGCTGTTACCAGAGATTATTAAGCTCCTGGAGGTGCCCCACATTTACTAAATATCATATTAATATATCAGCATAAGCCTTCTGTTTAAAGGTTATGAAAACCCATTTTTGAGTTTTTAAATGAGTGTACCCTTTCCTGTACAATGCCTCTGTTTATCCCTTTACTCAACTAATGAGCTCCAATTGTGATCTAGGCCCTGTGTTAGACCCAAGGGCCAGGACTAGGCTGAGACCAGTGAGGCCCAGGAACACAGAATGTAAAGAAAATCTTCTTTGCACAACCCTGAGAGTGAGGGCCACCTGTCAGGACATGCTCTGCACTCAGTCCTTGTCCTGGTCCTTCTCAGCACAAAGGAAATCAAGATTTAAAAAAAGAAGCAGAGCAGATGACTGTATTGAAAAAATGTGACACATATACACTATAGAATACTACTCAGTCATAAAAAAATGAGACCCTGTCATTTGATACAAAGTGGGTGAAAATGGAAGATTTAATGCTAAATGAAGCAAGTCAGACTATGAAAGACAAAGATTATATGTCCCCACTGAATATGTACCAAATGTCTACACTCTGACAGAAATTGAAAGTTTTGAAGATATAATATTAGGGAAGGCTAGTCAGATACCAGAGACTGTATAAATAGGGAATGGTTAGGAGTAGGCGGGAGGTAGGAGGAACTCAGGAAAAGAACATTTAACAGATACAAGAATGTAAAGTTCTCTGTTGAAATGATCTATATGATAATATCCTTGACTTGATTGACATGCACTGCATACATCCTTTGAAAAAACATTGTATGCTGTAAAGATGTACAACAATTAAACATACTTTTTTTAAAAAAACTGCAGAAGCCACTTTCTTTCTCAAGGCACACACAGCTTAAAGGGTCAAAAGCGTCATACACTGCTGAGGTTTGGAACCCCAATAGCCAACTTCACGAGAAGTACACAACTTCCCCTAAGAAGGACAGTTGAGTACAACTGAAAAAGTCATGCTCCCTTTTGACTCTCAATAATTTAATGGTCTAGAGTCATTTATAACACTGTTAAAGTAAAAATTTGACACTAATACCAACGTGATCTGTATCTCATTGAATCATAACTCTGATGAAAGCTTCACCACTTGTGGCTCCTCAGAAATGCTTGTACTGTTCACCTTTCATGGAGAAGCCCGCATTTCCCAGGCGTATCTTCATGCTACCAGGCAACTGCCTCTCTACCTTTGACATTTTCGTTCTCTGTATTTGCCATTTTAGCACCAGCTGGGACACTTGTTGAAAGAATTTTAGGTCTTCCTTTTTTCCTTGACTGCCATTCACAATATACAAGAGCCGAGGTGCTTCTCACCATGCCATAGGGTGTCCAGAACTCTTCCCTAGCTCACAAACCCTGGCTTGATTCTGGTGTCTTGTTCATCTTTTGGCACCAAGCCTGGATAAACCCAGAGACCTCAGCCCTACAGCAGAACCTAGGGAAGAGAGTACCACCTAGGCCTCTTGCTCGAGTCTCTGGGACTCTTTCAATAAAACCCCTCCACTCACTATTCTCAGCTCACCTTACAGAGAAGGAGAATGAGCCCCATGTGAAAACATCCTTGTGGATGGAATCCCTGCTACACCTTTATACAGGTTCAGCTCCCTCAAAGAACTGAGAACAGACATTGAGTTAGATATTTTGGCTATTTCTCTGCACTGTGTGTTTAACCGGGAGGACTGTTCATCAGAGTACTGAGCTGATAGCAAAGACATGTGACCAGTTCCCCAGCCTCAGCCAGAGAAGGGGCTTGAAAGGTTGGATGCGGAGCCTAGATAAGCATCTTCTAGAATTCTTTGCAAAACAGCAGACCTCTTGTGAGGCCCCCCTTACCACCCACCTCCGCCCCATGCCCCAAGCAAGTAAGATGTTTATTTCCAATACCAGAAGGGGAGTGAGGGGAGGGAATTGGGACTAAATGGAAGGAATGCTAACCATAGCTAACCGAAGGCAGATTTCCAGACTGCTGCATAGCCAGCTACTGCTCTACTTTTTCAGGATCTAGTAAATAAGAAGCTGGGTCTTTGCATCCTGCTCTGAAGGTTAAGATCCAGTTCGAGGTTTAGTCATTCTCCTGTGGCTCACAGCCCTTTGTTTCTCTCAGGCTTTATTCATTCATCCCATTGCATAGGGGATGACTCAATATAAACAAAGAAATGAAATAAAGTCTAAACTTAAGGAAGTTAATTTCTCTCAACCTCAGTCTCCTCATCTGAAAAAGTATGGGTAGCTATACTTGGTTTGCAGGGAGTATTCTTTGGTTATTGTGTGTGTATGCGTATGTTTAATTTTTCCAGAGGGCACTTATGCTGGCAGTAGAGACAAGGAAAATGAGAAAACACTTCCTAGGGATTGGTCATGCCTGAATCCCTTCTTCACCACTCTCTCCTTTCAGGACCTTGGACACCCATGCACATGCTCCCAGCGTGTTTCTCAAGTCACTAGGTCTAGGACTCAAACCATGTGGTCAGCCATGTGGGATCCAACCTCCTTAAACCATCACACCACAGCCTAGCCCTTTATGTATTACTGGTCTGTCTCCTTTTCTTGACCAAGACCAAGGATTGGGTCTGTACTGTTAATGGCAATTACGGTATCTGACAAAGGGGAGATACTCAGTCAGTAACTGTTGAGTGTATGGATTTGAGTGAGGGATAGCAACCACCAGGAAACAAGTCTAGGTGTACGTAATTACCTGCTCTACTTTCTGAATCAGTAGTTCTCAAATTGTGTTCAGGACACATCTTCAAAAACTGGCACATTCAGTGAATCAGCAATAACTGCAACTTAATCCCTATGACCAAGAACAGTGTCTACAGAGATGACCACTATGGTCCCAGCACTTGCTGCAATGCCTTTCAGTACTATGAGTAGGTGGGTAGGAGGTTTACTGGTCTGATCTCCCCCCTCTAATGTACACAGGAAGAATGCTCACATATCCAATTAGCCAGCATGTCCCGTGGTCACTGGCTTAAGCATGCGCCTCTGACCTTTTCACAGCCCTGTAGGTTGTAGCCATGCTGCATTAGCCTTCAGTGCAAGCCTAGGGCAGGTACTTTGTCCTTGGAATTTGAGGGTTTAGCTTTTGGAGTTTCTATTATATTTCCCAACAGTCCTGAAGGCCAGTGACATGTAGTTGTTTCTAATTTTGCTAAGGCGTCAATTTTCAAAACTTACAACTAATACGTAAGTATATAGCAGTCCCCCCTTATCTGCAGTAGAGAGTTCTGAGATACCTGAAACTGCAAATATATCAAACACGATGTATACTGTGTCTTCTCCCATACATACCTTCCTGTGATGCAGTTCCATATACAAATTAGGCACCGTATTCTTGCACTACGTAAGAATAATAAGTTCTTACTTATTAAGTAAAATAAGGACTACTTGAACACAAACACAGTGATAATTGACAATCTAATAACCTAGACAGCTACTAAGTGGCTACTGGGCAGCTAGAACGCACAGCATGGTTACACCAGAATAAAGGAAGATCCACATCCTGGTGGGACAAAGTGAGACAGTGCAAGATGTCACCATGCTACTCAGAGTGGAGTGCCACTTAAAACTAATCATTTATTTCTGAAATTGTCTACCTACTATGTTCAGACCACAGTTGACCTTGAGTAATTGAAACCATGGAAGGCAAAAAACATTCTTAAGGGGGCAGAGATATTGTATCTGAGTGTCAAATGCTTATACAATAGAGAAACATATACAGAGGAAAAAACCTGTAGAAGTCTTCCTTTATTTGTATCAGTCAGAAGAGATCACATTATACTATAGTAACAAATATCCCCAAATTTCAGTGGCTTTATAACAACAAATCTTTATTTCTTGTTCATACTACATGTTTTTCATCAGGCAGCTACAGTTCTGCTTCTCACTATCTTTACTCCAGAACTAAAACTGATAGATATAAACTAACATCATTGGTCTCATGGCAGAAAAAAAGAAGGCAAACGGTGCTCTGACTTCTAAAACTCTGTACAGTAAAAAATCATTTATTTGGCCATCCCTGAGATCAACAGTGTAAGAATATATTTTCCTGCAGAGAGGGGCACTGCAGGGCAAGAGACTGGAATGTGTGGTGACCAAAAATACCAAGAATACCATTTCCCACCACATCCTCCTATAGTTGTAAGTGTGGAGATAAGTACCTAGGTTCTTGTCTAGAAGACAAGAGGAATTCAGCCTAGAGACATAGCAGGACAGCAAAGCTTTATAGCAGGGTAAAAGAAAGTACAACGCAGAAGAAACAGAAGTGAGATACACTCTTGAGAGGTAGGGGCGGGCTGGGTTGGAGGGTGGGTACCAACATCCGGGTTGCTGTGTTGGATGCTTTTAGAGGCGCTCCTCCCCTTTCACTTCACATGTTCAGCTGGGCCTTGTTACATAATTTTCCATGAGTGAATGCAAATGATATGTTAACGAGCTTAAGGTCCCTCAGACAACCAAGCTTAGAATTGACAACCATGATCCAAGTTATATAAGCTTTCTGTGCTGCCCCCTAGCTTGAGACTGCAAAACTGCAAAAGGACAGTTGGGAGTGTCTTTCATGGGCAGTATCATGGGCAGTGCCAACAGACCTCTTGATCCTCCCCTTCCCGCTCACGTCTAATTATTTACCTAGCCTAATGCAATGACTTTTCTCCAGAGTTGCTCTCAACAGCTCAGGGTGCATCCTTTCAGTCTGCTTTCCTACATATTTGCCTATGCATAAGTATACATGCAGGTATACACATAAATGTGGAGTATCGCACATGTCGTGCAATGTGCTCTGCCCTCTTCATATGCCCTGGAGACCTTTCCACTTCAGCATGGAGATATCTTCCCGCTCTTTCTAACAACTTCATTGTATTTTACACATGATATATTTAGATTCTTGATGTATATTTTGGATCTTTTCTGTTTCTTTTTGCTTTTACAAATAATGTCATATTTATCTGTATACATGCACATAACTTGGTGTACACATGTGTTTCTGAATGACAGGTTTGTAGAAGTATTGTTAAATTAGAACCTGTGTATGACATTTTAAAATTCACATTGTGACAGTTTGCCTTTAAAAATGCCTTCATCAATATAAATGTCTTCATACATATATATGTGTATATACATATACATACATACATGCATATATACACACACATACATATAGCCACCAACAATGTAAAAGTGACTGATTTTCCAAATCCTGAACAACTCTTAATATTATCAAACCATTTCTTTTCTGAGAACCTGGTGAATATTTTTTTTATAATTATTTATTTTATTTTATTTATTCACTCATTCATTTCTTTTTCAATTTGACCAGAGAGAAACAGAGGGTGAGAGTGTGAGAGAGAGAAAGTGAGAAAGCAAGCCATCAGATTCAGGACTTGATCTCTGGTCAGCCACATGGGAGTGTTCAGTGCCTTAACCACCACGCCACCTGCTGGTCCCCTGGTGAATATTTTAGAAGGAAGTTTGTTGTTTTTTTTGGTTTTTTTTTTTTTTTTTTTTTTGAGAGGTTTTTTGGCTCTAGGGTGTGTATATTCACCAGAAAGACAGAAAGAGACAGAGACAGGAAGTGAGAAATCATCCCCCAGGGGAGATGGCCACATTGCAATCCCTTCTCCTCCATTCTCTTCTTGGGATCTTGGGCATGCACGCACACGTGCCCGGCATGAGTTTAAGCCACCGGGTCCAGGACTCAAACCGTGGTCGACTACATGCTTGCACTACGTAAGAATAATAAGTTCTTACTTATTAAGTAAAATAAGGACTACTTGAACACAAACACAGTGATAATTGACAATCTAATAACCTAGACAGCTACTAAGTGGCTACTGGGCAGCTAGAACGCACAGCATGGTTACACCAGAATAAAGGAAGATCCACATCCTGGTGGGACAAAGTGAGACAGTGCAAGATGTCACCATGCTACTCAGAGTGGAGTGCCACTTAAAACTAATCATTTATTTCTGAAATTGTCTACCTACTATGTTCAGACCACAGTTGACCTTGAGTAATTGAAACCATGGAAGGCAAAAAACATTCTTAAGGGGGCAGAGATATTGTATCTGAGTGTCAAATGCTTATACAATAGAGAAACATATACAGAGGAAAAAACCTGTAGAAGTCTTCCTTTATTTGTATCAGTCAGAAGAGATCACATTATACTATAGTAACAAATATCCCCAAATTTCAGTGGCTTTATAACAACAAATCTTTATTTCTTGTTCATACTACATGTTTTTCATCAGGCAGCTACAGTTCTGCTTCTCACTATCTTTACTCCAGAACTAAAACTGATAGATATAAACTAACATCATTGGTCTCATGGCAGAAAAAAAGAAGGCAAACGGTGCTCTGACTTCTAAAACTCTGTACAGTAAAAAATCATTTATTTGGCCATCCCTGAGATCAACAGTGTAAGAATATATTTTCCTGCAGAGAGGGGCACTGCAGGGCAAGAGACTGGAATGTGTGGTGACCAAAAATACCAAGAATACCATTTCCCACCACATCCTCCTATAGTTGTAAGTGTGGAGATAAGTACCTAGGTTCTTGTCTAGAAGACAAGAGGAATTCAGCCTAGAGACATAGCAGGACAGCAAAGCTTTATAGCAGGGTAAAAGAAAGTACAACGCAGAAGAAACAGAAGTGAGATACACTCTTGAGAGGTAGGGGCGGGCTGGGTTGGAGGGTGGGTACCAACATCCGGGTTGCTGTGTTGGATGCTTTTAGAGGCGCTCCTCCCCTTTCACTTCACATGTTCAGCTGGGCCTTGTTACATAATTTTCCATGAGTGAATGCAAATGATATGTTAACGAGCTTAAGGTCCCTCAGACAACCAAGCTTAGAATTGACAACCATGATCCAAGTTATATAAGCTTTCTGTGCTGCCCCCTAGCTTGAGACTGCAAAACTGCAAAAGGACAGTTGGGAGTGTCTTTCATGGGCAGTATCATGGGCAGTGCCAACAGACCTCTTGATCCTCCCCTTCCCGCTCACGTCTAATTATTTACCTAGCCTAATGCAATGACTTTTCTCCAGAGTTGCTCTCAACAGCTCAGGGTGCATCCTTTCAGTCTGCTTTCCTACATATTTGCCTATGCATAAGTATACATGCAGGTATACACATAAATGTGGAGTATCGCACATGTCGTGCAATGTGCTCTGCCCTCTTCATATGCCCTGGAGACCTTTCCACTTCAGCATGGAGATATCTTCCCGCTCTTTCTAACAACTTCATTGTATTTTACACATGATATATTTAGATTCTTGATGTATATTTTGGATCTTTTCTGTTTCTTTTTGCTTTTACAAATAATGTCATATTTATCTGTATACATGCACATAACTTGGTGTACACATGTGTTTCTGAATGACAGGTTTGTAGAAGTATTGTTAAATTAGAACCTGTGTATGACATTTTAAAATTCACATTGTGACAGTTTGCCTTTAAAAATGCCTTCATCAATATAAATGTCTTCATACATATATATGTGTATATACATATACATACATACATGCATATATACACACACATACATATAGCCACCAACAATGTAAAAGTGACTGATTTTCCAAATCCTGAACAACTCTTAATATTATCAAACCATTTCTTTTCTGAGAACCTGGTGAATATTTTTTTTATAATTATTTATTTTATTTTATTTATTCACTCATTCATTTCTTTTTCAATTTGACCAGAGAGAGACAGAGGGTGAGAGTGTGAGAGAGAGAAAGTGAGAAAGCAAGCCATCAGATTCAGGACTTGATCTCTGGTCAGCCACATGGGAGTGTTCAGTGCCTTAACCACCACGCCACCTGCTGGTCCCCTGGTGAATATTTTAGAAGGAAGTTTGTTGTTTTTTTTTTTTTTTGGAGAGAGATTTTCACTGTAGGGCGCGTGCGCTCGCCAGACAGACAGAGAGAGACATAGAGACAGAAAGCGAGAAATCACCCCCCGGGGGGATGGTCACGCCGCAATCCCTTCTCCATTCTCCTCTCGGGATCTTGGGCACGCACGCACACGCGCCCGGCGTGAGTTTTAAGCCACCGGGTTCGGGACACAAACCGCGGTCAACTACGTGGGAGTCCAGCGACATAGCCATTACGCTAACTGCTGGTTCCCAAGTTTGTTGTTTTAATGTATGTAATACATTCTCTTGCTTAAAATGAAATTGAATATTGTTTGCATTTACTGATTAATTTTGCAACTTTTTCTTTTGGGAATTGTCTTTCTGTTTGTCCATTTTCTAGTGATTGTTTGATCTTTTTCTCTGTGTTGTCTTTTTCTGTCAGACTTGAATGAACTATTTTAAATATTTTCTCAGTATTAATCTTTGGTATTTGTGGCTGAGCATACAAGCATCTCTCAATTGCACCAGGAACAAGTTCCTAAAAACCAGACACTAAGTGAAAATAGTAACGAGGAACACGTTTCCTGTCAATCCGACTCTTCCATCCAGTTCCTAAAACACAGCAAAATGTCAATACATGCAACCTTATTTAGTCTGAAAGATGTGTAGCTCCTGACATCGAACAGTTATTATAACTTCCAGCAGACCTTTGCTGTGTGACACCAAGTAGCTTCCCAAGTGCTGTCAACACCCCAACTCACATACATTTGTTAACGTTTGGTGCTTTTCCAAACATCTGCATGTGATTCCAACATTTTTCCTATTATATTTGGAAAGTATCTGGAAAATTCCTCCCTTCTGTCTCCTGCTCAGTACCACTTTATTTAAAATATTGGTTTTGGGCAGGCCCTGTAACTCAGCAGTTAAGCCCTGTGCATAAGGAGATGGATCCCACATGACCAACCAGTTTGAATACTGGTCCCAGCAACTTGAAAAACATGCAGGGCACATGTTAATACATGCCCCAAGTCCTGACAGAATGAAGAAATGGAGGCAAAAGGATTGTGACATGACCACACTCCACTGGGGAGTGCTTTCTCTCTGTCCCTTTCTCTCTTTCACACACACGTATCCTCTAGTAATTACAAAAAATTAGATTGCAGGACCAGGAGATGGCATATTGATTACATCGCTAGACTCCCACATGGCTGATGGTAGTTCAAGTCCCAGACCTGGGTGGCTTGAAGCACACTAGGTACGAGTGCGTGCATGTCCAAAATCCCAAGAAGAGAATAGAGGTGAAGGGATTATGATGTGGCCATCCCCTCTGAAATGATTTCTCACTTTCTGTCTCTCTATTTCTGTCTCTCTATCTCTTTCTGTCTCTCCAACAAGTACACGGATCCTATAGCAAAAATGTCTTTCTTAAAAAAAAAAAAAAATTAGATTGAATTTTGGAGATGTACAAAAAAAGGTTTTATGGGGGCCAGCAGGTGGCGTAGTGATTAAGGCTCTGGACTTCCACACTACTGACCGCTGTTCAATCCTAGATCCAGCAGCTTGAAACTCATGCTGGGCATATATGTGTGTATTCGTGCCCAAAATCCAAGGAGGAGAATGGATGAGAAGGGATTGAGGCATGGCCATTTTCCCGGTGGGTGATTTCTCACTTTCCCGCTTACCGTCTCTCTCTGTCTCTCTGGCAAGCACACACACACTATGGTAAAAATCTGAAATAAATAAATAAAAATTTCTATGTAAATAGTGGTCAAAAAATGTTGTATTGGAGAGAGAGGTACATTCTATGAAGTGTGGGTGTTAAAGATAAGTTTTTTTTTTCTTTTCCTTGTTTTTGTTTTTGCCATAGGGCATATGTGCTCACTAGTAAGAGACAAAGAGAGGGAAAGTGAGAAATCACCCTTGGAAGGATAGCCACATCACAATCCTCTCTCCTCCATTTTCTTCTTGGGAATTTGGGCATGTGCACACATGCACCTGGTATGATTTTCAAGCCACCAGGTCCAGGACTCAAACCAAGGTCAGCCATGTAAGAATCCAGCATCCCAACCCCCACACCACCTTCTGGCTCCAAAGATAAAAGTTTGACTAAGAAAAGATTACCTGGAGAGGTTGGGAGATACAAGAGGGCCTCAAAAAACTCATAAAAAGTGTGTACTATAGAGACCAGCAGTTGGCGTAATGGTTATGTTGCTGGACTCCCATGTAGTCGACCATGGTTCAAGTCCCAGACCCAGTGGCTTAAACTCATGCCGGGCATGTGTGTGTGCATGCCCAGGATCCCGAGAGGAGAATGGAGGAGAAGGGATTGCGGTGTGACCATCCCCCTTGGGGGGTGATTTCTCGCTTTCTGTCTCTATGTCTCTCTCTGTCTGTCTGGCGAGCGCATGTGCCCTATAGCAAAAACCTCTCAAATAGGGCACAAATAAATAAAAACTATGTACAGATTTATAATTGTTTTGCATCAAAATAAACTCTAATTCTACTTTTCCATAATCTTTTTTTTTTTTTAGAGAGGTTTTTTGCTATAGGGCACATGCGCTCGCCAGACAGACAGAGAGAGACATAGAGACAGAAAGCGAGAAATCACCCCCCAAGGGGGATGGTCACACCGCAATCCCTTCTCCTCCATTCTCCTCTCGGGATCTTGGGCACGCACGCACACGCGCCCAGCGTGAGTTTTAAGCCACCAGGTCCAGGATGTGAACCGCAGTCAACTACGTGGGAGTCCAGCGACCTAGCCATTACGCTAACTGCTGGTTCCCTTTTCCATAATCTTTTTGAACTCCCTTCATATACCACTATTTACTTCCAGTCTGGTCATTTTATTTTTAATTTTGCTCATGGTATCTTTTTATATATAATATTTGTCATTTTATGTAATCAAATCTGTCAGGGTTTTTTTAAGATTTTTAAATTTGGAGTCATGTTTCAGAAGACTTTCCCTATCTCCGGATTTTTTTTTAATTCTCATATATATTTTAAAGTTGTTAGTTTTGTTTTATGTTTAGCTCTTTAATCAGAAGGGATTAATTGTTGAGTATGGGATGGACAAGTCTAACTTTTCTGTGTTCCAAAACAAATAGTGAATCAACTCACCATCATTTATTAAACATTTTATCCTTGCTCCAACTTATTTGAAATGTACCATGTCTTAGTTCATTTTGTGCTGCTATAACCAAATACCTGAAACTGGGTAATTTATAATAAACAGAAATGGATTAGTTCCGGATGTCTGTGAAGGCCAAGATCAAGGCACGTGCATTTGCTGAGGGCCTTTTTGCTGTGTCATCACATAGCCGAATGGCAAGAGCACCAGAGCGTGAACTCCTTCCCATGAGCCCTTTTCATACTGGCGTTAAACTATTTAAGAAGATGGATTTCTCGTTGCCTGAATACTTCTCATTAGTCTCTACCTCCTAGCACTGTCATACTGAGGATTAACCTTCTAAAACATAAATTCTGGGAGGTATATTCAAATAATAATATACTATAAATTTAATTATTTGGGTTTAAAAAATGTGTGTGTGCAGGGCTGGCAGGTGGCATGGTAGTTAAGGATACTGGACTCCCACGTGGCTGACCACGATTTGAGTCCTGGACCTGGTGGCTTGCTTTCTCACTTTCCGTCTCTCTAGTGCTCTCTCACTCTGTCCCTTTCTGGTCAAATTAAAATAAAATTAAAAAAAAAATGAAATTAAAAAAAAAATGTGTGTGATTGGGCCCCATTGTATGGCGGTGCTTTCTCTCTCTCTGAAGAGTGTGTATGGCCTCTGGCAATTAAAGAAATGTATTCAGTATCTTAAGGTGTTAAATGTTATGATGGAGATGGCACACAAAAGTGGAAATCTTTTTGTTTGTTTTTTGAGAGATGTTTTTTATAGAGCACATGCACTTGTTGGAGAGACAGAAAGAAAGTGAGAAGTCACCCCCCAAGGGGGGAGTGACCACACCACAATTCCTTCTCCACTATTCTCCTCCTGGAATTTTGGGCACACACACAGGGCATGTGCCAGGTTCAGGACTTGAATCTCCGTCAACCATGTGGGAGTCCAGTGCCTCAACCATTACACCACCTGCTGGCCCCACAGAAATTCAAATCCTAAAGAGCATGAGATTAATCACCTGCATCTACACATTAGCACCAGTGTTCTCTGCTCATTGTAATTCTCTCAAAGGTAAACACTTTTTGTGTGCAACAAACTATTGTGATAACAAGACAATACTAATGATACGTGTCAAGGGACCTAGGAGAGCTAAACACCATTACAAATAACTGGAGGCCTGTCATAATAGAGTCATTAAGGATTTGAAGAGGCTATTTTAATTTTTCAGTTATCCTTTAGGGCCCTTATAGGTTTGATGATGTTCAAGAATTCTGGGATTCAGCAGCTCTGACATGAGTCTCCAGAAACGTTCAGATTCTATCGTGTTGTGAGTTTTCCTGGTCCTATAGATTCACCTGCAGCTGAAATTATCAGAGCCCTACATGCTTTCATGAAAACAAAAGCTACCCTCGCTACCTCATTTCCCTCTCTTACCATCAGTAATTCCTCATCTATGGATAACCGCCCCTTCCACATTCCTTGAAAATGCCTCATATGGAAAAGTTTAGTCAGAGAAGTTTGGAGTTGCAGGGCTGGAGGTGGAAAGATGGGAGTGATGTTCAAATGATGGCTGATATAATCTGGCTACTGCCTTTGAGCCCACTGTGTTCCATGGGAATTAAAAACAGGTGAATTAGCAGATGAGCTGACAATTGCTGAGAGAGAGAGGGTGCAGTCAGAAAAAGGAGCAGGTCAGATGTGTCCACTCCTCTTTCTCTATGCAAGTGCACACATGCACAAACACACACACATGCGGGCTGACTTCTTTGGGTCCCAAGACAGAACAGCTTCATTGACACTCCAAGGGAAGATTACATGACAACATAAAACGAGAGGATAGCTGGACTGAGGGCTCAGCACTGAATACTGCGTGAGCTCTTGGCGCAATGCCACGGCCAGGCAAGGGTGTGGGTGACTGCCAGTCTGGGCCAAAGATCTCTGGCCACAGGCTGTCCTCCAGCCAATCAGTAGGTGTCCTTCCCATTGCTTCAGGGGACTTTGAGCTCTGGAGCTCAAGGCCTCTCAAACTCTCTTCTTAGCCAACTCTTCCTGCCTAAGCCTTGCCACCTCTTCAGAGGATGGGGAATAGCCAGTTCCATCTGAGGCAAATGTGGTATTTTTCTGCTGTCCCCAGCTTTATCTTTAAAACGGAAGCAAGGTGGGACCAGCAGATGGCATAATGATTACATTGCTGGACTCACACATGGCTGACTGAGGTTTGAGTCCTGGATCTAGAGGCTTGAAACGCCCTCCAGGCACATGCACATGTATGCCCAAGATCCCGAGAGCAGAGTGGAGGAGAAGAGATTTCTGCGTGGCCATCCCCCCCAGGGGATGACTTCTCATTTTCTGTCTCTCTGTCTCTCCAGCAAGTGCATGCACCCTGTAGCATAAATCTCTAAAAAAAAAAAAAGAAGCAGTAGTAAGTTTTCTGTTCTATTCTGTGCATCTGTGCTTGTTTTGATATAAAATTGTTTTTAATTTCATGCCTAATTCTCCTTGCCCCTCTCCATTAAGTTTCAATATCATATGTTTTATGTTTTCCTATGCAAAAATGTGTCATGACTTTTCCGACAACCCGATAAAATCCAGTACTACTTTGGGCTTCATGGCAGTCATTACCATTGTCCTTAATTCATGTTTGCCCAGTTTATTTACTGTCTTTCCCACTAGACCGTAAGCTCTAGGAAGTCAGTGACCTGCCTGTATTGGTCACCACTGCATTTTCAGTGCCTCCTCAGTGCCTGTCCTGGCCTATAGCTTTCAGCTTTCATGGTAAGGGTCCTCTTAAAATAAGGCTGATCTGGGAATTTCAGGCTCAAGCAAGTCATATGACTATACTTCCTTTTGCAAGCAGAAAGGCCTGAACCCATAGCCTACAAAGGTGCATTGTTCATAAAGGGCCCAGGTGAGAGGTGCAATTCATCACAGCTCGGCGTCAGTCCTATCGCAGCTCCTGGCACTCTCCCAGTGACAGCTAGACGATGACATCACCCAATGTAAACAAAAGACACCGCATTCTTTAAAGTGCTCTAAGGAGAATTACTTTTAGCTCATTCTTGCTGTATTAGGTACATAATATCATGATGCAGAGTTGCCCAGATTCAGCTCAAGGGCATAGGTGCTTTGGTAGGTATTTGATTTATAGGAGTTTTCTCAGATCAGAGAAGACATTGAAGCATGTTTTGCTGAGGGTAGGAAAACAACTCAATTGGGAGGAAGAGGTGATTTGTCAGGTAAGGAATTGTAAGTTATATGACCTCCCTCACCTTGAGGTCTAGTTTTCTCTCCTCCTATACAGACTTTCAATGACAGCCCTTATCTTTATCATTCTTAATATCCATAGAACACTGCTCGGAAGATTTATTGGTTAAAAAATGCCAATTCCTCAGAATAGCAAAGTGCTGTCTCCAAGTTTCATATAAAGATTGTGATGGGAGCAGTAGATGGTATAATGGCTATGTCACTGGACTCCATGTAATCAACTGCAGTTCAAGTCCCGGACCTGGTGGCTTAAACTCACACCAGGCACATGTGCATGTGTGCCCAAGATCCCAAGAGGAGAATGGAGGAGAAGGGACTGTGGCATGGCCATCCTCCTTGGAGCGTGATTTCTCACTTTCTGTCTCTCTCTGTCTTTAGTCAAAGTATCTGAAGACAATGATAAAGAAAAGTAGCTGGGACCAGCATATGCGTAATGGTTACATTGACAGATTCCCACGTGGCTGACCATGGTTCACATCCCAGACCCGGAAGCTTGAAACATGCCAGGCAAGTGTGCGTTCATGCCCAAAATCCCAAGAAGAGAATGGAGAAGAGATTGCAACATGGCCATTTCCCCGGGGAGGTGATTTCTTGCTTTCTGTCTGTCTCTCTGATGAACACACATGCCCTATAGCAAAGATCTCTCAAAAAAGAAAAAAAGAGAGAAAGACAAGTAGCAAGAAATCTGACTTTTGGAATGGTTATTATCATGATTGCTTACATTTCCTAAGTGTTACATGTATGTCCTAAGCATTACATGTCACATATTAGGCTGGCTTCTGTGCATGAATAAGCCCATTTCATCCCTACAGTAAACATCTGGGGCAGAGAGAATCATTATTCCCATTTCACAGATGAGGAACCTGGTACTTGGAGAGTGCATGTCACTTGTTCAAGATCGTGAGCCTCATGGAAACAGACCCAGAAACCTGATGCTGTCACATCATCCTGTGGTGAAGGCTTTCATCACTGACCATGAACTGGCAATGGATATTCGTATTTGAGAAAGAAAGAAGCGTCCATCATTCCTAGTTTAAGTGCTGGTTGGCTTGTTTTGTTCAACTCAGGCCCTAAGACTCATTTCAGTTAACAAATTCAGAAAGATTGTAAGTGGCTCACTTGTTGACTTTTTTTTTTGGGGGGGGGTATTGAAAATGTGTTATTAGGGACCAGCAGATGGCATAATGGTTATGTCACTGGACTCCCATGTAGTTGACTGAGGTTCAAGTACCAGACCTGACAACTTAAAACTCACGCTGGGCATGTGCATGCATGCCCAAGATCCCAAAAAGAGAATGAAGAAGAAAGGATTGCGATATGATCATCCCCCCGGAGGGTAATTTCTCACTTTCTGTCTCTCTGTCTCTCTAGTGAGTGCACATGCACTATAACAAAAATCTCTCAAAAGAAATAAAGTGCTATTCTTTTTAAAATGTTAAGTGTTAACCTCTCTTACCTAGCCAACTTAGAATCTTCTGTGGCCTGACCATTTGTGTCCCACCCACACCTGTGGGCCTATTCAGAACAAAGACTTATCTGGCGTGAGTCACCTGCAGCCATTGGCCTTCCTAAACAAACCCATTCTCACAAAGTCTTCACTTTGAAAAGCACTTTTAATCCCCTTCTGTGTCAGAGGACTGGGTTGTGCACTATCCTATTAGACTATCTGCCCAATGGTGTGCTATTCCAAGACAGGGCAAGAGACTATTTAGAAACAGTGATCAAACTGATGAATGGTTAGAAAAACTGTGGCACATATACTCAATGGAATACTATTCATCCATAAAAAAACAACGAAACCCTGGCTTTTGACAGAAAGTGGATGAATATGGAAGACTTACTGCTGAGTGAAGCAAGCCATGCTATAAAGGAGAGGCATTGTATGTCCCCGCTTAATATATACTGAGTGTCTGCACTCTATGACTGAAACTAATTGTCTAAAGGATTTAGAAACACAGTATGTAGATGTAAATACTAGATATAGTGTATGTGAAAGAGGAGGGTCTGAGGAGGGACATTTGGGGGAGGGACAGGGAGGCAAAGCATTAATGGCACAAAGAGGTGCGGTATTATCTGTTGAAGATATTTTGTAGTTTTATCAACAGTACTAGGGAGAAATGTTTACCTGTTGAAATATCCATTTTGTAAGACAAATAACAATGTGATTGAATGTATGGAAGAAAATGAAATGAAAAAAGAAAAGAAAAAAAAGACAAGGAACAGTGATCATAGCCAGAGCTAACTAACTGAGTCTAACGAGGCACTGTGCTAAGTGTTCTGCATGCATAGTCTCATCTCATTCTCACAACTACTCTCTTAGTTTCATTTTTAGAAGAAGACACTGAGGTTCAGAGTGAATTAGTAACTTGCCCCCAATCACAGAGTCTGAGATCTAGGTTGATGGAAAACCTGACTGACCTAACAGTCTGAGTTGTTTGTTTGTTTGTTTGCTTGTTTAATTTGCTACAGGATGGGTGCGCCCACTGGGGAGAGAAAGAGAAAGAGAGACAAAGCAGCCCTTGTTGGGGGAATGACCACACCGCAATCCTTGCCTTTCATTCTCTTTTTGGGATTTTGTGCACACACACATACACTCACACACCTGGCACGTTTTTCAATCTGTCAGGTCTAGGACAAGAACTGCAGTTAGCTTTGTGGGATCCAGCCACCCTAACTACCATGCCACTAGGTGGTCCTCACAATCTGAGCTTTTCACACCTATTCTTGGGCGTGATGGCACCCGCCCTATGGCAAAAACCAATGGAGGCTGTAGGATAGCAGCATCAATTCCATCTCTCTCATCTATTCTTTTTTTTTTTTTTTTAAGAGTGATTTTTGCTATAGGGAATGTGTGCTTGCTGGAGAGAAAGAACGATAGAAAGTGAGAAATCACTCCCCAGGGGTTATGGCCACATCACAATGCCTTCTCCTCCATTCTCCTCTTGAAAACTTGGGCATGCACACATGCCTGGCCTGAGTTCTAAGCCACCGGGTCCAGGACTGGAACCACAATCAACTTTGTGGGAGTCCAGCGACGTAACCATTATACCATCTGCTTGCTGGTCTCCGCACACTAATTCTCTAGAACCTTCTCATTGCTCTGAGGTCTGGAGATAAGGCTGGAGTAACCAAGGAAATTTTCATGGAGAAAGTGGATGTTAGGCTGGATTTTAAAGATTATGTTGCAAAGATAAGGACTGCATTGGGGAGGAGATAGGGCAGAAACCCTGAGCAGGCTCCTTTACTTTTATTCTTTCCACAGAGCAATCGAAAAGGTGAATTAGATCATTTTGTGGTTGGCATTGCCAATTAATTTTAAATTCAACACTGCCTTGCCATTTGAACTTAATCTTATTATAGCAAATCTCTTCACATTTATTTGTCCAGATTTTACAGACAGTGGTTTTAAATCAATCAAAGAGTGTCTGTACTGAAAGAAATTATTATTAATCAGAGTTATTTTTGTTATAGCACATGAAGGCTTGCCAGAGAGAGACAGAGAGACAGAAAGTGAGAAATCCCCCCCAGGGGGGATTTCCATTCCACAATCCTTTCTCTTCCATTCTCCTCTCAGGATCTTGGGCATGCATGCATGCACAAGTGCCCAGCATGAGTTTTAAGCCACTGGATCCAAGACATGAACCATAATCAACTACGTGGGAGTCCAGTGATATAACCATTATGTCATCTGCTGGTCCCGAAAGAAATTATTTTTATACATTAAAATAACTAGCCCAGTTCTTTGAATTCTTTAATCAAGTAAAGCCTATCTTATTCTTAAATGTAAAGTGGAGTATAGAAAGAAAAGTATTGACCTAATTACTTCATTTTTATTTCTAGTACATGGTATAATGTCCAGAAAAGTGAATTTACGCTCTGTGGAGGAACAGCTAAGACCCGCACATCTAGCTTGAATTTAGCATACAGACAGTGTCCTTGACTTACGGCCTAAGGCACATGATAAATATGCAAGGTGTTTCAATGACACAGAGGTCACAGTCTGAGAAAGTTGAACTTAAATATTCCACATGTAATATCAAGATATATGAAAGTACCTCTTACAAAACATTATTTCTGGAGCATCTGGACTTTGTTTCCAAGTCATTTAATTTTCCCCAGGTTGTTGAATCTGTGTCCTTGTCTTTAAATCATTTACCTCTTACACAGTTTCAGTTCTCTTATCCTTTCTGCCGAAAGTAATTTTTCCAAAGACATATTTCAATTCATGTAAGTGGGAAATTACTTCACTGTTCTTCAGCATCTCCAAAAGAACATTTTCTATTTCAGAGAGAGCTGAAATCAAGTGACTCTGCTTTGTATATCTTAGCAACCCAGTCTCTCTGTCCCTATATAGAAATAAGCATCATGAGTGGCAGTCATTTGCAGACTCAGGCCTACCTTCAGCTCTAGTGGATGGCCCTGATTGGTCCAAACCATACTGGGTAATCCAACCTTGTGGTCACTGGATTGGTTCATGGATGAGCCAATCTGCACAAAGCTTTGAATTGATGTGGGTTGGTTGCGAGAAAACTTTCTCGTTGCATGGGAACAAGGAAGTATGTAGGCCTGACTACAGCTAGTCCTCCTATAATCACCAGGAAATTAGCCCTAAGAGACAAACAGCATTTGTATGAAAGAGAAGAGGGATGGAAAGAAATCAAGTCCTCATGTTATTGCAGCAATCAATGTAGTCCATCGTACCCCTGGGCCCTCAGTTAGTCAATAAATCTCTTCTTGTTTATGAGTTTCAATTAGGTGTTCTGTTACTTATAGCCCAAAGCATTTCATTTTATATAACCAACTACTGAACAGTTGAGCTAAACACATAATACTATACCTAAAAATATAGTTTATTCAGTCTAAATGCCTAACTATAGAGTACTGGGTAATAATCATATCCATTGATGGCTTATTAGCTAGGACAGACTAGGCTGCTGTTAGCAGTAGAAACTTACTTTTTACTCATAGCATTTCTAAAGTCAGCAATCCTGGTCAGCAGAAGTTCTCTTCCAAATGGTTCCTTGCTTTTTCACAAACCTAGGCTTCTTTTACCTTTTGGCTTCCCTAGGGTCTTGCCATCACCCTCATTAAGAAGGATGAAGAGGAATACCTCTGCTTCTTAAAAGCCTTGGCTCAGATGGGACCAGCAGTTAGCGTAATGGCTATGTCGCTGGACTCCCCCCTAGTCAACCGTGGTTCAAGTCCCGGACCCGGTGGCTTAAACTCACGCCAGGCGCGTGTGCGTGCGTGCCCAAGATCCTGAGAGGAGAGTGGAGGAAAAGGGATTGCGGCGTGGCCATCCCCCCTGGGAGGGGACTTCCTGCTTTCTGTCTCTCTGTCTCTCTCTGTCTGTCTGGCGAGCGCACACGCCCTATAGCAAAAACCTCTCAAAAAAAAAAAAACAAAAAAAACAAAAAAAAAACCTTGGCTCAGAAATGCTACACACTGGGGCCAGTAGGTAGCGTAGTGGTTACGGTGTTGGACTTTCACATGGTCAACCTCTGTTCAAGTCCCAGAACCAGCGGCTTAAAATTCACGAGTGTGTGTGTGTGTGTGTGTGTGCGTGCGTGTGTACCCAAAATCCTGAGAGAAGAATGGAGGAGAGAAGATTGTGGCATGGCCATCCCTCCTAGGGGGTGATTTCTCATGTTCTGTCTCTCTGTCTCTGTGTCTCTAGTGAATGCATGTGCCCTATAGCAAAAATCTCTCAAGAAAGAAGGAAAGAAATGGTACAAACCATATCCATTTTCACTTGGTTAAAATTCAATCATATCGTCACATCTGAGAAAAAAAACCCAGGAAGAAAAAGTGGATTTGGGGTAACTAGTTTTCAGTCTTAGCCACAAATAGCATACTTAAAAGATTATTCAATTTAATAGAAAAATGCTTCAGGGCAGTGTGTGTAATATCAGCCCAAGTTTTCTAAAGGCCCATATCCATAAGGGTGTAAGTTTGGTCTTTTTCTGCTTCAGCCCTGTGGCAAGTCTTTGTTCTTGTTCTTCTCTAGCTTTGTCCTACTTTGGGCACATTTATGACTTTCCCAACAAGCAAACACACTCCAGCATGCACTGGTGAGCAATAAAGATTTCACGAAAGATCTTATGTGGTTACAGAAATGTAATCAAATTTTTCTACAGACACCTGTCTTCCTCCATAGCTCTCTTCCCTTGCCAGCAGTCTTACCTCACCTGGTACTCTTCTCTGGCTGAGTACTTCCCTTTAATCAACATTCCCTAACAGTCTCATTGTCTGAGCAATTCAGCTCTTACCCCTTATTTCATACACACCCAACAAAGCAAATCTGGTAGTCAAATAAAAGCCAACAATATGTTCTTCCTCCAGCTTATCCCTTGGGGAATTTAGCAAGCAGTTCACTGGACAATGAAGGTCTCTTATGGGGGCAAAGTGGAGAGTTGCTACTAAGCAAATTAATGTTTTGCCACAAAAATTTACATGGGGTAAAAAGTCTGGAAGGGGCCCATTAGGTGGCATGGTGGTTAAGGGCACTGGACTCCCACATGGTTGACCAAGGTTTGAGTCCCAGACCTGGTGGCTTGCTTGCTTGCTTGCTTTCTCTCTCTCTCTCTCTCTCTCTCTCTCTCTCTTTCTCTCCCTCTCCCTCCCCCTCCCTCTTGCTCTGTCCCTCTCTGATCAAATTAAAAGATAAATAAAGTTAAATAAAATAATCCTGAAAAAAAAAAATAGTCTGGGAGAATATCCCAAAATGTTAACAGTATTTCTCTCTAGGTAATTGAAGGTTTTTTTTTTTCTCATGTATATTTCTATATACATATATTTTTTCTTTTATTATTATTTATTGTTGTTATTATTCATACATTCAGTCACTATACATCATTTAGATTGTATAGAGAATTAATCCAGCATGAAATACACCTCAGACCAGCCAGTCCAGTTGAGAATACTATACACATTATCATCAACAGGTAATAAACAATTTTATGTCCTCCAGTCTTGCAGTCTCTACCAGAGAGTGTGGATAGTTGGTATATGTTAAGTGGGGACACACAGTGTCTCTCTTTCATAGCCTGACTTGCTTCACTCAGCAATAAATCTTTCATATTTGTCCACTTTTTATCAAATGCTCGGGTCTTGTTTTTTATGGCTGAGTAGTATTCCATGGAGTATATGTACCACACTTTTTTAATCCATTCATCTGTTTGTGGACATTTGGTTTGGTTCTATATCTTAGCAATCATGAGTAATGCCGCAATAAACATAGATGTGCAAATGCTTTTCCAACTGAGCATTCTCCTGTCCTTTTGGTAGATACCCGGGAGTGGAATTGCTGGATCATATGGTGGTTCTATTTGAAGGTCTTTGAGGAACCTCTATACTGTTCTCCACATAGGCTGGACCAATTCACATTCCCACCAACAATGTAGGAGAATTCCCCTTTCACCACATCCCCACCACCACTTATTATTATTTTTTTAATCTTCACCATTCTGACTGGGGTTAGGTGGTATCTCATTGTGGTTTTGACCTGCATCTCCCTTATGATGAGGGATGTTGAGCATTTTTTCATATGTGTTTGGCTGTTCATATGTATTCCTTAGAGGGTTGTTTATTTAGCTCTTTTTCCCAACTTTTAATTGGGTTAATCATTTTTTCCAGGTAAGCCACTTGAGTACTCTGTGTATTCTGGTTATCAGTCCCTTACCAGAGAAATAGTTTACAAAAATTTTCTCCCAATCCAAGGGTTGTCAGTTCACACTAATTACTGTGACCTTTGCTGTGCAGAAACATCTTAATCTATGTAGTCCCACTTGTCTATTTTAGAGATTACTGCCTGTGTTTTCAGGATCTTACTTAACAAGTCTTTGCCTACCCAATGTCTCCCAGAGTTTCCCCAGTGTTTCCCACCAGTAGTTTTATAGTTTGAAGTCTTAAGTTTAGATCTTTGATCCATTTTGAGTTAATTTTTGTTAATGGTGACAGATAGGGGTTCAGATTTATCCTTGTGCAGGTGGATACCCAATTTTTCCAGAACCATTTGCTAAAGAAGTCTTCCTTTTCTCACTGAATTGACTGGTACCCTTTGTCAAAGATCAGTAGATTGTATGTTTTGGGTTTGTTTCTGGGGTCTCTACTCTGTTCCATTGGTTCTCATGTCTGTTTTTGTGCCAATACCATGCTGTTTTGATTATCACAGCTTTGTAATATATTTTGGAGTCAGGAAGTGAGATGCTGACCACTCCACTCTTCTTGTGTAGGATTTCTTTGGCAATACTGGGTCTTTTATGATTCCAGATAAATTGTATGATTGTGTTTTTACAGATATATGAAGAATGTCTCTTGTAATTTTATAGGAATTGCATTAAATATGTAGATTAATTTGGGTAGAATTGCCATTTTGGGTATATTAATACTCCCAATCCAGAAACATGTCTTTCTACTTTTGTGTTATTTTTCATTTCTTTTTTAAGATTTTCATAGCTTTCCTTGTAGAGGTCTTTGACATGCTTGGTTAGATTTATCTCTAGGTATCTTATACTTTTCATGGCTACGGTAAATAAAAAAAACCTGCTTTTTTCAGTTTTGCCTCTGTGTGCTTATTATTTGTATATAGAAATGCTGTAGATATTTTTAAGTTTATTTTGTATCCTGCCACTGTACTATATGCATTTATTACTTCAAGAAGTTTTTTATGGATACCATTAGGTCTTCTATGTCATCTGCAAACAGAAAATT
>NW_006205228.1:1298000-1310349 GCF_000334495.1 Tupaia belangeri chinensis
TCCCTATTGGAATGTCTTTTATTTCATTTTCTTATCTGATCACGTTGTCTAGGACTTCCAGAACTATATTGAATAGGAGTGAAGAAAGTGGGTAGCCTTGTCTTGTACCAGTTTTTAGTGGAAGTTTTCAGTTTTTCACTATTCAGTATAACGTCAGTTATAGGTTTTTCATAGATGGCTTTCATTATGCTGAAAAATGATCCTTCTATGCTGATTTTACTGAGAGTCTTAATCATGAAGGAATGTTGCATTTTGTCAAATGCTTTTTCTGCATCAGTTGAAATGATCATGTGGTTTTTACCTTTTTTTCTGTTAATATGTTATATTACACTTATGGTTTTGCATATGTTGAACCACTCTTGCATCCCTGGAATAAAGCCTACCTGGTCACAGTGAATAATCTTTTGTGTATGCTCTTGGATACAATTTGCAAATATCTTGTTGAAAATTTTTGCATCTATATTCATCATAGATATTGGTCTGTAGTTTTCCTTTCTTGTCATATTGTTATAAGTTTTGCGAATGTTCCTATACTTTCTATTCCTTTCTGTTTCTGTATTTCCCAAATGTCCCATAGTATACGATGTATTTCTTTAATAATCAAAAAAAGGTCATCTTTTTTTCACTATTACTAATCATTGGGGAAATGCAAATCAAAATTATGATGAGATACCACTTCACACCCATAATAGAATGGCTATTTTAAAAAAATATATAGGAAATATCCAATGTTTGTGAGATTATGGATAAATTGAAATGTTTGTGCATTACAATGGGACTATAAAATGGTGCAGCCACCATGGAAAATGGTATGGAAGTTTCTCAAAATAATTTTAAACAAAATTACAACGGGGTTCAGCAATTCCATTTCTGGGTATATACCCAAAAGAATTGAAAGCACAAATCTGAACAGATATTTGTATACCTACGTTCACATCAGCATTATTCACAATAGTTGAAAGGTGGAATCAACCAATCGTTTGTTGATAGATGACTGGATAAACCAAATGTGGAAAAATTCAATGGAATCTTATTTAGCCTTAAACATACTACAACATGGATGAACATTGGGGACGTTATGCTGAGTGAAATAAGCCAGTTACAAAAGAATAAATAATGTATAATTACATTTATATGAGGCACCTAGAATAGTCAAATTCATAGAGATAGAAGGAGGACTGGTGGTTGTCAAGGGGCTGGTGAGAGGCAGGGAATGGGGAGCTATTGCTTAAGGGGTACAGAATTTCGGTTAGGAAGGAAAGTAGATAGTGGTGATAGTTTTATAATAATGCAAATGTATTTAATGCCACAGAACTAAACACTGAAAAATGGTCAAAATGGTAAATTTTATGTTATGTATTTTTATCGCCATTTTTAAAAAAAGAAACTCATGCTTCCATAGGTAATTTTACCAGATGTTTATATTTGGGTCATTTGTGATTTCTTGAACATCAGACATTTCCCTTGTCTGGGCTTCCCAACTTTAAACACATTTGTACACAGCACGAACAATACTTATTACACCTGTATTTATACAGGACTTAGAAAATTAATAAAATATAGTTTCTTTTCTCTAGAGGCTTGCTATCTAATAAGTGAGAAAGACAGAAAGGCAACCATCTATACTCTACAATTTAATGAAATGATATGCTAGCTGTCGAGTTACAGACAATGAATTCTGCCTGAAATTTTAGGTACGTTTCCCCCCAAAAAAGTGATGTTAAAGCTAGTCCTTGAAGAAAACTCAGGATTGTATTAAGGGAAAAGAGGATGTGAACATGAGGCACATTAGAAAATGGGGTAGGGTCAGCAGGTGGCATGGAGGTTAAGGTGCTGGATCCCACATGGCCAACTGCATGGTTTTCAAGATCTAGTGACTTGTAAATCACACCAACACATGTGAGTGGGTGCCCAAAATCCCAAGAGAAGGCTGGAGGAGAATGAATTGTGGAGTGACCAAACCCCCTGGGGATGATTTCTCATTTCCTCTCTCTCTCTTTTTCTCTCTCTCTCTCTGGCAAGTGCACATGCCCTATGGCAAAATACTAAGACAGAAAGAAAATGGGTTAAAGAAGATGGAAAGGACAACATTGGGATGTGAAGAACCCACAAGTCTCATTCCTGAGAGCTCTGGCCAGTCACAGGGTATCAAGGGATTTGGAACATGCCTGGCAGAATACTGGCAGGAAGGCAGCCTCAGACCTTAATGTGGCAGTGTTGTCTTTGCTGGGAAGTGACCTAGGAGGTGGGCTGAACTTAGGAAGCAAAGTCAAAGCCAGCCGTGCTTTTGGGACAGAGTTGAGACCTTGGCTAGCTCAGTGGTGTGATTGCGGAGAAATGCAGAACATGCAGGAATTTCCTATACAAGCAGGAAAATGGCCCCCTGCTCGTTGGTGCCTGATCACTGCAATTGCTGGTTTTACAGTCTGATGACCAAAGGAATGGAAGCATTTTCATGAACTCCAAACACTTATGTAATGTTTCCTGTCAGCTTCTTGAACCCAGCCAATCTGCAACACTGTTTTCCCCCAACACCCACATGTATGGCCTTATTGCCAGACTATGGCATTAAAATGGTACACAGCTGTACAGCTTCTGTCACCTTGGACCAGGTACAGAAGAGAACAGAGCATACCTGTGAATTGGAAATCCACGGGTGTTGTAACAATCTTCTGGGGAGTGAAGATCAGCTTGTGAAAAGGAGATAAGCTATGTAGAACTATACAAGAGGTATTCAGAAACTTCATAGAGGACTAGCCAGTGGTGTGGTTGTTGTGACAGCAAGATCCCACAAGGCTAACTGTGTGGTTCAAGTCCCAGACTCGGTGGCTTGAGTGCTATGTGCATGCATGTGCAAAATTCTAAGAGGAGAATAGAAGAGAAAGGATTGTGTGGCCACCCCCTCTTGAGGGGTACTTTCTCTCTCTGTGTCTCTTTGTTGAGGACACACATCCCATAGCAAAAAAGTTACCAAAAAAAAAAAAAGGTCAAAGAAATGCATATTATGAAAAAAAAAATGCATGGATTTCAAAATTTTTTGCACCACAGTAAACACATACTTTAATTCCTTTTTCCATCAACATTTGAAGTATTCAATGTGGCAGTAATCCAGAAAAGAGATTGCTATTGAAAATAATTATATAGGGGGCCCAGCAGGTGCCCCCCCCATATACAAAGGTTAAGGTGCTAGACTCCCACATGGCTAACTACAGACCCAGTGGCTCTAAACTCATGCTGGGTGCATGGGGAGTGGGGGCAGGAGGCAAAATCCTGAAAGGAAAATGGAGAAGGGATTTCAATGTATCCATCCCCCCTGGGGAGGTATTTATCACTTTCTCTCTCTCTGTCTCTCTCTGGCAAGCACATGCACCCTATAGCAAAAATCTCTCTAAAAATAATAAGAATAAAATAATAATTACAGAGGACCAAAAGGTAGCATGGTGGTTAAGGTATTACGGTGCTGGACTCCCATATGGCCGACCATGGTTCAAGTTCTGGACCTGGCAGCTTGAGAAAGTGACCTTTCTCACTTTTCCTCTCTCTCTCTCTGCCTTTCTCTGGTCAAAAAAAAAAATTTTTTTTTTTTTTTGGAGAGGTTTTTTGCTATAGGGCACATGCGCTTGCCAGAAAGACAGAGAGAAACAGAGAGACAGAAAACAAGAACCACCCCCCACCCCCACCCCGGCAGGATGATCCCTTCTCCTCCATTCTCCTCTTGGGATCTTGGGCACGCACGCACACACGCCAAGTGTGAGTTTAAGTCACAAGGTCCGAGACTCAAACTGTGGTCGACTACATGGGAGTCCAGTGATATAGCCATTATGCCAACTGCTGGTCCCCCCCCCCAAATTTTTTTTAGCAATAAATAAAATTAAATAATTATTTTTTAAAATAATAATTATTTAATACACACACACACGTATATATGTATATATATTCCCAGAGAACTAAGAGAAAGGGCAACTAAGCAGCCTGCTTACCAGTGACTATGTTACTATCACAACACATTCTTTGTTGAGATGATTCAGGTTTGCAGTCTCCCACGGGCTGATCGCCACCGTGCTGAAGACTACCATGTCTGCCAGTAATTTGCTTCAGACAGCTTCTGCTAATGGTCTGCCACTCAGTCCTGTCCCTTCCCCATTCTCATAAGACCTTTTCCTGTTATCTTTGTCCAGTGGAAACTCTTTTAGAACAGCTTACATGTATTGTAGGTCTTTTACTAGTACAAAGACTCCAGCTTTGTCAGGGTTGGTGGACATGTTGCCATTTCCATCTGGCCATGTTGCTGGTGGCTATGACTGCATGCCCTAGTTTCTGACTCTATTTGCTGCCGGTTTTGTGAGACCAATAAACTCCTTTTTCATTATAACTTTTGCTTCACTGTCATTCTTTTTGACTTGATACCTTATAAGCCTTGGACCTGGGACATTGTCAGGGTCAGCCCATTGAGTGACTTATGTCAGTCAGTATGGGACATTCTTGCATGTGGCTGTTTCTGCTCTTTGAAACCTTCTGTCATGTGCTAGTGATCTGCCTTCTTTTGGGTACTTCTGTTCCAGGCAACTATAATTATGGCTCTTGGGGATCCTCTCTGCATTCCCAGGCTCCCCCAAAGGACCCTTGACTCAATTCACAAAGCCAAAAAGTGTCTAGGACCATGCATATCCAAAGCCATCCTTTATCTGGGCATGGCTGGGACACAAGATGTAGGGGACAGGTCATGTGAAGAATCCCATAAACTTACCCCTTCTTGTTTCCAAGTTCTCAGGATCCAGCAACCGCCTTGGAGTCAGGTCCTGCCATGCACTTACCCACAAAGCACAAAAACTGCTACCCCTTTCCCTCTTTGGAAGCCTCCTTCATACCCCCCAGGAGGACCTGATTCACAAAGAGCTGGAAATTCCCTGCTTGGGGTCAGGGCACTCAGGTCTGGGAATACAAAGCCCTGGCTGTTTTTCCTGGAAGGGAGAGGGGGAAATTATCTCTCCATTGTTTTTGCAGATAGGTCAGAATTACAGAAAAGATAAGCTACAATGAATCTTTCAATGTCTCACCTTGTTGCAGTTGATGGTATCACTCCCTGATGCCTGGAGACAAGATTAGCTGGCTTCACTCCTCTCACTCCAGGATGTCAGCTGGAGCCCCAGCCCTCCCACCTTTCAATCTTTTCATGTTTTTTTCTTGGTTCCCCAGGATGTAATTTTTGGATATTTTTGGCTGAATAGTGATTGCTGCTTGAAAATCTTAAATTTACAACCAATGTTGCTCTTTTTTTTTTTTTTTTTGAAGAGGTTTTAGCTATAGGGTGCATGCACTCGCCAAGAGAGACAGAAAGTGAAAAATCACCCCCCAGCACACGCTTCCATCCCTTCCTTTCCATTCTCCTCTCGAGATCTTGGGCACAGACTACACACGCACCCGGTGTGAGTTTAAGCCACCGGGTCTGGGACTTGAACTGCATTCAAATACGTGGGAGTCCAGTGACGTAGCCATTATGCCATCTGCTGGTCCCGATGTTGCTTTTTTTAAAAAAAAAGTTTATTTATTCTGGGACCAGCAGGTGGCGTGGTGGTTAAGGTGCTGGATACTCCCACATGGCCGGCCACAGTTTGAGTCCCAGAACTGGTGACTTGCTTTCTCACTTTCTCTCTCTCTCTGGTCAATTTTTAAAAATGAATAAATAAGTACAATTAAATAATTATTCTTTTCATGAGACCCAGAGTGAGCACACTCCCAATAGGGTCTTGATACCAAATCCACCTGCAGCCTCAGCCAGTCCCAAATCCTGGACAAAGATGTGCCCAGCATATTCAAGGAGGTATCCAGACTTGAACAGGGAACCTTTCCATGTGAGATTGCTTTGCAGAGCATGGTGTTTTACTGCTGTGCCTCTTTGTCTCCTTTCCAAAGCTGTTCTGTGATGGTAGCTCCCACCTAATCTCACCTCTATTTCCTGTCCCCTCCTAGTTATTCTCTCAAGTCCCCAGGCAGAAAGCCCCAAAAGTCAGATATGATTTTAGGGTAGAGTCCCACTAATACAGCAGGACCTAAACGTAGCAGAGCAATTGCCTGAAAGTTTAAAATCTGAGCTATGAGCACTACTCACTGCATACCCTTCTAAAACTACTTTTAAGTGAGGAATCCTGGTACGTCAGACTCAGAGGAGTCTGTCATCTGTGAACAAGCCAGCTGTTCCCAGGCCCAGGTCAAGGAACCCTGGGATCTGACGGCCTAGGCTCAGCTGTATAGACAAAGTCTTTCTTTTCTCTGCTACAGAATGATTAAGTGGCTCAATGAAGGCACTTTTCTTGGTTCACCAAGGAAGGGCCTTGTTGGTTGGCTTTTTGGTTGGAAGCCTCTAACGTGCCAGATTTCATGTATTTTATTCTCCATCTTGATATTTCTATTTTATTTTCCATCTTCTGGAAAAGCTAAAGTCAACCTTTTCTCTGATGTTTGAACTCAGGGTCTAGGCCTTGGCCCAAGTTCTTTGGAAGATTTTTCTAACACTGGGGTCTCTTTTTAGACTTCCTTTTTCAGCCTCTCCCTCCAGTCTCTGAGGTTGAACTCTACTTGTGTCTCAGGCCTGATATCTGGATGTAGGTCAGTTGCCGTCAGTCTTCTTCTGCATGTCAGCTCCTGCCTTTCCACCTACCTTTCCCCAGTCTAGAAGATATGTCCTTTAACCTCCTTCTGAGTGTAGCCCCTAAAGAATTGGAGGGCATTTCACCATGCCCACTGCAGCCTGTGTGCATGAACAGATATAGCATCTGATGATCTGATTTATGTTTTCCAGATTTATGGCATCACTCGCATACCCAGGCCGGCTGATATTTTAGGCGCGTGAATCAGAGTGTCTGGCATGGCTTTCTCTATAGCAGAACCCCGGCTGCAGGCATAATGAAATTGGGAGGGGGAAGAGTTCAACTTATCAGGGAGGAAATTTGTGTCAGTAACAAGTCTGCCTGGCAACAGCACTAGGAAAAAGAGATACCAGGCCCTAGCATCAGAGCCAGATCTTCTTGCTAGTGGAGCATCATCACCCTGAATGATTTTCCTCCTTAGTGGACTGACTACTCTCCCTTTTAAAAAAGGAGGACAGTAGGTTTTTCATGCATGCAGTTTGCAAAGGAAAGTCCCTAACCTGCCACCAATGGGGAGAATGTGATGAGCTGAAATGTCACCAGGCTGTGGCTATCCATGGATGTGTTATGAATGAATAATAAGAAATAAGCTTCTGCAATGGAATGAGAGGCTCAGAAAGAAGCTGCAAAGGGCAGAGTTAATTGATCCTCTGCAATTCAGTGTGAGGATCAGCTTGAGGAACGGAGCTCCAAACTAGACAGGTTTTTCCTTTCCTAGTCTCTTAAGCATCCTCTGCAGAAATACAATTTCCTGTTTCTTAAGGAATTTATTCAGAATGAGTGAGACAGTAGAATAAGAACATATACAGAGCCAGCCAATGGTATGGTGGTTAAAGTGACTGGATCCCACATGGCTGACTCTGTGGTTTGAGTCCCAGACCCCATGGCCTGAAAATCACACCTGCCAGTAAGTGCATGTGCATGTCCCAAATATCCAGAAGACAATGGAAAACTGATTGCAGCATGACCATCCCACATGGGAGTTTTCTCGCTTTCTCTCTCTCTATCTGTGTGTGTGTGTGTGTGCATGTGCATGCGTGCACATACACATGTGTTTCTCCAGCAAGCACAAGTGCTGTATAACAGACTTAAAAAAAAAAGAAAAGAAAAAGAATAAAACTAATACAGGCATGCTAACACTCGGGGCTACCTTAAGAGCAGTGCTGTTTCTTCTTTATCTTTGGACCTCAGTTCCGGGGCAGTGACAGTCACAAAGTAGAAGCTTAGTACAGGTGTGCTGAACTGAACCTGACCCCAGCTCTATTTGTACTTTGAGTGCCCTTGAGTTAGTCTTCTTATCCTCCTGTCATCCTTTTCACCATCTGGAGAATGACCCAGTGATCTTTTAGAGGTCTTCTCAGGTCTGAAACACTAGGATTGCAAGGTCAAAACTAGTTTACAATCCTAAGAAAGCAGGGAATTAAAAAAAAGAAGAAGAAAAAAGGTCCCCCTAACTGTTCATATCTCAAATGCCTGATCCTTATCCTTGGGCTCTACTTCATTATCACAATGTGTGCATACAAGTCTTCAGGCGTAAATGTTCCCATGAATACATCAGTCAGTGGTATCTGGGATACATTTACATTTTTAGCCTCAGTGTAATTCTATTTGGTTTTATGCCACAGGAAGTTCAAGCCTGATTCAATTAAGGAGTTTTATAAAATGAGTTTTTAAAAAGGAAAGACAATGCATTGCACATGCTACACCATCGTACTTTGCATTGTTATCCAATCAGGCATGCTGGGGGCGGCTCGTGCTGCAGTCCAAGAATCTGTTAGTAATCCATAACGTTGAATATTTTACTTATTTGGAAACATGGAATTTAAAAGTTGGAAAGACCTTCGAAGTAGGCAGGCATCTCCTACTAAACCAAGGGCAGGGAGACTTTTTATGCATTTTTGCAAACCTCTCAGCTCCTAATGTAGGCTTTATACTGTGGGCCTGGAAATCAGAACCAAAAAAAGCTCTGGTTCTAAAGCCAAGGATGAGAAGGTGGGCAGCAGATTCAAATAGAGTTGTGACCAGCCTGAGAGTGCTTCTCTTTCCATCAGGATGTAGACTCCTGCCTGTCAGAGCAGGGGCAGAGACAACTGTGCAGAGCTCTGCAGAGGGAGCAACTTTTCAGGTACCAGCTGCAGCTGGCTCTTTTCATAAGCTGCGCAATTCAGAGAAGCCACCCTCCCTGGAAACAGAATTAAAGATAATGCAGGACTTGGGTGGGGTGGGGAGCTTTGAAGCTTTGAACCATTGCACACAGAGAGGAGACGGAGTCCCTGCAGCTGGATAAAACCTGTGGTCTGAGTAAACAAACATGCCAGCAGTAGCACCCAGAAGAGAAACTCAAACAGAAAAGGATTCGAAGCATAGATCCTGAAATGACCCAAATGGGAGTCAAGGAGACAACACTGAGGTATGAAACAGGAAGGGAAGCTCCAAAGACATTTACCTAAATACTACAAAAGCAATATAGTGAGGAAGACTCCTCTTAACAAATTGGAAGCTATAAAAGGGGAGGCAGGGACCAGCAGATAGCAAAATGGGTATGTAGCTGGACTGCCATGTAGTCGACCACGGTTCAAGTCCCAGTCCCACTGGCTTAAACTCACACTAGGTGCCTGTGCGTGCTTGCCCAAGATTCAAGAGGAGAATGGAGGAGAAGGGATTGGGGTGTGGCCAACCCCCGCCCCCCCCCCCCCCCCCCGGGGGGGGGTGATTTCCCACTTTCTGTCTCTGTCTTTCTGCTGAGCACATGTGCCCTATGGCAAAAAACTCTTCCAAAAAAAAACAAAAAAAAGGGGAGGGAGACAGACCTGAGGAAGAGGGAAAACTGAATACTAGAGAACGGGAAAGAAGTTCAAGCTGGGAGATTTAGATAAAAGGTAACAGATTCAAAACAAAGATAGTAAGCTAAATGTCTAGAGTTCTTATATTCTAATTTATTTTAAGATTCTTTTTCCAAAATGTATGCACTTGCTGGAGAGAAACAGAGAAACAGTGAGAGGGAAAGTGGGAAATTATTCCTTCGTGGGGGTTGACCATGCCACAATCCCTTCATCTCCATTCTCCTCTCAGGATCTTGGGCATGCACATACATGTGCCTGGCATGACTTTTTCAAACTTCCAGCTCTGGGACTCGAACTATGGTTGGCCATGTGGGAGTCCAGGGTCTTAAACACTGCACCACCTGCTGGCCCCCCTAGAGTTCTTTGAATACTTAATCCAAAGTTGGGTGACTATTTAAAAGAACTGGCAACATGGACAAGGACAACAGAATAAGAGGATCCAAACCAAACAGGACAGAATTATTTTCTTTAAATAATATCCTTGTATATTAGAACTGAATACTAGAGCCATGATCTGCTCTTCCACTATGGTTTTAGCTACAAGTAATAGAAGACCCAGAAGAAGGGAGTTTGAGACATAAGAGTTTGTACATAGTATTATTCACATATGATGGAATGTTTGCTATCACATTAAACAGGAATTTAGATGAGACAGAGCAGTGTCAGGGCTATCGCATCAGGCCCCATGCCCATATCAAAGATTCAGGTTCTTCCTGTCCTATCGCCTTGCTCATCCATAGAATGGGGTCCTCTTAGAGTGGCTCTCACTGTGGCATCTGCAGTTTTGGGATCATTGTAGACCATAATATTAAAGGCAGTAAAAAGAGAAAGCCCCCCCACACACACTTATGTTACTTCTAAAGAGCAAGAATCCCTTCCCAGGAGCACCTTTCCATAACTTTCTCTTACGTCTTTTCAGCCAGAATTGCATTTCATTCCCATGCTCAAAGCAATCTCTTGGCAAGCGAAATGAGATCAGCAGAGTGAGGGAAACTGATAAGGATTTGTCATGTGGGGCCTTGTCCCGAAGCACATGGCCATTTAGACAGTGGTGAACAGCCAAGATTCACTTCCCTAAGGAGAAGGAATAAAGATCCCAGCTATGCATGGGGTTACTCTGGGTAATGGTAAAGGAATGGTAATGGGGAAGGCCATCCCTGAGCTGAGTCAGCCAACCTCTTCTTTGGCTCTCTGCCCTACTCCTGTCCTTTGGGGAAAACTATAAAAAAAGAAGCAACCAAGGTCATGAGAATTGAGGTGATAGACTTGAGGCTTCCCAGACAGAAAGAGTTCTCACATCTCACTGCCCTGACTCAGTTCCATGTTCTTTCTACAGTACCATATGGTTCATTCCTAGTAACATTCTTTTTTTTTTTGGAGGGGGAGGGAGAAGAGTGGTGGTACCATAAGGCAGGTTCACTTGCCAGAGAGAGATGGTGAAAGGGAAAATGAGAAATCACCCCCACAGGGGGGATGGCCATGCTGCAGTCCCTTCTCCTCCATTTTCCTCTCAGGATCTTGGGCATGCCCATACACTCACTTGGGGGTGATTTTCAAGCCACAAGGTCTGGGATTCAAACCGCAGTCTGTCATGTGGGAGTTCAGTGCCTCAACCACCACACCACCTGCTGGTCCCTCCTGGCAACATTCTATATCACATTAGTTAAGGCTCAGTGGAGGACATTTTGGAAATTAGAAGGTATAGTCAACAAGTCCACAATTAGATATAGCCATTTTGGTGTGAAATAGTTGGAGGATTCAGCTCTGGCAGATCTGGCAGATCTGGTTTGACCTTTCATTTTCTTTTCTTTATTCCCATGTATTTTGTTTTTGTTTTGTTTTGTTTTGTTTTGTTTTGTTTTGTTTTGTTTTTTCTTAATTTCTCCCATGGTGGGGAGGGGGAAAGGGGAAACCCCAGCAGGGTCCTTACTCTGCGATCCAACCCCAGCCTCAGTGAACCATGATCACAACACTCGCTTGCATACCCACTAAGTACAGGAGACCTCAGGATGTGAACCCAGAACCTTCCCATTTGGATTCAGCATTGCAGAGTGTTGCATTACCACTGTGCCACCATGCCTGGCCTTGACTCCATTTTTTAGCTGAGAGGTACTTGACAGTTCTTTAATTTCTCTAGGTTCATCTCTGCTACACTTTTTTATTGTATTTTATTTTATTATTTTTCTTTCAGAGGGATTTTTGTTTTAGGGTGTGTGCGCTCAACAGAGAAACAAAGAGGGGAGGAGTGAGAAATCACACCCCCCCCAGGAGTGATGGCCACACCATAATCTCCTTCTCCTCTCAGGATTTTGGACACACACATGTGCCCAGCATGAATTTCAAAACGCTGGATCCAGGACTCAAATTGTGGTGGGGCATGTGAGAGTCTAGTACCATAACCACTATACCACCTGTTGGCCCCTATTTTCTTATTTTTTATATTCAATCACTGTATATCTTTCTAACATTGAAAATGGATTTTCCCAGTGTGAATATCCTGTCTGTTAGTCCAGTCAAAGATTACCATATACATTGTCATCAATAGATAATTTTTCATTTTTTAAAATCTGTTGAATGGTTTTCTCCTTTTATTCTCCCTTAATTCCCTCCCAAACTCTCATTTCCTGCCTTCTTCCCACACTGTCTCTGGTATCCATAGTTACTGTCCATGCTTTCATGCCTTCCAATTTTTTTTTTTTTTGGACATGTCTTCCATTCTTTCCGTTTCTGGCATAGGATATAGGCATTTGTATACATTAAGTGGAGACATACAATGCCTCTCTTTCATAGTCTGTCTTGCTTCACTCAGCATTAAATCTTTCATATTAGCACACTTTCTATCAAATGCCAAGGTCTTAC
>NW_006205228.1:1310368-1331781 GCF_000334495.1 Tupaia belangeri chinensis
ATTCCATAGTGTATATATGTCATGCTTTTTCAACCCATTCATCTGTCCTTGGACATTTGGGTTGATTCCATGTCTTAGCAATTGTGAATAATGCTGCACTAAACATGGATATGCAAGTGTTTTTCTGACCGAGTGTATTCCTATCCTTTAGGTGGATACCCAGGAGTGGAGTTGCTGAATCCTATGGTAGTTCTATTTATAGGTCTTTGAGGAACCACCATATTGTTCTCCACAGTGTCTATACTAATTTACATCCCCACCAACAATGTAGGGAAGTTCCCTTTTTATTTTTTTAATCTTAGCCATTCTGAGTGGAGTTAGGTAGTATCTCATTGTAGTTTTGATTTGTATCTTCCTTATGATAAGGGATGTTGGGAGGCATTGTTGTGAGAGTTACCATGACAATGAATGAAACATTCTTCAAGTCCATAAAAAATGGAACTGGCATAGAGGTTGTAGACAAGGATCTGAAGGGAACAAATACCCCATTTTTTCTCTCCTCATTCTGATCTCCAACCTTGGCTGAACCCAACAGGAAGCTGAAGAGAAAGAGAAGGGAGAATGGATGGGGCAGGTGGGGTGCAGGTGTGTTTAGGGGGTGGGGACTGGGGGACATGTGTACAAAGAATATCCAGAACAGTTACACATCTCTTGTATATACTAGGTATATGGATATTGATGAATTTTTGTTGTGTTGTTTTGTTTTGTTTTCAGAGCTCCAAAGTCAAGTTCTGGGTAAAAGCAGTCAAACTTCCCACAGATACAAAGCAAGCTTGGCACACTAATCCATGTGTTAGGGACGGCCGCCCTGGTCTGCCTGCTACTCTCCTCTCTTTTTCCTAACCATGCAGGATGAATTCTACCCTTCTCAGACAGTCTCTATGTGCCTAGTGAGTTCTTCCACTCTAGTGTGGCCAGACATTCAGTAACCAAATCTGACATAAGCTGCAGTAATGATAAGGTAGAAGACTATTGCCTTTGTTTATGGTGAAAGAATCCACGGAGTTGTTTTCCTGAAGTGCTGGTGATTCCAGCTGACCACAGTCTTCTCTGTACTCATCAATGACCAGCAAGTAAGGACAGGTCACTGTACATACTAAACCTAAGAGCTCTGAGCTTCTGAGTCCTCTTAGGTCCTCCTGGGTCAGAGATGAGTCAGTGTGCAGTAAGACTTAATGAATTACAAACAGGATCTTAGTGTGGATATTAAATGCACACCCCTCTCCCACCTCTCATTTTCATTCCTTCCTTCCTTCTCCCATGTCTCCCAATGAAGTGCCTCACATATTCACCCCCTCTGCTATCTTCTCACACTTCAGAGCTGTTCATCACCTGAGGCCTCCAAGTGATAAATCAGCACTTTCAACCAGATTACCCAACCCCTGAGAGGTAAAACGGTGTTTACTAGAACACCTTTCCCAAGCTCAATGGAAAGTCAGTTTAGTGTCTAAAGCAGGTCAGTATTCCTTACTCCTAATTTATCTTGAGACAATACTGGATATAGCATCCTACTTTGATTAAGACATTGGGTAGGGACCAGCAGATGGCATAATGGTTATGTCACTGGACTTCCACATAGTCGACTGTGGTTTGAGTCCCAGATCGGGCAGCTTCAAACTCATACTGGGCGCGTGTGGTGCATGCCAAAGATCCTGAGAAGAGAATGGAGAATAAGGGATTGCAGTATGGCCATTCCTCTTGGGGGATGATTTGTCACTTTCTGTCTCTCTGTTTCTCCAGAGAGGGCACACGCACTATAGCAAAAGTCTCAACAACAGTAAAACGACATTGGGTAGTTGGTTTTTGATTGTTTATTCCACAAATTAGCCTCTTCTGGTGGCTTGACTCATGGAAGGTATGCCAGATACTGACCAATTGTTCTGGGAAACTAATGTTCATAAATCCCTCCCCTTCTGACTCTTTATTCAACCACTGAATGAGCCAGAGAGAAAGTATTTTTAATTTGATTCCCGTTTTGATAAGACAGCACATGTTCCCTTTAAACACACAAAGAACTCCCTCGTTCCCCCAACCTGTGACAAAAAAAGGACTAAAAGAAAAGCATACAGGAGGACGGGCAGGGGAAGCAGGCTGTGTTCTCAACAATAAGAACTGTCTCAGCAGCTACAAGTTAATTTAAAAATGTATAGATAATTCCAAAGAGGAGAAGATTTAGTTCAAATTATGTTCCCTTTAAAAGCAGCAATTGCCTTTATTTAATGGATATGTGGAAGAACTTTTTGTCATCTGTGCCTGGAGTTATTCGCTTCCATTATATGGGAGGGTTTCAATTTTGCCTCCTCCTCTTCCCTTGAAAAGAGAACATTGTTTATTAGAAAGTTCAGTTCTCGCCTAACATTTCAGGTGTCTGTAATGGCACAAAAGAAAAATGTCTATAAACAGCCTCCTCTGTGGGAGTGGGCGTAGGATCCTGGCTCAGATAAGAGGACTGGGTGTATCACACCCCAAGAGGCACAAGCTTAAGTGTCACACCCTTAGGGGGTAGTTCTCAACCAACTTGGATATTAAAATCACCAATTGGGATTGTGTGTGTGTGTGTGTGTGTGTTTGTACATACGAGAGCAAACCTATTTCCTGGGCCCTGCCCCTGGATAATCCTTTAGCCTGAGGTAGGGTCTGGGTACTGCTAGGTTTTCAAAACTCCCTAGTGATTTTTGTGTGCATCCAGGTTGAGAGTCATTGTTTGAGCTTCAGGAAGTTTGTCCGTGTCTGGTTTTGGCTGCCCTATGAGCTAGGTAACTATCTTCTGAAGTTCAAAAAGCAGATCTTGAAGCTGGTTGACTATCTGCAGCAGATGACATCCAGTCGTGAAAGAGAAAGAAATATCACACCAGGAGCTTGTCAGAGCCAAAGTTCTCAAAAAGCGAATGTTCCCATCCAAGCATTGGGCGAACTGGGATGATGCTTCCTTGTCTCTCCCTCCCATACATGTGCACCAGGACGCACAAGCATGAACGTGTGTGTGTGCATGCATACAGTGACATAATGTGTGGAAATGTGGCTGACGGTTGTGATTTGGAAGTTGTGTGGAGACTTGGATATCAGACATTTGCACTTGGTAGATAATTAGGCATCAAGGTCTAAGTGGGCCTTTAAAATGTTCCATTTCTTCTCTGTCCTTGGGTTTGATGCATCTTCCTTTGTTCTCTTGTCTTCCACTCTTGCAGTCCTCCTCCCCTTGTGTCCCCTCTTTCTCATTCTATTCTCGATCAGTTTCAGCTCTCCTTCCACCTAATCTTCTTATATAGGCAGGCTGTAGCTTCATCTAGTTCCATTCTCCTTAGTTCTATTTTTAATAATTTTGGGGGATCTTTCTAATACCCTAACCTAATATAAGTCACCAGTTCTCTGATCTCTGAAAAAAAAAAAAAAAATCTGGGGCCAGCAGGTGGCATGGTGGTTAAGGCGCCAGACTCCTACATGGTTGACCATGGTTCATGTCCCAGACCTGGTGGCTTACTTTCTCACTGTCTCTGTCTCTTTCTCTCTCTCTGATCAAATTTTAAAAGTAGTAATAACAATAATAAATAAATAATTCTTTTTAAAAAAAAAGAAAAGGTTTCTTAAATCACCAGGTTAATAGCCTCATTGAGATGTGGAAAAGCATTTGTTATGTGGTTCTGATAACAGTGCTAGTGGGTCCAAGATGGAGTGTTTTTCATTTTGTTTTGTTTTCAAGTATTTCAAGTCATGGGGCATGTGCACTCTTCAGAGAGAGACAGAGAGAAAGAGAGAGAGAAAGTGAGAAACCATCCCATAGCAGGGATGGTCATACCAAAATCCTTTCCCTCCATTCTTCTCTTGAGATTTTGGGCATGCGCATGCACCCAGCATGTTTCTCAACCCTCTGAGTCTGGCAACTGCAGTTGGCCATGAGGGATCCAGCATCTTAACCGCCACCCCACCTGCCGGCCCTAGAGCAGCTGGGGGGAAGGGGATGATAATTACTGCAAATCTAGGAATGCAAACAACTGGCCAGCCTCAAGCACAGGCTCTATGGTGGTTAAGGCACCAGACTCCTACATGGTTGACCATAGTTCATGTCCCAGACCTGGTGGCTTGCTTTCTCACTGTCTCTGTCTCTTTCTCTCTCTCTGATCAAATTTTAAAAGTAGTAATAACAATAATAAATAAATAATTCTTTTTAAAAAAAAAGAAAAGGTTTCTTAAATCACCAGGTTAATAGCCTCATTGAGATGTGGAAAAGCATTTGTTATGTGGTTCTGATAACAGTGCTAGTGGGTCCAAGATGGAGTGTTTTTCATTTTGTTTTGTTTTCAAGTATTTCAAGTCATGGGGCATGTGCACTCTTCAGAGAGAGACAGAGAGAAAGAGAGAGAGAAAGTGAGAAACCATCCCATAGCAGGGATGGTCATACCAAAATCCTTTCCCTCCATTCTTCTCTTGAGATTTTGGGCATGCGCATGCACCCAGCATGTTTCTCAACCCTCTGAGTCTGGCAACTGCAGTTGGCCATGAGGGATCCAGCATCTTAACCGCCACCCCACCTGCCGGCCCTAGAGCAGCTGGGGGGAAGGGGATGATAATTACTGCAAATCTAGGAATGCAAACAACTGGCCAGCCTCAAGCACAGGCTCTCTCCCCAAAAGCCAACAACCTTTTAGAAGGTGTTCCGTTTAACACAGAAAGAACTTTAGAAGGTATGTCATTATCCCCATTTTATTCATTCTGTAAGCATTTATCGAGTGTCTATTCTGTATCAATTACTGGTTTAGGGAATGATGTTACAAAAGACAGTATTCCTATGTATTAAGACAATGTTTCTATATATTAATAATTCACATCCCAGAAGGGAGGAAAAATCACAATAATGTGATAAGTAGTATGCTAACATCTATAACTGTGCTTATTAAACTTGACATGTATGCAAAAATTACCTGGGAATCTTGTTACATGCACATTTTCACTCAATAATAGGTCTAGACCTGAGCCAGTCTGCAAGTCTAACCTGACATAGGTGAGGCCTAGTCTGCTGGTGCTGGGTCACATTTAAAGAAGCAAAAATCTAGAGAAGCTCCCAGAGGCTGATCACAGCCACAGGAGGTGACTTTTCTTTTTTTAATGTGAACTCTCCCAAATTAAAAAAAAAAAAAAAAAAAATTAGCCACATACTCATCCTAAATGTACCAAATGTGTTATGGGAAATTTTAGGAGACTGCCAGAATAATCTTTCTAAGATGCAAATCTGAGCATGTTGCCTTCGTTTAAGAAATTATTCAGTGGCACTCCGTTATTCAAAGATAAAGTTCCAGTTTCTAAGAATAGCATCCGAGGCCACACTGCTCCTCTCTTGAGCCTTGTCTCTTGTCATTCTCTCCTTCAAACTCTAATGTTTACCTGGACTAATTACGTTCACGTCTCCAGTCCTTGTTTCTCTGGCTGATGCCTACATAGGCTTCGAGACTCAGCTCGAGTGTGGCCTTTTAAGAACAATGTTCTTGGGCCGGCAGGTGGTGTGTAATGGTTAGGGTGCTGGACTCCCACCTGGCAGACCACGGTTACGCTTGATGCCTAATTAAGTATCTACACATAAACCAAAAGCTCATAGAAGACTTTTTTAATTGTCAGAGGATATGTGTGACTGTGGCGGGGGGCAGAGAAAAATAAAAAGGAAGAGAAAAAGAATCGGAGCATGGTCATGCTGCATCCCCTTTTCCTCCCTTCTTCCTGTCAAAATTTCAGGCACAGATGCACATACTCCTGGCATGTTTTTCAAGCCATCAGGACTGAGGTTCAAACTCTGGTTGACCTTGTGGGATCTGTCCTTTAATCACTGCACTTCAGGGCTGGTTCTAGGAGATTTTAAAAAAGAATAATAATAATTCCTATGTTAAAAGTTTTTTTTTTTTTCCAGAAAATAGAAAAAGAAGGAAAACATAGTCTTCAATTTGTCATTTTACTCATATACAAATTTATGAATATAAAGTCTCAATAAAATTACTGGATTAAAGTTAGGTGCATGTGCAGTTTTGATCATACTACCATAACTATCATATCAGATTGTTTTTCCACCAGCTGTGTATGGATGGAATGCCTGTTTTTACATACTTAAACCAACACAGTCTCAAAATTTTTAATCTTTGCTAATCTAGTGACAAAAATAGTCCCACTGCAGTTTTAATTTCCACGTCCCTTACTACTAACAAAGTTTACAGTAAAGTTTATCTTCATTTGTTTAGAAGCATATATAACTCTTTTATGCAAACTGTTTGTATGCTTTGCCCACTTTAATGTATTTTTTTTTATTGTTTGGGCACTCTTTTTGAGATACATTTCAAATTTTCTCTGTGTATTGTTCGTATTTGGATTTTGCTAATAATATTTCTTGTCATGGAGAATTCAAAGATTTTTACACAGTTGTGTTTCTAGGCTTTCTAAAGTGGCATCTCTGACACTTTGTTTTATGTCATATACAAAAAGGCCTTGCCTAATCCCATATTCATTTTAATCCTTCAATGTTTTGATTACAGTGATGTGTAGATTGAAGCAGAAATTTATTTTATTTTTTTACTTCGTCTTTTTAAAGAATTATTAATTTTATTTACTCATTCATTTATTTTTAATTTGACAGAGACACACACACAGAGGGGAAGTGAGAAAATAAGCTACCAGGTCCGGGACTCAAACAATGGTTGGTCATATGGGAGTGTCCAGCACCTTAACCACCATGCCACCTGCTGGTCACTCCTCAAAGTCTTAACAGTCCACGCAAAGATGTGTTTTCTAGGTTACCGTGGTCCTGGCCATAGATGATGGTGGTACTAGAAAGAGCTCTGGATGAACCTTAAAGTAAGAACATTGTTTTTCCTGTTTGTTTGAGGTTTTATGTCATAGAACATGTATGCTCACTGGAAAGAGAGAGAGACAGCAATAGGGAAACCGAGAAACCATCCCCCAGCGGATGGCCAAGGCACAATCCTTTCTCCTCCTTTCTCCTCTCCTCTTGGAATTGTGGGTACACATGCAAGCCTGGTGTGTTTCAAGCTGTTGGGTCTGGGATGCAAACCATGACTGACCATGGGGAAGTCCAGCGCCCTAACCATTACAATACCTGCTGACCCAAAAACATCATTCATAAAAGGCCACACTTAAGCTGAGTCTTGAGGCCTATGCAGGAATCAGTCAGATAAACAATGACTAGAGATGTGAAAGTAATTATGTCCAGGTAAACGTTAGAGTTTGAAGGAGAGAATGACAAGAGACAAGACTCAAGAGATGAGCAGGGTGGCCTTGGATGCCATGCTTAGAAACTGGAACTTCATTTTTGAATAATGAAGGAGTGCTATTGAATAATTTCTTAAAAGGAGGCAACATGCTCAGATTTGCATCTTAGAAAGATTATTCTGGCAGCAACTTGGAAAGCAGGTTGGAATGAGGCAAACCTAAAGTCAGCAGTGTCCTTTTAAGTGAAAATTTGTGTCTATGAGGGTCACCTGCCTCATATCTCAGCTAATACGTGATTGAACCAGGCCTGAAGCCAAGAATTTGTATGCTCCATAGTTTATGCTAAAATAGCAGACAGTGTTTTAGGAAAAGATAAAACATGTGACCAAGTGTCCGCCTCTTAATTATGCTCCATAGTTTATGCTAAAATAGTAGACAGTGTTTTAGGAAAAGATAAAACATGTGCCTAAATGATTTTAAGTGTGACTATTTTAAAGCTCAAATCTCGTGTACTTCAAGTCCAGTAAGCTTATCTGAAACCTGAGTGTACAACAATCTCAAGTCAGTTCAACTATAGGATCTCATAGTTGGAAGGAAGCCCAGAGGTCCCTCTCCCACCCAGGACAGGAATCTCTTCTCAAACACACCCAACAGATGGCCTACAGGCCCCTGTTTGAACACCCTTCACCTTCAAAGGGGAGCACTGAGGCCTCCTGTTCTTCTGGTGGTCAGATCTAAACATAGAAGTTTCTTTCTCATGTTGAGCCAAATTCTTCCTTCCTGCAACTTTCACCCATCAATCAGCAATGTCTTCTTCTGAACCTTCTTTCTTCAAGGGAAAACCATTAGCCTTAGAGACAGTAGGCAATCATGAAGATTATAATGTTTAAAATATGCCAAGTGTTGTACCACAATGTAGACATACTTAATGCCACTGAATACCTAAAAATAGTTACAATGATAAATTTTATGTTATATATGTATATTATCACAATTAAAAGTAAAAAATACTTTTAAAAATGTGACAATAATACATTGACTAGTTAAAATAACATGGTGTGATGTTTTGAACTTTATTTATTTATATTGGAGAGATTTTTGCTATAGGGCATGTGCACTCGCCCGAAAGACAGAGGGAGACAGAGAGATAGAAAGTGAGAAATCACCCCCCGCCCCCCAGGGGAATGGCCACACCACAATCCCTTCTCCTCCATTCTCCTCTTGGGATCTTAGGCACGCACATACACGCGCCCGGTGTGAGTTTAAGCTACTGGGTCCAGGAATCAAACCACGGTTGACTAAAGGGGAGTCCAGTAACATAGCCATTACACCAACTGCTGGTCCCTGATGTTTTGAACTTTAAATGCGTGTGACTGTTCAGAATTACATGGAATTTTTATTTTGCCTTCTAACTCACTTCTGTTTCTATCTCATAACATTTTCAAAGTTTACCCCATCCTTTCTGTCTTTCAGGGAGGGTCTTGGTTTATCTTTGAGAGACATTTTTTTTCTTTCTTTGGCTCCTTCTAAATCTTGATGATTCATTGGATCATTTAAACTTGCTTTAAAAAAAAATTAAACTGTGATTATCTGCTCAGTTATTTCACGGGAAAAAGTACAGTACTTCAGATGTAATTGTCCCAGGTTTTTCTAATACAACTGGAGAGGAGGAATGATTGATTGAAAAAAATATTTTCATCCCATAAATATTAAAATCTTAATCTTTGCAGAAGGAACTTTATTTTTAAAAGAGGACTCTGAAAGAACACACATAACCCAAAGGAATCAATGATCATGGTGGCGTTTGTAACAGGCTTATCTTGCTGACCCACTAATCTGGTTGTAAGACTAGCTTCAATTATGTCATTTTGAAACTTTTGGTCTGGGGCCAGTCAATGGCATGGTGTTAAGGTAGCTGGATTCCATGTGGCCAACCACACTGTCAAAGTCCCAGACACAGTGGCCTGAAAAAGACACCAGGTATTTGTGTGTATGTGCCCAAAATCCTAAGAGGAGAATGGAGGAGAAGGGATTGCAGCATGACTATCCTCCCAGGAGGTGATTTCTCATTTTCTCACTATCTCCAGCAACCACATGCATCCATTAGCATAAAAAAAAAAGTCTGTATGAGATATCGAGATATTTACTAGAAATTTTTTCTTGCCAAAAAGTGAACCTGAACTTTTTTATGGGGACAAAGTCAATCCTGTCTTCTGCTCATTGAACAGGGCACTCCTTGACCTCCTGCGGCCCCTCCCAGCAGCTGGGACCTGGACACATTGTGCCTGGCCATCCTTGGCCTCATTAGCTCTGTCGCAGCTGCTTTAGCCACAGCTTCAGGGATGCTTGTTTGTCATTTATAGTGGCAGATAATGTGAGTGGAACGAGATCAACTCGCAGACATTTGACATGGCAGTTGACCCCAATTTGGCAGAGTATGTTTAAAATGTAAAACTTTCCATGCAGAAATGTAACAATCTCTTCAATGTTAAATGACGTTTTCTAGAAAACCATATCCATTTTTAAAATTTGACATTGTTGTTTGACTGCCTACTGCTTTCCCAATATTTCTCTCTTTTGAAAACTAATACATGCATCTCAGAGAAACAAATGTGATTTCCCTATACAGATTATATTTCCTTAATTTTTGTAGCATTCTTAGTAAGTCTTCATTTTTTTCTAAACCTATGTTTTTAGGATCTATCATAAAATATGTCATAGTACATCTTTCCTATAAGATCTTCATATGTGGGATATTTTTTAAAAATTGTTTGAGGGCCAGCAGGCACTGGACTCCCACATGACTGACTGCAGTTCAAGTCCTGGACCTGGCAGCTTGAAACTCACACTGGGTGTGTGTGCATGTGTGCCCCCAATCCCAGGAGAATGGAGGAGAAGGGATTGCAGCATGACCATTCCACCAGGGGCTGATTTCTCACTTTCTGTCTCTCTGTTTCTCTGGCAAGTATACACACCTTATAGCAAAAATCTAAAAAAAAAAAAAAATTCTTTTAAAATTACTTCTGCCTTCTGATAATGGCAGATCAGCTTGGTTGTACTCACCCTTTCATAGACAAAAGTAGTAAGACCTGGATGAAATGTTTAAAAGGAACAATTTGAATCCATTGGATGTCCATCAAAAACAAAGGAAATGGAAGAGAAATCCATTCTTAAAGGGAGAATATATGCCTTGTGAGATTTTCCAGTGTGTCACTTTTTAATCTGGGTGTTCTCCCTAATCCAAAGTCTTGAGTTGCCAGGGATCAGGCTGGTACATTTTCCAGAATTAAGGGAGAAATCCTGGATGCAAATTACTGCAGACAGTGTGAGTTCCAAAATCTATCTTAAAGATAAATTTCTTGAATGATAGAAAAAAGAGAAAGAGAAAGAAGAGAATAAGGGAGAGAAAGAGGGGGTGAGAAAAACAAAAAGACAAGGAAAAGAAAAGAAAAATACAGAGAAAGAAAAAGCAGCAGTTGGAAGTTAAGAAGAATTGGGTACAGAATTCAACTGCTGCTGATGCAGGGAGACAGAGTTTGAAATTCAGTCTAGCCAGTTTAAAAAAGGTTATTCTTCAAAGGAACATAATGGACTCCAGAGTTCTTTTCATTATAACCAGCATCCAATTAAAAACCACAGGACAGGGGTGAGCAGGTAGTAGTGTAGTGGTTAAAGGTCTAGATTCTCAATGATCAACTGCGGTTCAAGTTCCAGATCCAGCAACTTAAAACTCACACCAGGTACATGTGTATGTGTGCCCAAAATCCTGAGAGAAGAATGGAGGAGGAGGGATTGCAGTGTGACCATCCCCCGCCCCCCCAAGGGAGGAGGTGATTTCTCACTTTCTGTCTCTCCAGCAGGTACAGCAAAATCTCTTTATCAAAAAACAAACAAGCAAACAGAACAAAACACCATGGGATATACAAGGAAATAGTAAAATGTGACTTGGAAAATAAAGGAACACTGAGATGACTTAGTGGTTGAAGAGGGACCCGCAGATGGCGTAATGGTTAAGTCTCTGGACTCCCACATAGTCGACTGTGGTTTGAGTCCCAGACAGGGAAATTTAAAACTCATGCCTGAGAGGAGAATGGAGAAGAAAGGATTGCAGAGTGGCCATTTCTCCCCGGGGGTGATTTTTCACTTTCTTTCTCTGTCTCTCTCTGTCTCTCTGGCAAGAGCACATGCCCTATAGCAAAAATCTCTCTAAAAATTAAAATATATATATTTAAAGCAATCTTTGTAAATATGTTCAAGGGCTTAGGAAAATTTGGGTCATAGGTTGAACCTGATGGGGTAATCACAGCAAAGAAATGGTAGCTATGAAAATGTAGAGCCAAGACTAGCTCCTTGGCACAATGATAATGTGCTGCCCAAGAGAAGCTGGATCTCACAGGACAGTCACTATTCAAACCCCCACTCAGTCTGCATGAATCATTCTGGGCACATGTGCACGTACGCAAGGTCAGATGGGCTAGAGAACTTAGTGGAAGGGATCACGTTGTGACCAGACTCTGCAGAAGGTGGTTCTTTCTCTTGCTCTGTCTCTATTTCTTACATGCGTGTGCATATGTTCTATAGTGAGTAAAGGAAAAAAGAGCAGAAGCAAGTGGATATTTTAGAGCTAAAACGCACAATAACTTAAATGAAAAACTCATTAGATACACTTACTCGCACTTTGGAGGCTGCTAAAGGAAAAGTGAATTTGAAAATAACCAATAGACGTTCTTTAAGCCATGTGATATAGACAGCTTAACACTTGGAACTTAATCAGTACATTTATTTTTAAACCCATGATTTATTTCACGAGAAAAATTAGAAAATATTTGGAATGAAATGATAATGAAAATACAAAATATTAAAATTTATATATAGCTAAAGGTGTGCTCAGACAAAATTTAACATTTTTAAAAGTTTATATTAGAAACAGAGAAAAGTTTAAAACCAATCATCTGTCTATCAGTTGAATGGATACATAAAAGTGGTACTTCCATCTAATGAAATATTACTCAGCAAATAAAAAGGAATTTAGATAAGCTGATACATGCCACAATATAGATAAACTTTCAAAATATTTTGCTAAATAAAAGAAGTCAGTCACAAAAGACCACCTATTGTGTGAGTTCATTTATAGGAAGTGTCCAGAATAAGTAAATTTGTAGAGTTAGAAATTCAATTCCAAATTGTTTAGCGCTGGGGAATGCCAGTGGGCGATGTGACTTATTAAGGGAATAGGGTCTCTTTCGGGAGAGAAAAATGTTCTAAAATGTATATAATGTAAGTTGCCCAACCTTATACCTGTACTTACATCCATTGACTGCACACTTTAAATGGAGAATTATATTGTATGTGAATTATATCACAATAAGGCTGTTAGCAAAATATTTATCTAAATTTTCAATATAAGAAAGTAGAAAGGAAGCGAACAAGTTAAACTCAAAATAAGTAAACACTAGGAAATAATAGAGATAGTTGAAAAAAATCAATGAATTAGAAAACAGATGACAAATAGAAACTAAACCAAGGATTTGTTCTTATAAATAATTAATAAAAGTGGTAAAACACCTAGCAAGACTGTAAAGAAAAAAGAAAGTCTGAATTGCCAATATCAGGAATGAAATAGAGAATATCAGTACAAGTCCTACAGACATTGTGGTGATTGTATGACTGTATGTATGTACCAAAATTTATTAAACTTTACCCACTTAAAACGGGCAAATTTGATTACCTCAGCTAAAGCTTTAACAGACTCAAACAATGCAATCCACCTGATAAATATTATGAAGAAAAATCATATGATGCCAATTCTGTATGCTTTGAATAGAGGACTCTTGGGTCAACAGTGACAGAGCAGTAAAATGTGACACTCTGAGAGGTTGACCAGTTGAGAAAGTATCCAAGTTCGCGTCCAGAGACCTCCCTGAATACACTGGGCACGTGCAAGCCCATAATTCAGGGCTGGCTGAGAATGGAGATGGACCACAGCATGGGAAGCCTGATAGGGATTCCCGCCCCCCTCTGTTTTCTCACTCACAGAGGAAGTAAATAAAATTTTTAAGAAAGGATGTAGGGGGGCCAGCAGGTGATGTGGTGGTTAGAGATGCTGAACTCCCACATGGCTGACTGTGGTTCAAGTCCTGGACCTGGTGGCTTGCTTTCTCACTTTTGTTGTCTCTCTCTCATCAAATTAAAATAAATAAAGTTAAACAAAATAATTCTTTTTAGAAAAAGGATATAGAATTCTCTCTGTCTCCGTCTCTCTTTCTCTAGACACACATAGACACACACATTTGTATGTATATATATATGCATTTTACACACATATATCCATATGTGTGTGTGTATATATATATTTACTAGAGATAGAGAAATCTTTTTTTTTTTTTAAGAGAGATTTTTGCCACAGGGTACATGTACTCACCAGAGAGACAGAAAGTGAGAAATCACCCCCAAGGGAGGATGGCAACACCGCAATCTCTTCTCCTCGTTCTCCTCTTGGAATTTTGGGCACGTGGGCACATGCACTCCACATGAGCTTTTTAAGCCACTGGGTCTGGGATTCAAACTACAATTGACTACATGAGAGTCCAGCGTTGTAAACTTTACGCCATCTGCTGGGCCCAAGACAGAGAAATCTTAAATTAGTTTTTATCAGACTGATCTAATATCTATGTCTCCACCCCCTCACTGGCAGGATTGCCCCTGTGCGTCTACATAGATTGAAGACTGAACATCTTTCAGAGGCCACGTCATCACCTCTCATCAAGGTATCCCATGATCTATAATGACCATTTCACTGCTACCCTTGCCAATTTTTCTTAGTCGCTTAAAAAAGTCCAGATGAAACTCTGAAGATCTGTGTGTGTGCTGGCCATTTCTGTCATAGCAGGATTCTAAGGCCCAGTCAATGACTAATAGCTAGTACAGCTCGTTGATCTGTTGCGGCAAAATCTGTACTGTGAGCACAGGTCACTCAATTCGGTGGTTTCTTTTCCCTCTACCGTGGTTTTGTGCTATAACAAAAGGAAGTTCAGTACCCGACTGTGCAACTGGGCACACATCCAGGGAGAATCAAATAGGTATAGACGGGAACCTGCAGGAACCTGACCGCAAGTCCATGGCAAAGAACAAGAAAGGCCTGAGCTTTTCTGTAAAAATGTAACCAGAAGACATAGTTCCTCTTTAACAACAGGAAGAATGGTGAAAATAAATTTCCTTTACTCTTACATTGTTCATACTGTTACAAGCCATTAAAGGGAAGCTTCTCTATGATTCTTGATGTTTATATTAGCCAAAATACTCGTAGGCTGTCGGGAAAGTCATGATGCATTTTTGCACAGAAAGACAGAAATACATGTCATGACTTTTCTGTCAACCTAACATCTTGTGGCTGTGAGGTGTTCCAGACTCTTCCTGAGCCATACTGTTTTTTTTACCAAATTCTGGCATTCGCAAGGTTAGGGCTTCTGGGTAGAACCTGGAAACCAGATAGAGACATCTTTCCATGTTTCTCCACGTTGACTTAAGACCCAGTAGGAATAAATTGTGAGGCTGTAGAGCACAGGGTTGAAGAGGAGATACTCAGTGTCAGACAAACCGAGGTAGCTGTCTCAGTTTTACCAGTGATTAAGTACATGGCTTTGTGCAAGCTATTTAACCTTTCTGGACCTTAGCTTCTTCATCTGTAGGATGGACATACTACTACTACTTACTAGGACTGGCAGATGTCATAATGGTTAGTCTCTGGACTCCCACACAGTTGACTATGGTTCAAGTCCTGAACTCAGTGGCTCAAAACTCATGCATGGTTGGGACCAGCAGATGGTGTAATGGGTACATTGCTGGGCTCCCACATAGTCGACCACAGTTTGAGTCTCAGACTAGGGGGTTTAAAACACGCCAGGTACGTGTACATGAGTGCCCAAGATCCTAAGAGGAGAACAGAGGAGAAAGGATTACAGAGTGGCCATCCCCAATGGGAAGTGATTTCTTGCTTTCTGTCTGTCTGTCTGTCTCTCTCTCTCTCTCTTTCTGGTGAGTGCATGTACCCTATAGCAAAAATCTTTAAAAAAAAAGGGGGGGGATTTTAAAAAAAAAAAAAAAAAAAGAAGAAAGAAAGAAAGAAAGAAACAAACAAACAAAAATCCACACTGGTACATTGTGTGTGTATATCCAAGATCCAAAAAGGAGAATGGAAAGGAATTGCAGTGTGGCCATCCCCTCGGGGGGGGGGGGGAGGGTGATTTCTTGCTTTTTGTCTGTCTCTCTCTGTCTCTCTGACTAGTGCATGCACCCTATAGAAAAAATATCTCTAAAAGTAAATAAATAAATAATAATACTTACTTCAGGGCCAGCAGGTGGGGTGGTGGTTAAGGTGCTAGACTCCCACATGATTGACCACGGTTTGAGTCCCTGACCTGGCACCTTGCTTCCTCATTTTCTCTCTCTCTCTGTGTCTCTCCAGTGAGCACATGTGCCCTATGGCAAATTAAAATAATAATAATAAATGAAACTGAGTAATTCTGTAAAATATAAAATAAAATAAATACTACTTACTTCATAGGGTAACTAGAAAAATTATATAAAATTATGTTTGCAAATGGCATATGACAATATCTGACAATGAATAAAAGAACTCAATGATATTTATTTCTTCATATATTCATATTGGCACTCTGGTACAATGCCAATAGAAATATAAATTGGGGGGGTAGCAGGTAGCATGGTGGTTATAGATGCTGGACTCCCACATGGCCGGCCATGGTTCGAGTCCTGGACCTGATAGCTTGCTTTCTTGCTTTCTATCTCTGTCTCTCTTCAATACCACTTCTAGGTATCTACATTATGGAACTATTCATAAGTGTATATTTAACTCTAGAAAAACTTGAATTTGGTATGCTAAAAATCCCTGGCATGGTGGTTAAGGCACTGGATCCCACATGGCTGATTTCACAGTTCAAGTCCCAGACCCAGAGGCTTGAAAATCATGTTGGCTCTGTATCCAAAATCCTCAGAAGAAAATGGAGGAGAAGGGATTGCAGTGTGGCCATCTACCCTGGGGAATTATTTCTCACTTTATCTCTCTCTCTTTCTCTCAAGCAAGTGCACGTGCCCTGTAGTAAAACTAAAAACAAGAAGCCTTATCAGGCATGCCCCTAGACAGCATTTCCCCTATGTCCTGCACTGTACGAATCTGAACGGAAAGAGCTAGCTTTATTAAAGAAACATTAATGGGACCAGCAGATGGCATAATGGTTACACTTCTGGACTCCCATGTAGTTGACCGCAGTTCGAGTCCCAGACCCAGCAGCTTGAAACTCATGCTGGGCGTGTGTGCGTGCATGCCCAAAATCCTGAGAGGAGAATGGAGGAGAAGAGACTGCAGTGTGGTCATCCTCCTGGGGGCTGGGGGGGATTTCTTGCTTTCTGTATCTCTGTCTCTGTCTCTCCAGTGAGTGCATGTGCCCTGTAGCAAAAATCTCTCTTTAAAAAAAAAAAAAAAATCCTTAACGATTTCTCAAGCATCCAAGGAAGTCAGCCACAGTTCCCTGCTGTTTTAGAAATGGAAGTTATATAAGCCTTAACATTGCAGACTGCAAAATAAAATAAAATAAAAAATCTTAGAAATAACAAAGCTTAACTATCTCCCCTTAAAGATGAGAAGGCTTTAGGCCTCCAGATAAAGTAACTACTTCTGGTTACTCAACTAGATGATGACAGAGCCTCAGCACGAGCTGGCGCTAATTAATGAGTGTGTGTTCTCCAAACCCGGCTGTGTCCTGTACGCTGCCCACAGTTTCCTTCTTTCTTATTTTTAGTGTGGCTCGTTGTTTACCCAATATCCATTCTCTCTGTTTTCCTTCTGAAAAGATAAAAATATTAGCCTTTCCAGATTTTCTTACAGCCATTCTGGCCAATGAGATGTAAATGGAAGTCTCTTAAGTGAGAGCTTTCAGGAAAGCTGTCATTTTTCCATTTAAAAAGAGGAGGATAGAGCTGGCATGCAACTTCCTTACCCTTCTCCATGGTTTCTCTTGAGATGAAGACATGATATCTGGAGTGTCAGCAGCCATATGGTCCCTACAATGAAAAAGCCACACACTTAGCTGGTAAATGGAAATGTAGAATTCTAGGACATTGGTGACATTGTATAGCCCCCACCCCAGGTTTGGACTGCTTAACTTTTTTTTTTTTTTTTGTCATTTTTTTAATAGGGTCTTTATTTTTTTAGAAATAATTATTTATTTTATTTATTCATTCATTTATTTTTTAATTTGACCAAAGAGAGACAGAGGGTGAGATGAGAGAGAGAGAGAAAGTGAGAAAGCAAGCCACCAGATGCAGGACTTGAACCCTGGTCAGCCATGTGGGAGTGTCCAGCGCCTTAACCACTATGCCACCTGCTGGGCCCCTAGGGTCTTTATTTTTAAGGAATTTTTAAATTTAACTTTATTTATTATTATTATTGTTGATTAGAGAGAGACACAGAGAGAGGGAAAGTGAGAAAGCAAGCCACCAGGTTCAGGACTCGAACTGTAGTCGGCCATGTGGGAGTCCAGTGCCTTTAACCACCACACTACTTGCCAGCCCCAACTCTTGTCATTTTTTTATGACAGAAAAATAAGCTTTTTGACTAAGCTAGTGTAATCTTCCTCTTGATTTCCCAAGGAGAAAACAGGTATCAATTCTGCCATATCTAAATTTATGTTCTTATTCATTCTTCTTTCAGAGGGAGAAGGCATCTCCCACCCTTTTTTTTTTTCTTCAATTTAACCTTTCCATCTCTTTCTGTTTTCTTCCATTTCCTTCTTTATTTAAGTCTCCCTATTTCTTCTAACCCTACTACTAGCTCTGGAAAGATCTTTTGAATTTGCCTTAAAATACCATTATTTTGCCTCATTCTAAATCTGAAAGTCTTGGCAGAAAAGACTCCAAAAGCATGTCTTCCCTACTGTTAAAATTGAATTATGGCAGCACTGGCAGGTGGCATGGTAACTAAGGTACTGGACTCCCACATGGCCAACCACAGTTCAAATCCCAGACCTGGCAACTTGCTTTCTCAGTTTCCCTTGCTCTCTCTCTCTCTCTCTCTCTCTCTCTCTGGTCAAATTATTAATTAACATTAAACAAAAAATTCTTAAAAAAAAAAAAAAAAAAAAGAATTACAGGCACCAGCAGGTGACATGGTGGTTAAGGCACTGGACTCTAACATGGCTAATGACAGTTTGAGTCCCAGACCTGGCAATTTGCTTTCTCACCTTCCCTCTCCTTCTCTCTCTGGTGAGCACACATGTCCTATAGCAAGTTAATAATAATAATAAATTAAATTAAATAATTATTTTTGAAAAAATGAATTATGAGCGCCCCAATCCAATGACCACTTTTCACTTCTCTACCTGAACTTTTGTAACCTTTGACACTGTTAACCTGAATTTCCTCTTTTGAACTCTGCCCTCTCTTGTCTTCATGACATAATTCTTTTCTACATTTCTAACTCAGGCTCTGACCTAGGCCTTTTTCTGGCTCTTCTTTCCCTGTCTTGCCCTTAATTGCTGGCGTCCCCTGATACCTCCTAGATGCCCATCTTATTCTATGCCTCCCTCAGGAATCTACTGTCATTCATGTGGCTTCAGCTACCTTGTACTTGCTAGTACTCTTCCCAGTCCTGTGTAGTGAACAGTTTGCATACACCCAGACCTCACCCCGTTCTCTTTTACTGACACAACTCGGGTTTTTTTCATGTGTCCATTCTTCTCCAATGAGATTCAGGCATGGTACAACAGTCCAAGCCTCAGGACAGAAACTGATTAATCAAGGTTATCTCATTCCTCTTCCCAGCCATGCATTTTGGAATGGATTTATGGCCCCATTCTGGAAAATAAGACATGAGTGTGTGTCTACTAGGGAACTGAGGAGAAATGTTTCCTTTCTTCTAAGAAAAAGATACAGAAGGAAATGGTTCTCCTTCCTGTGGATGTGGTGATGTCTGACATGGTGGCAGGAACTGCTGTAGCCATTTTACCTTTAGCCTGGATCCAGTGCTAGTACATGTGCCCTATAGCGAAAAAAGCAGGACAAATCCAAGAATGTTACAGAGAAGAAAAACTGGTACTTCAGGACTAGCAGATGGTGTCATGGTTACATCACTGGACTTCAACGTAGTCAACCACAGTTCAAGTCCCAGACCCAGAAGCTTAACACTCACACCGGATGTGTGTGCGTGTGTGCCCAAAATCCCAAGAGTAGAACAGAGGAGAAGGGATTGCAGCATGGCCATCCCCCCCCGAGGTGGGGGAGGTGATTTCTTGCTTTCTGTCTTTTTGTCTCTCTCTCTCTCTCAGACAAGCACATGGTCTCTATAGCAAAAGTTTCTCTCAAAAAAAGAAAAATTGGCATTTCAGCCAACAATAAACTACATATATGATGGTGAATGCATAAAGAGCACATCGGCTGTGCCGTATAGTCTAGGCATATGGTAAGCTATTCTGCCTGCGTCTGTGTAGGTACACGCTGATGTTTGCAGAAAAACAAAAGCCACCTAATAATGCATTTCTCTGGGATATCCCTGTTGTTACAAAAGACAGGACTGACTAGTTACTAAACACCAGACTTCCTTTCAATTTGCTTGCCTCATCTCCTCTGGTCTTCACCCAAGGAGATAGAACTATGACTTCCCCCACTTAACTGTGAAGAAATTAGCGCTAAGATTTTAGGTGGTTTACACCCAGTCAGTGAATGGTGGCCTTTACTCTGGAGCACAGTTCCATACTGCTCAGAGCGATGCACGATGCACGCAGAGCTGACCTCTAACTCTCTTCCTCAATGTCAACTGGTTCAAAGTTCACCCAGTTTTGTTTAACTAGATTTATTTAGCAGCTACTAATGTGTTTGTCCCTTTTTTCTTTTGTTCTTGGGAACAAGGTGTTAGTACTGATAATGTGGAGACATTTTGAAGTCGTACCAGAGTCACCTGGCTAGCAGATGACCAAGCTGCAATTGAACCCTGGTCCACTTAAATCCAGGGTGATCTCTCGTGTCCTGCAGCTGCTTCCATACTCAACTCTAGGTGAGAGCCTGAAGAATACCAAATGAACATAAGGAGGTATCCTAGCATTTAATCTATTTTTTTTTTTTTGGAGAGGTTTTCGCTATAGGGCACATGCACTCGCCAGACAGAGAGAGACATAGAGACAGAAAGCGAGAAATCACCCCCCCCGGGGGGATGGTCATGCCACAATCCCTTCTCCTCTGTTCTCCTCTCGGGATCTTGGGCACGCATGCACACGCGCCCGGTGTGAGTTTTAAGCCACTGGGTCCAGGACGCAAACCACGGTCGACTACGTGGGAGTCCAGCGACATAGCCATTACGCTAACTGCTGGTTCCGAGCATTTAATCTTAAATGGCAAGGTTGGGGCTGACAAGTAGTGTTGTGGTTAAGGTCAATGAACTCCCATATGGTCAACCATGGTTTGAGTCCCGGACCTGGCATCTTGCTTTCTCACATTCCCTCTCTCTCTCTCACTCTGTTCCTTTCTGGTCAAATAAGTAAATAAACAAAGTTAAATAAAATAATTCTAAAAAGGGAATAAAGAGGTTGTTTTTTTTTTAATCTAAATGGCAAGGTCAACATTTTTAGCAAAACTGAAGAATGATGACCTGTGTTCCCAGCTGACTGAAGAGTCAACCAACCAGTCACTGAGGGCCTGAAACCAGGCTCAAATTTTCCCCACAGATAGTGTGTGCTATAAACCAGTTCTCCTAAAGAAACCATATGTTGTGTACTGTTTGCCTCCCTTATATAAATTCTTTCCCATAGCCAGTTTTAAGCTACCAACCACTGACAGCTGGCCCATGGTATAAGCCGGCTCCAGCACTTCTCCACCATGGGCAGCACGGGTCCTACTCAGCAGTGATACCAACATGGCCCAGGCCTCAGCATTCCCACTGCCTGCTGCTCAGCCTGGGCTCCTCTTTAGAGTGGAGCCTCCAACTACCCAGGTTCTTACGGTCGAAAGTCATGGAGAACTAATGATGGTCCCGTCTGCCCACTACTGAGCAACAATCAAGCCTGCTCTCCTCTGTCTCCTAAATGTCCTTCAAACTTACCTGTTGATTTCCTTTGCTTGCTGCCAGATCCAGGCCCATGGCTTTTTTCTTTTTTCTTTTTCTTTTCTTTTTTTTTTTTTTAGCACAGGGTATAGCTACA
>NW_006205228.1:1331858-1343521 GCF_000334495.1 Tupaia belangeri chinensis
TTTGGAGAGGTTTTCGCTATAGGGCACATGCACTCGCCAGACAGAGAGAGACATAGAGACAGAAAGCGAGAAATCACCCCCCCCGGGGGGATGGTCATGCCACAATCCCTTCTCCTCTGTTCTCCTCTCGGGATCTTGGGCACGCATGCACACGCGCCCGGTGTGAGTTTTAAGCCACTGGGTCCAGGACGCAAACCACGGTCGACTACGTGGGAGTCCAGCGACATAGCCATTACGCTAACTGCTGGTTCCGAGCATTTAATCTTAAATGGCAAGGTTGGGGCTGACAAGTAGTGTTGTGGTTAAGGTCAATGAACTCCCATATGGTCAACCATGGTTTGAGTCCCGGACCTGGCATCTTGCTTTCTCACATTCCCTCTCTCTCTCTCACTCTGTTCCTTTCTGGTCAAATAAGTAAATAAACAAAGTTAAATAAAATAATTCTAAAAAGGGAATAAAGAGGTTGTTTTTTTTTTAATCTAAATGGCAAGGTCAACATTTTTAGCAAAACTGAAGAATGATGACCTGTGTTCCCAGCTGACTGAAGAGTCAACCAACCAGTCACTGAGGGCCTGAAACCAGGCTCAAATTTTCCCCACAGATAGTGTGTGCTATAAACCAGTTCTCCTAAAGAAACCATATGTTGTGTACTGTTTGCCTCCCTTATATAAATTCTTTCCCATAGCCAGTTTTAAGCTACCAACCACTGACAGCTGGCCCATGGTATAAGCCGGCTCCAGCACTTCTCCACCATGGGCAGCACGGGTCCTACTCAGCAGTGATACCAACATGGCCCAGGCCTCAGCATTCCCACTGCCTGCTGCTCAGCCTGGGCTCCTCTTTAGAGTGGAGCCTCCAACTACCCAGGTTCTTACGGTCGAAAGTCATGGAGAACTAATGATGGTCCCGTCTGCCCACTACTGAGCAACAATCAAGCCTGCTCTCCTCTGTCTCCTAAATGTCCTTCAAACTTACCTGTTGATTTCCTTTGCTTGCTGCCAGATCCAGGCCCATGGCTTTTTTCTTTTTTCTTTTTCTTTTCTTTTTTTTTTTTTTAGCACAGGGTATAGCTACATTATGATCACCCATCTCAGCCTCCAGCTAGGACTATAGGCCTGCACCACCATGCCTGACTCTTTATAAGACAGGATCTTGCCATGTTACCCAGGCCAACCTTGAATTTGCAACCTTCCTGCTTCCGCCTCCTGAGCGTCTGGCATGTATAGGCACACACCACTGCACCCAACTGTAGGTTAGACCAGGAATCAAACTCGGGTCTTGCATGTGATCCCAGCCTGTGGAGAAAACGTCTAAGTGGCACACTTTACTGGGACCGAGCTCAGGAATTTATTATGTCTTCCTTGAGCCACTATAAATTCTCTGAACTGGTCTCTTTCCACCAACTCTGCCCTCCCCAGCATCCCTGTAATAAGTGTAACCTTCATACTGTGTGGAGTTAGCCTTTGAAAATCCAAATCTGATTGTGCTGCCCCTTTGCTCTTCATAGATTTAGGATTTTGACCAGTTCTAAGCACAATGGACACAGCCCTGCAGTACGCAGGCCTTCTCTTCCCCAGTCTTAACCTAACACACTGGCCCCTGGTTTCCTGGGCTTCAATCTCTTGGTCTTGTTCAGTTCTAACAAGATGTGCTTTTTCATTTCCAGGATCTGTATGTGTGTATTCTCTTTCCCAAAAAAGCTTGTCCCCTTCCCTTAAATGTCTCCTCTATTGCTTCATCTCTTAAGTCTTAGTTTAAAGTCACTTTGTCCTGGAAGCCTTTCCTGGCTCTTCAGACTGGGTCAGATCCTCCTGTTGCAGAGTTCCAAAGCATCCTTCACTTCTGTCTCTGTTCCCCCTCACCTGTCTTCTCCACTGAGCCATCAGTGTTCTCGCTGTTTAATGCGAGAAGTGGCATTCTCTATAGCAGCTAGTGAGGTGCTTCTAAAAGGAAGTCAATTCTCGTTGCTCATTGCTCCTCTCTTCAAAACCTTGGAAGACTTCCCATCCTTCAAAGCTTTAGGATTATGACCACTTCTGAGCAAGGTTTACATCAGAGCCTAGATAGCCCTACAAAGTCTGATCTCAAAGATCTCTCTACCACCCTCCCCATCTCTTACTCTATGCTAGCCATGCTGTCTTCCCTGCTTTTTCTTGATTATGGCAAACGTAGTCTTGTCTCAGGACCTCTGTATGTGCCGTTTTCTCTGCTAGGTAAACCATAAGCTCACTACTTTACTTTCTTCAGGTCTCTGTTTCAATGTTACCTTTTCAGGAAGGCCTTCATTGTCCACTTTATCTAACTAAATCCCCAGTCCATCAGTATCTGTCCCTTGCCCTGTTTTATTTTTCTTGACAACTGTTATTACCATGTCGCAAATTATGTACTTGCTGGTTCATTGCTTTTTTGACTGTCTCGTCCTCTCTGGCACATACGCTTCATGAGAGCAGGGACTTGATCTGTTTTGACTGCTGTTATGTCCCTAACTGTCCAGAATAGTTCCAGGCTTACTAGTACTTCATTTTAAAGAATGTATTCAATTTCTAAACCCTGGAAGAATCGTGAAGTGGCTCTGGTACATTGCTTCTTATTTTTAGGAATTTTGCCTCTGGATGACACATTTACTTGTGTTGTCTGGTAATATCTTTCTAACATTGGTCATTCTACTTATTTTTTTTTCACCAATTCACCTTTTTAAGGAGAAAACAGTCCCCTGGGTCATAGTTCAAGCACTTACCATGTACAGTTCACAGCAGCTTTTGAGGAGAAGAAATGGAAGCGCTTGAAGAGCCTGTGAAAGCTTCCCATGCTTTGGAAAGCACTGAGGAAAGGTAAAGGAATTTGAATACCAAACGTCAGAGGCAGTTTCTTTTATCTTCTTTCCACAGAAGAAATTGCTTCCAGTTTAAAGAACACGCAGAGGTAATTTCCATCAGTAAACAAATGGAGCTTGAAAGCAAATGTATAAACATACCCATATTCACTTAGTACAAGCCAATAAAAAGAGAAAGGTTCTTTCGTTCTTTCTTGTCTTACTTAAGTAAAAGATGCTATCAGACGTAGCTTCCTGGAATTCTTTGTGGGTTTTTTTTTTAATTCTTTTTTCTTTATTCATGATAAAGTGCATGTATGTATATGCGAGAGAGAGAAAGATGTGGACTCTCCACACAGTCTGGTCATGGTGCAATCTCCTTCCTCTGGCCCTCCAGCCTGTCGGATTTTTAGCGCTCATGCACGTGCCCAGCGATTTCAGGCTGACCTAACTGGGGATTTGATCACCATGAGAACCGGCATCTCTAGAACAGCACATTACTGCTGCACCACAGAGCCAGCCCTTCCTGGGATTCTTGTCACATAGAAATGACCCTAAATGCTATAGGTCAGGCTTAGGGTGTGTGTGTGGCAGGGCAGGGTTTACACACCTGAGAAAGGGAGAAGGAAGGGGGGAGAAAGAAAGGAGAATGACAGGGAGGAGGATGGAGAGAACAGAAGTGGGGATGGGGAGCCGACTGCTAACTTTTCCTTGAGGAAAGCCATCTCATTAGTAGGCTTTACCTGGGCCTGCTGGCCCCCACAGCCTGATGGATGTTTCACCACCTCTGTCCTGCCCTATCTTTGGTTCCACCATGACCCGCTTTCTAAGTAACCAAAAAGATCAGCCACAGATAGCCCCCTACTTTCCCTGAGAGATTGTTTTCACTCTGAGAACAGAATATCCATTTGGGGATGGCCATTCTGGGCTCTGAAGTCACACTGTCAGGGTTCAAATTCCAGCTCTGCTACTGATTACTATGTGGCTTTGGGCAAATTACTTGGCATCTCTGTGCTTCAGTTTCATCATATACCAAATGGGGATAATACTGGGTTGTCGGAAAAGTCAGACACATTTTTGCATAGAAAGAGTACATTATGACTTTTCCAACATCCCAATAATAAAACCTTCTTCCTGGTTTGTGTAAAGGTTTAAAGAGTTACTCCAGGGGGGCCAGCAGGTGGTGTGGAGGTTAAGGCACTGGACTCCCACACGACCGACCATGGTTCAAGGCCTGGACCTGGTGGCTTGCTGTCTCACTTTCTCTCTTACTCTCTCTCTCTGATAAAATTGAAAAATGATAATAATAAATAAAATTAAATAAATAATTTTAAAAATAGCTTGTGGTTTAAAAAAATAAAAAAAGAAGAATTACTCCATGTACAGATCTTGGAACAGTGCCTGGCACACGGAAGTGCTAATGAAGGATCCCTGAGTTCTGATGGGGAGCAGGCTGGGCCCTGAACTTTCAGACTCCTGGGGTAGACTTGGGACAGAGAACAAGGCCAGGAAAGACAGTCATGATGCTGGGAGCCATTTGTGTGATGCTTGCTGCCAATTCCATGTATCCTTGAGCAAGATTCTTGCCCAGAATCTTTACTCTCTGTGTTTACAAAATGACGGGCGACGGCTGCCAGTGCACCTGCTCCGAGTGCCGTCAGCGTGGGGATGAGTCAGGCAGAGTGGAAAAGGCCTTCTCTGGCAGGAGCAGGGAATGACAAGGAGGCTTGGCAATAGCGTGAATGCTGACCCTTCGCCCTGCACCAACATTTGCGTCGTCCAGGCTGGGGGCCCTCAACGGTGCTGCCACACAGTGATCTCAGGGGCTGGCAGCACCCGTAAGAGATAAGTGACTTGCAGACTGCAGTTAGGATGCGAGCACTTTGCAGAGACAAGAGAAGAACAAAATCGCAAACTCCCACATGTTGTGTCACATAGCATCAGCGCCTGTTCTCTGACCGTCTGAGGACTCTGTCTGGAGCCGTAGCAGTGAACACTGCGGCTTTCCTCATTGGACAAAGTCTGGAAAATGTGAACGAAAGGAAGGGTGTTGGCTCGTGGGTTTCATAGGAAAATGCCACATGTCTCATGAATAAAGGAGGAGCTCTGGCTGTTACTAGATGGTAGGGCCTGATCACAGAACCCAGAGTAGAGCCCAGAGACTGTGGGTGCTAGTGATGCCCCTCACGAACCGAACTAGGGACTGAGGAACAATGGACTGCATTCAAGGAAAGCCTTATCTCGAAGGGGGGAGAGAAATGGGCACACTGGCCTCTGTCGCTCCTTACAGCTGGCGGGCCGGACTCCCTCCTAATGGCGTATGGTACACAGCAGAGCCCATAGAGCCAACTTCTGAAGCCATCTTGTTAGACAAGGAGACTTAGTCTGTGAAAACTGGAATTACAGTGTGAGTTTATTTTGGTTAAAAAGAAATTGAAATCCATGCATATTTTTCATAATGTACAATTTTCCATGAACTTTTTTGAAGATGCTTTGGATCCCTGAGGTAAAGAGCTAGATTTTAAATATTTAGGTGAGCAGAGAAGGATTGAAGATACACAAATTGATACAGAATCCTCAAAAAGTTCATGCAAAATAGTTATTAGGGAAGAACTAGGAATAGATTTCATATTCTTTGCACCATAATAAACTTCATACTTCAATTCCATTTTCCCATGAACTTTTCAAAGTTCTCTTGTATGAGAGGAAAAGGACATAGAATAAGATTCTAGTAATAAAGAAGAGGAGGGGAAGGGTGAAGACTGAATCTGAAGGAGATGACAACACACAGCTTGGCCACCTGGTACTAGTCACTGAGGTGGGACAAATTCAGCCCTTCAGGAATTAATGCCTTAGTTAGGAAAGCCAAGGACACAAATACTAAATCGTGTCAAGACAGTTATAAGCCAAAGGCCAACTAGTACACACTAGTGAGAAACCTAAATAATAGGTGACATAGAATTACAGACTATTCTGGGGCATTTCGCAAAGGTGGCCAAGGTAGTAAGTTCTGAGCCAAGGCTGACTTTGGAGGGGAACAAAAAATATAGTAGAGAGAGTGTAAGAGAAATGTGAAGGGTTGGGCTGGCAGGTGTTGTGGTGGTTGCTTTCTCACTTTCCCTCTTCTCTCTCTCTCTCTTTTTCTGGTCATATTGAAAATGATAATGATTGGGAACCAGCAGTTAGCGTAATGGCTATGTCGCTGGACTCCCACGTAGTCGACTGCGGTTCGCGTCCCGGACCCAGTGGCTTAAAACTCACACCGGGCGCGTGTGCGTGCGTGCCCAAGATCCCGAGAGGAGAATGGAGGAGAAGGGATTGCGGCGTGACCATCCCCCCTGGGGGGTGATTTCTTGCTTTCTGTCTCTATGTCTCTCTCTGTCTGTCTGGCGAGTACACGCGCCCTATAGCGAAAAAAACCTCTCGACAAACCAAAAAAAAAAGAAAATGATAATGATAAATAAAAAAGAGAGAAATGTGAAGAGTTAAAGATACCATTTCTAAGAAGGCTGTTTCATAACATATTGTAGTAGAAAAACAAATTTGAACACAAATGCCAATATCTTGATTTATAGCTGTGACTTTAGTGTTCCCTAAACTTGAACTTCATCTCTTATAAAGTAAGAATTAGGATACCTTTTTTTGGGGTAATAGTGAAGATTAAATAAGTTAATGTATGGTAGCAGGTCTAGCATACTGATTAGCTTGCAGGAGGCACTTAATACATGCTAGTTACCTTTATTTTTCTTTTCTTTTTTTTTTGGAGAGGTTTTCGCTATAGGGCATGTGTGGTCATTTAGAGACAGACACAGAGAGAAGGAAAGTAAGAAACCAAGCTGTGTAGGTTCCTCTTTGCTGCTAATATGGTTCTGTATTTATCGGTGGATATTCTCCTGCAGCTATTGCCCTTGGCCTAATTGTTGACAACGGGAGAAAGTGTCACTTAATATCATCAAACACCGACCTCTAGTTCATCTAAAAGTAACGAGGTCTCAGTTCTGCGGCCTGAATGTGAGGGGATCAGATGGAGCTCGCATGAGCATCATCATCTACTCCTTTTCTGGCTCCGGTGATCTCGTCTGGAGGGTGGTGTGCATAGCGTTCTCTGCCTCAAATCTCTTCACTCCAGGTTTAAAATACAAGTGGGGCATGCTTTCCTTCAGCAATAGTAGCTTCACTATTATCTGAATGGGCCCAGAATCCCAGGAAGAAAATGAGGGAGAAGGGATTGTGCCATGGCCAGCCTCCGGGAGGGGGGGGTGTGATTTCTCACTTTTTGTCTCACCTTCTCTCTCCAGTGAACACATGTACTCTATGGCAAAAACAAAACAAAACAAAAACAAAAAACAAACAAACAAAAACCAGTCTGAATCTATGCAGAAAACCTACATACAGAAAACTGGTCAATGTAGAGATGCTCTGGGTAACCTAGAGGTAGGAAGACTAGGAGCCCCTGCATTCTGCCTCCTAGTCTTCTGGGACAGGGGGCAAATGTTGAGGCATTGTATTGAACCCTAGTGTGAAAACCACCCCTCTAGATCAGTGTGTTGGCCTTTGCTGAATAGATCACCCACCAGCTCCTATAAAGGGAGGCAGCAGACTCTGGAGACTTACGCAGGGGTTCCCCAGGAGAAAGTAAGACCAGACCAACCTCATTTCCTTTTCCATAAGCGATTGATGGAATGCTATAGCAGAGTTCAACAGGATTTGAGCAATGTAGTTGATAATGTCGCTCGTTATAACATTTCAGACAAAGTGAAGATCCTGTGGTTGTGTCATTAATTGTATGCAAAACTATTGGGACCATCCCCAAAGGTTATTGGTTATAAGGTAAAAGTAAACCTTGGAGAAATTTCTAGCAGCCTACAAAAGGGTTCTTTTCTGGTCCCCTCCTTTTTGGCATTTTAATCAAGAATGCTAGCAGTAGTTACTGTTTATTAGATGCTTAGTGTGTGCTAGGTACAGTGCTGAGTACTTCATATTCCATTTTTAAAATGAGGTATTATTTTTATTGCCACTTCGTAAATAAGGAAACTGAGGCTTGAAATGGAAGATTAGCTTGTTCACTATCACATAACTAGGACTTAAGCTGAGGTCTGATCACTTTAAACACATTTATAATAGTCAGATGAAGATGTTGATGAAACTCTTAAAACATGAAGTTACCAGAGATAGTTAATGCATCAGATAATAACATTATTCAAAAGATCAACAGTCTAGAATGATAGTCCAAATTTAAAATAATGAATTTAAATGAAATGAGTAACTGGAGGTATAAAAACAAATAATGATCAAAATAAAGCAACTCCACAAATACAGGATGAGAGAGAAACTGCTTTACAGCAACATGTGTACAAAAGTCTTAGCGGTATTGGGGCCAAAGGGTGGCATGATGGTTCAGGGGCTGGGTTTCCACATGGTTGACCAAGCTTCGAGTCCCAGACCTGGTGGCTTGGTTTCTTACTTTCCTTCTCTCTGTGTCTGTCTCTAAATGACCACACATGCCCTATAGCAAATTAAATAATAATTATTATTAATAATAATATAAATAAATAAATAAATGAAATGAAATAATTGTTTAAAAAATAGCCTTAGCAGTTTTGGTTATACAGTGTGATGAGTAGATGGTGAAATATGGCTGCTAAATATATGAAAATGAACTTGAACCATATTAATAGACTTTGAGGGTACAAACAAAGGAAAGCCCAGGCCTGCAGGGCCCTGCTTTAAAGAGGCCATATCTGCAGTGGTCTGTGCTGGGAGCCACACTTAAGAGGGATGGTGATAATAGAAATTCAGTTAAGAATGAGAAAGTATGGAAACGACCTGGGAATACTTCATTTGGAAACAAGAAAGCAGAGGGAATAGGAAAGCTAGTCTCAAATATATAAGGTCCATTTCTTGTCACTACTTGCAGCAGAAATGTATTTAGATCTAGCAGAGAGAACTAGTCCCTGGAGACACTCTGGCTTTGTAGGTCTTCAACACTGATGACCCACTGGAACCCTAAGACCTGACTACCTAATGGCGCTTTCAACATTAGTCTTCAAAACTGGTCCTTGGAGAGTTTTAGGTAAGGACGGCTGGAAGAACTAGTTCCCAGATTGATATGCAAACAAGGAAACCTGTCCTGTCCAAAACAAAAACAAGACAGATCAAAAAATCTCAACCAACCAATCAACATAAAAATGAGCATCATTAGCAGCAACTAAATAAGGGTACAAACAAAATCTCTTGCAAGAAATTTTGAAAAATCTTACGAACAAAACCTATGTACCTGAGGGATGAGGGGGTCGACTGCCCTAAAACGCAGCACTCGATGCCAGTGGGACACCGTGACCGTGACCTCAGAACTGCACTCAGATTAACCTTCAGTGTGAAGGCAATAGGCAGAGTTGTAAACTTGTGAGAATTCAAGGAATGTACCACAGGCCCTTCTTTGAAAGATGACTTGTTGATAACCTTGGAAAGCTAGCAACTAAAAGAGTAATATAGATACAGAACTAAAAACTGGAAAAACCAAGATAAAAGAATCAGAAACTACCTTCGAATACCATGGGATTGATTCGGTCATCAGAAAAATCATGATGCATTTTTGCATAGAAAAACAGAAACTATGTCATGACTTTTCCGACAACCTAAGATTATGCTATAGAGGTAAATGTGAATGTTCACACCTTAACACGGTAAAATTAATGTGGTCAAATCTGAGCAAGTTTGAGCAAAATTGGGAGTGAGTTATTAATGTATATTAGGAAGTTGAAATGTCTCACCTAAACTGGAAATGACTGTTTAAAACACTCCAACCTGTTAAATTTTTAGTTTTTGAACTAATCTTTTCTTAATCGTAGGAGTCTCTTGAAGGAAGTAGTATCTTTGGATGGTGAAGATGTACTTATCTGAAGCTTGGCACTGTCTTCTCTTTGCTTTAATTTTTTTTCTCTCTCTTTTTATTTTTTCGTTGGAGAGGTTTTCGCTATAGGGCACGTGTGCTTGCCAGACAGACAGAGAGAGACATAGAGACAGAAAGCGAGAAATCACCCCCCAGGGGGGATGGTCACGCCACAATCCCTTCTCCTCCATTCTCCTCTCGGGATCTTGGGCATGCACGCACACGTGCCTGGCGTGAGTTTTAAGCTACCGGGTCTGGGACGCGAACCGCAGTCGACTACGTGAGAGTCCAGCGACATAGCCATTACGCTAACTGCTGGTTCCCTCTTTGCTTTAATTTTTGAGTAGTATTAAATTTAATGTGTAATAGTACATATAGTATAGTAGATTGATTGGCTTATTTAACATCTCTCTTTCTCAGTGTATTGTGTCCTCCTGTTCTTCAAAGGCTGGAATGAGAAAATTTGTATTTCCAGGCTCCTTTGCAGCTTAGGTTCCAAAGAGACTTATTCAGGTACCAGCAATCAGATGCCCTTGCATGAAACTTGAATTCAGCAGAGAGTTAGGCAAGGAAAAGATGACGACAGTGAGCCATTTGTGTTGGAGCTCTAACAGGTAGACCATGGCTTTGGGGTGCACAGTTCCAATGGGACTTTTTGACTCCTCAGTCACAGCTGATGCCATCCTGTGGTTCTTGGAGCCACCACTAAGGTGGTAACTTCCTTATGCCCAGATCATACTGGGGTGTTAAATTACTGTGCATTTGGTGGCTTTAAGCAATAGAAATGTATTCCCTTACAGTTCTGGAGATCAAAAGTTCAAAATCAGTATCACTGGGGTGAAATAAAGGTGTCAGCAGGATCAGGGTTTCTCTAGAGGCTTTAGGGGAAAACCTATACCTTGGTTCTTCCATCTTCCAGTGACTGCCAACATTCCTTGGTTTGAGGTCACATCGCTCTAACCTCTGCTTTTCTCTTCAGTTGTCTTTTCCTTTTCTGTCTGTATTAAGTATCCTACCTCCCTCATAGAAGGACACATGTGATTGTAACTAGGATCCACCCTGGTAATCCAGGATAATCCTACACCTCAAGATCCTCCATTTAACTGCATCAGCAAAACCCGTGTTTCTGCACAAGGAGATAGTTGCAGGTTCCAGAAATTAGGAAGTGGGTGTCTTTTGGAGTGCCTTTTTTAAAAATTAAGTATGACTATTCATGTTCAAGACTCTTTTTTAAAAATTATTTATATTTTTATTTATTCATTTATTTTAATTTGACCAGAGAGAAACACAGAGAGAGAGAGAGAAAGAAAGTAGAAATGCAAGCCACCAGGTCCAGGACTTGAACTGTGGTCAGCCATGTGAGAGTGTCCAGCACCTTACCCACCACGCCACCTGCTGGTCCCCTGGAGTGCCATTTTCAACCTACCATGAGTGGTATGATCTTAGAGCCTGAACTTGGGACAGTAGCTTCCTGGTTCTCCAGATTCCTTATTGTGGCAGGGGTAGACACAGTCGGACACGCCAGTTCTTAAGTATTGTACTGGGAGTAATTCCCCAAGTCTGAAGCCTGCTCCCCTGGTTCCTTCCAAAATTATACTAGTGCCTAAATCCTTGTCTGCTTAGACTGCAAGTGTGTTTCTATGTTGCACAACTGAATTCTGATGGATAAAAACAATATGATCATGTTGGTACAGCTGTTTACATTTCTCTCTATATATGTGTATCTATAGACCTGTATAATTGGGCTATCAGTTTACCACATATTAATATGTACAAAGAAAAGATAATGTCTTTTCCAAAATTTTTAAAGAATTATTTAATTTTGCAGGACCAGCAGTTAGCATAATGGCTATGTTGCTGGACTCCCATGTAGTTGACCACGGTTCGAGTCCCGGACCTGGTGGTTTAAAACTCACACTGGGTACGTGTGCATGCATGCCCAAGATCCCGAGAGGAGAA
>NW_006205228.1:1343619-1353723 GCF_000334495.1 Tupaia belangeri chinensis
AAAAAAAAATTATTTAATTTTGCTATTATTATTTTTTTAATTTGGCCAGAGAGAGAAAGAGAGAGAGAGAGAGAGAGAGGGAAAGTGAAAAAGCAAGCCACCAGGTCAAGGACTTGAACCATGGTTGGCCATGTGAGAGTCCAGTGCCTTAATTGCCACACCACCTGCTTGCTCTTCAAATTATTTTTTTAAAAATAGATGCTATGATACTTCTTACCAGCTCCTTCCACCATGTGATGATGGTTGATGTGGTGCATGAAACACAGGGAAGGATCTAAATTTCACTACAATCTATTAAAGTTGATGCAATAAAATAATTAAGGTGTTCATTTAGGTCAATTATTAGTCCCCTGGATTTCCTCTCTTGATTGCTCCTCTCCAAGGTAGTGTCTGTCTTTATGGGGTAAAGTGGGTTATGTGACATCATGGTGGCATCAGTGGGAAGGGGAATATATAGTCCTCAAATCCATGCTCAATTTTCCAACATCATTTTCCTCTGCCACGAAATAGCTGCTCTAGACTGTTTTTGCTCTGGTGGCTTCTGACTCACCTGTTGCCAAAGTTTATGAACCTGGCCACTTGCCCCTGGTCTTGAAGTTCCGCACATGCTGGCTGCAGCCAACTCATGAACCTTATAATTCCTGCCCACAGACATGCGGGAGCCTCTGAGATCTTGAAGGCCTCATACAAGCCATGGGGGATGAGAAATGCTGCCTTAGATAGAACTATCCGTCTACCTGGGCCCCACTAATGTTCCTGTACTGTAACCTCAGGAGGCAGGGAGTGCAGGACTGTTCTAGAATGATCACCAATACTATGTGTGGGAAAGCCCTCAAGTTCTTAGACTCTCCCTAGCTGTCTTTATATTCTAAGATTACCCTTCCTACATTCAAGTAGATCTCTAAGGGAGGTCAGAAACCAGAACCTTGTGTCTGACCTCCTCAATCTTTTTCTGACCCTTCTTTCTGGCCATTTCTGTAACCAGACGGGCAGATTTGGGAGTTTCCCTTTATCTATAGCACGTCCTTCCTCTAACATACTCTTCCTAGAATGCTGGCTTCATGGCGGGACTTCTTGCAGAGAGGAAAAGGAAAGAGGACATAGTTTAAGCATTCTTTTCTCGCTTGATCATATTCAGCTTTCATGAATATTTCCTTATTTGACATCAAGAGGTCAAGGAAGTGAGCGGTGATCAGTGTTTCCTATGTCAGGCAGTACCTGTTCTCTCCCTGGAACAATAAACTTTGTAACTCAATAACTCAGCTCCCAGGGTGAAAGGCTGCTGGGGAACTTATTAAAAAGAAAATTACAATGGATCAGCTTAATGCTTAAAAATATATTGTTAACCTATTTATTAACAGATGTCTGGAATGATAACAACCAAATTTTAATGATGATTACTTTTGGATTCAGGCAATTTAGATGGATTACTTTATTCTTTGTACTTTTGGTTACTGTTTGACTTTCTAAAAATAAGCACTGGTCTAATAAAATTGTCCTTTGCAATTAAAATCTTTTCTCTAGGCAACACTCTTTTTTAACTTCCAATGTCAAGAACTTCATTTGGACTCTCCATACGTCTGCATTCACCCACTCACTGATTTATTGGCCTTTATATACCTCCAGGTTATATGTTAGATATTAAAGATATAAAAAGGAATTAATGTCATTTTTGCTTTTTAAAAAAACACATTTCATAAAGGTTATCAGGCATACAACTCTAGCACATTTTGATAAGTATGATCACATGATTTTATGACTTTACATGTCATAAAAAATTGGCTCAATTTCACAGCACATCTTTCTTACCCATTCACATATGCACCAGGCCCTAGGCTAGGTGCTGGGAACAGAAATGCATAACTTCCATGAGCAGTTTTCCACCAATAGGCTCTCAGCCTTCTCAAACCAGCGAAATAAATATTCCCCACAGACTGCGGGACAGTCTACAAGCAGGGACTCTCTTCACCCTCAACCTCCAACTAGTTAATCTACCTGCAGGAAGCAGGACTGTTCTAAGAAGCCAGAAGTGACACGCTCTGTGTCATAGATCAAACACAACACAGGGGACATGATGGACAGCTGCATAAAGCTTGGTTGGGGCACTCCAGCCACCTGGGAGGAAGTGACTAAGGCACAGAGTCAGAGCTGCTCTGCTCTGCTCTACACAGGAAGACCCTCTTCAAATCTGGTCTCCACACTGAGCTGACTCACTGCCTTCCTCCTCCCACGGTGTCAGAGTTACCTCTCTTCCATCTGCATCGCTGAGTAAACGGAGAAATTGCTTGTTTCAAGGTAGATTGTTGAAAACTTCTTTCATTTCTCATTTCTATTTCGAGGCATGTCACTGACTTGCTGAGTCATATTTGGCAAGCTCAGAATCTTTTTCTCCTGTCATTCCATCTGGATAATATGGGTTATGAACATTTCTAAGGCATTATATTTTTTAAAAGGTATAAGCATTCAAAAATAATAGTGTTGTTTACCAAAAGTATTTTACCTGTATATAGCTTAATTAAAACATTCTCCTATTGCGATAAAAATATTATTGTCTAATTTTATTCTGCACTGGGATGAAAGTTCTTGGAAAACAGGAACTATGTGTTTGTAAATTTCTTTTCCTAACATGCAGCATGGTAGAGTATAAAGAAGGCCAGGTATTCTGTACCTGGTCTTTGAACCCAGTAGAAAATCAATGCATGTTGGCAAACATCCTAGAATGTCATAAACTTTTGTGGGTGCATTTTGGGCACCTTTTGAGGTCTAAGTCTATATCTATTTTCTGATTCTAAAGGTGTACTCCAAAAAATTGGTTAAAACCATAAAGAAGTGGCCAGGGAACCAGCAGTTAGCGTAATGGCTATGTCGCTGGACTCCCATGTAGTCGACCGCGGTTCGTGTCCCGGACCTGGTGGCTTAAAACTCATGCCAGGCGCGTGTGCGTGTGCGCCCAAGATCCCGAGAGGAGAATGGAGGAGAAGGGATTGCGGCGTGACCATCCCCCCTGGGGGGTGATTTCTCGCTTTCTGTCTCTATGTCTCTCTCTGTCTGTCTGGCGAGCGCACGCGCCCTACAGTGAAAATCTCTCCAAAAAAAAAAAAAGTGGCCAGTAGGTGGCATAGTGATTACAAACCTTGGATTCCCATATGGCCAACTACGGTTTGAGTCCGAGACCTGGTGACTCGAAAATCATGCCAGCCACATTTGTATGTGTGCCCAAAATCCCAGGAGGAGAATGGAAAAGAAGGGATTGCAGCATGGCCATCACCCCAGGGGGTGATTTCTTGCTTTCCTTCTCACTGTCTCTCTCTGTCTTTCTCTGGTGAGTGCAAATGCCCTATGTCAAAAACTTTTTAAAAAATAAAATAAGGAACAAGAACATTAGAATGTATTTATTGAATAAATAACTGAAAAGCTTCTATTCCTTTCTCTCAAAGTTAAACTACCAGCTCTCGTCACTCCTCAGAAGTACCAAATTTCTGGAGGAAACTACACGCTTTTGTGATACTACATTGTTCATGTAATACCAAATTCAAAGGAAAGAAAAAAAAAAAAAAAAAAAAATTAAAACAAGCATCTTGCTCACCCTAAAGTAGGGTAAACAACAGGAGACTATCACTTGATATTAACATTATGCTCTTGCCCTAGCCAAATGCCGATATGCCTATATTACGTAATAACAAACTATTGGAATATCCTCAATACAGTATTGTAATTCCCGGTCTAGAGAAAATACTGAGTAAGCATTGATGGTGATAATGAGGAAGCAAGGTGAAATAAAAATAAGATACTATAAACATAAAGTTTTGGGGCCAGCAGGTGCCATGGTGGGTAAGAGTGCTGAACTCTCATATGACTGACCACGGACTCCCGAACTTGGTGGCTTGTTTTCTCACTTTTCCTCTCTCTCTCTCTCTCTCACTCTGTCCCTCTGGTCAAATTAAAATCAATCATTCAATCAATAAATAAATTTAATTTTAAGTACATTTAAATTTTAAAACTTTTAAAAGATATTATAAAGTTTTAATTTTGTCATAAATACTTTAAAGTATTTTTGATATTGGATTACAAATGTGGCTTCTAAATTAATAATCTTGTCATTTTATTTTTAATTAAATGTATTGCCGAGAGCGACTAAAAGTGTATTAGCTTTTCTGGGCCCTCCCCATAGTCTGGTGGTTGTATCCCATGTGGCTGACGGCAGCTCAAATACCAGGTACATGTGCATGTGCATGCATGCCCCAAATTCTGACAGGACCAGAAAGAGAGGAGGGATTACAACACCTAATGGTGGCGTGCTTTCTCCTTCTCCCTTTCTCTGTCTCTCCATCTTTCTCTGAAGGACACATGCACTCTCTGGCAATTAAAAAAAAGAAAAAGATAAAAAAAAAGAAAGGACAGCAACTCTTCCAATTCTATGAAGTTTTACATATGAGTAAAGCCTTTCAAAAAATCTGCTTCTCGGACTAGCAGATGGTGTGAGTGAGTACTCAAAATCCTAAGAGAAGAAGGGAGGAGACGGGATTGTGGTATGGCTATTCCGCCCCCACCCCATGGGGGCGGGGCAATAATTTCTCACTTTCTGTCTCTCTGGAGAGTGCATACACCCTATAGCAAAAAAAAAAAAAAAAAAAAAAATCTGCCTCTCAACAATAAACCAAAAGTTCCTTGAGATTGGATCCATGTTGCGTTTTTTCTTTCTAACCCCCAACATTTTACACTGAGTGCAGGGCTTCACTTTCATTGGTGCTTCAGAAATACTGTTTCTGATAAGGATGAATGAGAATTACATACTTAGGGATTAAGTCATAGATATCTATGTGAGCTTGTTCCATTTCTCAGTGAGCGATGTAGTATCTGTAGCAGGGTGTATGCTGGTCTATATGAAATCTAGAGCTAGAATTTAGATCCTGTATACAGTATGGAATAGAGATGCCATACCTACTTCCTGATTTTGGAATATGAGGAAGTCATTCAATTGAACTATAAAAATTAAAGTCTATATTCAAATAATTTAACAGAATTTAAAATTTTTTTACTTATTTTTTTGAGAGATTTTTGCTATAGGGCGCGTGTGCTCACCAGAAAGAGAGACAGAGAGATAGAAAGCCCCCCCCCCCCCAGGGGAAATGGCCACACCACAATCTCTTCTCCTTCATTCTCCTCTGGGGATCCTGGGCACACATACACACACACACACACACACACACACACACACACACGCTTGGCGTGAGTTTAAGCCACCGGCTCTAAGACTCAAATCGTGGTCAACTACATGGGAGTCCAGCGACATTGCCATTACGCCAACTGCTGGTCCCAAAACTTAAAATTTTTTTAAGAATTTATTTAACTTTATTTATTCATTCATTTATTTTTAATTTGACCAGAGAGAGACAGACAGAGAGAGAGAAAGAAAGTGAGAAAGCAAGCCACCAGGTCCAGGACTTGAATCATAGTTGGCCATGTAGCAGTGTGCAGTTCCTTAACCACCACGCCACCTGCTGGTCTCCCAAAATTTTACATTTTAAACTTATTTTAAAATAAAGTAGGCAATGGGAACCAGCAGTTAGCGTAATGGCTATGTCGCTGGACTCCCACGTAGTCAACTGCGGTTCGCGTCCCAGACCCGGGGGCTTAAAACTCATGCCAGGCGCATGTGTGTGTGCGTGCCCAAGATCCCAAGAGGAGAATGGAGGAGAAGGGATTGCGGCATGACCATCCCCCCGGGGGGTGATTTCTCACTTTCTGTCTCTATGTCTCTCTTTGTCTGGCAAGCACACAAGCCCTATAGCAAAAACCTCTCAAAAAAATAAAAATAAAAAAATGTTTAAAATTAAAAATAAAATAGGCATAAAAAAACAGAATAATTGTATAGCCTAATAAATTATTATATGGCTAACTTTTTTGTTCTTTTTTATAGAGCTTCTTTTTTCCTATAGGATGTGTGCAGAGAGAGAAAGACTGAAAAAGGGAGACAGAAAGTGAGAAGTCACCACCTGCAGTGAATGGCCACGATTCAATCCCTTCTCCTCCATTCTTCTCTCGGGATTTTGTACATACACGCACACACGCTTAGTGTGCGTTTTAAGCCACTTGGTCTGGAACTCAAACCACAGCCAACAATATATGGGAATCTAGCAACACAACCATTTTACCATCTGTGGGTCCCTGGCTAACATTCTTATAAGTAACACCAAAGTCAAGAAATACACTAGAACTTGGCCAACCACTCCAAAAGTTCCTCTGTGTACTCTGACCCCTCCCTCTTTTATCACCCTCCCATTTCAAGAAACCAAAGTCCTGATCATTATAGTAGTGGCTCTCAAAGTTAGGCTCTAAACCAGAAGTTTCACATCATCTGGGATCATAATAGACATGCAGATTCTTACATCCCATCGCAGGCCTACTATATCAGAAACTCTTAGAGTTCGGAAATCTATGTTTTAAGACCTTCTCCACATGATCATGAAGTGTATTTGAGATCTACTGTTTAGTATTGTAATCACTTCATTGTGTTTCTTTGTGGTTTTATTATCAAAGTATGCACTCCCCAAAACTGTAGGTTATTCTTGCCATTAAATATTATTTAACCTCTGTCTTTTAATTCTCTTTTAATATAATGGTTTTGTCTTTACCCCCTTTTTTCCCTTACAATTTATCTGTTAAAGAACCGAGGCTGGGGAACCAGCAGTTGGCGTAATGGCTATGTCGCTGGACTCCCACGTAGTCGACCCACATCCCGGACCTGGTGGCTTAGAACGCACGCCGGGCGCGTGGGCGTGTGTGCCCAAGATCCTGAGAGGAGAATGGAGGATAAGGGATTGCGGCGTGACCATCCCCCCTGGGGGGTGATTTCTTGCTTTCTGTCTCTATGTCTCTCTCTGTCTGTCTGGCGAGCACACATGCCCTATAGCGAAAACCTCTAAAAAATGAAAATTAAAAAAATTTTAAAAAGAACTGAGGCTGGAGGGAGGGGGCAGATAATGGCACAGCAGTTTAATGTAACACTCTGGAAGGCAATTCCACACGGGAAGATTCTTAGTTCAAGTCTGGAGATCTCCCTGAATGTGCTAGGCATGCATGTGCCCAAGATCTGGGGCTGGCTGGAGGCTGAGAGTCTGGTGTATTATCTCTCTGCCTTCTCTTCATTCACAGAATGAATGAATAAATAAATATTTTTTAAAAAAAGAACCCAGGCTGGGGCTGGCAGGTGGTATGGTGGTTATGGGCACTGGCTTCCTACATGGCCAACCACGATTTGAGTCCTAGACCTGATGGCTTGCTTTCTCTTTTCCCTCCTCTCTCTCTCTCGACTTCTAGTCCTTATGGCTTGCTTTCTCTTTCCCTCCCTCTCTCTCTCTCTCTCCCCCTTCTCTCTCGTCGAATAAAAATAAATACATAAATAAAGTTAAAATAATTCTTTTTTTAAAAAAAGAATCCAGGTTGTTTGACCTGCACAGTTTCCCATATTCTGGGCTTTACTGATTATATGCTCATGGTATAGGTCAACAGATTATTCTGTCCTCTATAGTTCTTGCAGATTGGCAGCTGGATTCAGAGGCTTACTTGGCTTCAGCTTGATCTTGGTTGGCAAGGCTAGTTGTGTTCTATTCTTTTGTCAGGAGGCACATAAGGTCTGATCGTCTCTCGTTTTATGATGCTAGAAGCTGTTGATAATGTCTACATTCATTAATTATTCAGAAGTTCCAAAATAATGATGTTCTAATTCTATCTCTTTTTTATTTCATTTCTAGCTAGAATGCTTTTATTAAAAGCTGTTTTCCTCATCTACAATCAGTGGTACAATTCATAAGAAAGGATCAGTAAATGCTTGATTATTTTCCATTTTTCTTTTACCAGTTTCCAAGATAAGTTAGTTCTCCATCACCCTTTAAAGGTGACTATTTTGTGATATCATTATAGACTCAAGGATTTGAACATTTAATAGGGTGTCAATCCATTGCAATAATTTTTGAAGCTTACTCATCTCATCTTGAGCTAGTAGGTGCCACTTTGAGTTGGCTCCCTAGTTCCTGAGTCCTTTCTTCTTCTCTTCTTCTCCTTCTCCTTCTCATTTTTCTTCTTATTCTCCTTCTCCTTCTCATTTTTCTTCTTCTTCTCCTTCTCCTCCTCCTCTTTGTCCTCCTCCTTGAGCGCATCCCCAACAAGATTTATTATGCCCCAACCCCTATTCCTCAGCCCTCTAGCTCCTCAGGTTCTTGGGTACCTGTGTGTATGCCCCATGTGTTTTCAGACTGACCTGGGGATCTGAAACCTCAGTAGGCCACGTGGCTTCCAGCACTGCAGTCCAGGATGCTACAGCACATCACCAGGCTGGACCCAGAGTCCCTTCAAGAGGGCTATCTGGAAACAATAACATGTTCTAGGTTCATTTTTACATTTCTAGAAAATGATCACTTCTTTAAGAAGCCCTGACATCTTTTAGCGTGAAACAATAATTCATGACCACAATCTAAGCCCTAATGAACCCCATTTTGACTGGGTGGGACATGGTTTTTAGGCCTTTCCAATGGACAAAGTTAAAAGTGTGTGTGTGTGTGTGTGTGTGATCTAGAACAATGTAACAAATTACCTCAAAACATAGCTCCTTAAAACCACAATACACACATATATTCAAGATAAGTGGGTCAGGAATCCAGGAGTGGCTTGCATGGGTCGTTCCAACTTAGGGTCTCTCCTAAGGCTATAGCCAAGATGTCAACGAGGGCTACAGTCACTGAAGGCTTAACTGAACTGGAAGGCTCACTTTCAACTTGGCATACTCCAAGCCTTGGCAAGTCAGTGCTGGTCACCGGCAGGAGGCCTTAGGTGCTCACCAGGGACCTCTCCACAAGGCTGCTTGAGTGTCCTAATGATATGGCAACTGGCTTCCCCAGAACACATGACCCCAGAGAATAAGGCCGAGCCATGGTATTTTAAAATATCTAACCCGATAAACCACACTTTATCGATACCATGATAGCACACAAGGACATGAACACATCCAAAGGAGAGAATTATTGTGGACCATCTTGAAAGCTGGTTGGTATTTAAAGATAAAATATCCCATGGATTCACATTGACACTTCCAATTCACATACAGGACTTGAGGAATTGACTTGTTCTATGTTGTATCTATAGTGCCCTTCACACAGAGAATCTAGCAATTAGAATAGCCCACAATTACCCATCGATTTTTGGGTTGGTTCAGGTATGCTGAGGGGCAAACACCAAGATGGGATTAAACATGCAAGAGATTGTAGAAGGAAAATGCCTGAGAAAGGTAAAAGGGAGGAAATAAGAGCAGCAGGGATAATCTGCCATCTACAGTGCAATTCTAACTCTGAAAAGGAATGGTGAAGGAAGGTAAGATGGATGAGAAGAGCCCCAGATTGCAGCTCAGTTCTAATTTTGGCCTAGTAGAGGAGCACTCCTCAAGTCAAAGTCCTCTGTTGCAGAAGTCTGCACTAAAGTATGCCCCACCCCCATGCCCCTTCTGATTCACTGACTGGGAGCAGCCCTGGGGGCATGGCCTCAGTGCCAACACAAAGGTGGTATGCGGGAGGATGCAGTGGGTGGAAACTGGGCTGTCAGTCAAGAAGAGGGAAATCTGAGCAGTGCCTTTTCCTGGGTGCTACTGCTTTATCCCATATTATACACAGCAGACTCAGAATAGCAATTCCAGTACTACCACCACCAATACGATCACTGAAGAGCTGCCCCACCCACCCTTGTAAAAATACTTCTACTATATTTATGGAGTCAGAATATAGTCATATATTCTCTTCCTTTGAACCCTCATTTAAGACATTTTTTATTTTTAAAAAACCCTTCTGCCAGGCTAAAGTTACATACATCCTCTCCCTCTATGCTCCTCTGCCCTTACCATGATCAGTCAAACTTACATTGACTTGGATATGTATTACAGTTACATATGAGAAAGGATTGGAAATTCAGACTGAAACACAGTCTGGTCCCTTGCACTGCTCTAAGTAAAACGTAATAGATCTAAGACGCTGAGACAGGTGACCTCACACAAGAACTCAAGGGCCAAACTGGATGATCCAGGGTGAATTCAATGGCTCAGTAGGAGGAAGCATGATC
>NW_006205228.1:1353820-1364597 GCF_000334495.1 Tupaia belangeri chinensis
TCCCTGCTGGGTAACTCACACCTGAGGATCCAAAGCAGGGGTAAAAAAACAGGTTTTTGGCTAAAATAGACTTGGAGGAGAAAATGCCTTAGAGCAACCTTCTTTTATGACCCATAGACATCTGGAGAGCGTGGGGGGCCAGGGCGGAAAGTAGCTCAAGCTTCCAGCTATTAAAGGTATTTCAGTAGAAACACTTGAGAAGCATTAATCTATATATAGCTCAGGTATTGGGGGAATGTTTTAGCTTTTTAAACATAATTTTAATAACAATGAGGGGAGATTCATAAAGAAGCTGGTGCCGAAGAGGCAGAGCAATTACTCCGGGAGCACAGGCTTTAGTCTGGGATTTGTGTCTTCCCTCCCCTTCCCTATTCATGGCCCCAGAGTTTTCACAATACAAAATGGCTCTGCAAATCAGCTAAGTATACAGAGACAAATCCAGGCAAACTCACATTCGTGAGAAGAATCCCACTAAGATTCTCAAGATGAGCGCTGTCTGTGAGAAAGTGCAAATAAAGTTTTTGATAATTCACCCTTGGATAAACATGTGGAAAAGTACAAATAATTTCCTTGGCCTCTAGTATGAGAACCTCTGATTATCCTTTCATTTCTTTGATCCAGAAAAGTGAATGATGCTGACTTTGCAGAAGCTGGTAGTCTGGCTCAGTGTGCTCACCCAGATGTCCTGGAGACCACTGTAGGGAGTTTAGGTGGATGGGGCAACTTTTCCTGGCATGGGGACATCAGTGACCCAGGCAGAGAAATCTACGACCATGTTCAGTCCTGGTCGAAATCCCACCTTGCATTTTAGATTTAAGAAGTAGATGGATAAAGTAGCAAATGGGCTTCTAGTTTGGGTTTCTGGTTTCTCTTCTGGGCTATACTCTTCCCACTCAAACCAAACACCTCCCACCTGCCAAGAAAAAAAATCTGGTGTTAAAATATAATCAGACTTGTAAAACAGAACATGGGGTGATTATTTTAATTACAAGAAGATTTTTCATTTTCCGAGAAGCGCATTTGCCAATAGATTCCTTTAAATAACCAATTCCCTTGGCATGTTTAAAAGGAGATATGATTGACAGCGGCATGACGCACGTGAAGCGTTTTTGGAAACGTGTCCCATGCATTTCATTGAGATGGCCTTGCCAGATAAGACAGCAGAGATCCAGGTGAACCAAGGTTGCATTAAAACAGCATTTCTAGAATCAAAGTGGAGAGGGAAATCATCTTTGAACACCCACTGTCTGATTCAAGTGTTATAAAGCCAGGCTGTGTCCTTGTCTTCTCCTCTTCAACCAACTCTTCTTTGATCTGATTCAGATAAAGTTGTAGTCTACAACAGGTACTAAGAGTATAAACCCTGGAGGCTGATCGCCTGAATTTAGGTTCTACTTAGTTCCATGACCTCAGGAAAGTGATTTCACCTCTTTGAGCCTCTTTTTTTTCTCATGTGAAAAATGGATTGACATGAACGTTAAATGTGGTATCATATTAAATGCAATAATATATATAATACTCAATTTGCCTGGCATCTACTGAGTTACTAACTACTATTAACTGCTAAATGAATAGGAACCACCTCCCCGCCGCCAGGCCCAGGAAGTAGGAGGACTGATGTCTTCTTCTATTCCAATGATGTGAACTGTGAACCAGAGAGGGCACAATATACAGTTTCCTTCTTTCTTTCTTTCTTTTTTTTTTAAGAGGTTTTTGCTATAAGGGCATGTGCGCTCACCAGACAGAGACAGAGAGACAGAAAGCGAGAAAATCACCCCCCAAGGGGGATGGCCATGCCGCAATCCCTTCTCCTCCATTCTCCTCTTGGGATCTTGGGCACGCATGCACACGTGCCCAGCGTGTTTTAAGCCACTGGGTCGGAGATGTGAACTGCGGTCGTCTATATGGGAGTCCAGCGACATAGCCATTACGCTAACTGCTGGTCCCTTTCCGCCCAGCTTCTCTTGATATATAATTAGCACTGAGAGAACAATTCTATATTAGTTAGACTAACTCCAAACTGCTGTTTTCAGCAAATAGCTCCTTAAATTTCAAATGATCAATATGAAATAACTCATCCAGAACATCAATTTCTGTAGGGCCCAGAGCGCAATTAATCCTTTCAAGTGACTCCATGAAGACATTTGTTAATTAAAATCAGAAAATATTTGGGTGATACATCTAGGCTTTTCTATGGTCAGAACAATTGGAAACAATTGTTTAAAAATGGTTTTAAGGGGCCAGCAGGTGGTGTGGTGGACTACTACATGATTGATTGTAGTTCAAGTCCCAGACCTGGAGGCTCGCTTTCTCACTCTCTCTCTTTCTGGTGAGTACACAGGCCCTATAATAGCAAATATAAAAATAGTAATAAATACAATTACATTTTAAACATGGTTTTAAAATTGTTTTGATCAAAGTTATTTCTGCTAGAACTCATAGCAGCAGTTCTCAGATATGGTCTTGGATGCGGTATTTGCTCCAGCTAGAAATTTGTTAAAAATGCAGACTCTCAGGACTTCCCTCACAGCGATCAGTGGCTTGAAAAGCCACGGGGTGATACTGATCTAGAGCATGGCTGGCATCATGAAAAATGCATATTATAAAAAATCTACAGGGCCCATTCTGCAGCCTAGGGTGAAAGGGAGCTGGATTTCACATGGTTGACCGCACTTGGAATCCTGGCTCTGGAGTCTTAAAAAATATGTGGGCACATGTGCATGTATGCCCCAAATCCCAGCAGGATGGAGAAACGGAGGAGGAGGGATTGCTGTGTGACCACACCCCACTGGGAGTGCTTTATCCTTTTTTCTGCCTCTCTCTGGTGAATGTGTGTACCCTCTGGCATTTAAAATAATAATAATGATAATGAATGTCAATATTTTAAAAATTTGCTAGAGGGCATGTGTGCTTGTTGGGAAGAGATACACACAGAGAGAGAGAGAGAGAGAAAGAGAAAAAGTAAGAACTCTGCTCCCATGGGGGATGACTACCACAATCTCTTCTCCATTTCTCCTTTTGGGATTCTGGGCATGCACGCACATGCACCAGGAGTGTTTTCCAACCTACCGGTCCTGGACTCTAACTGCATAGTCAGCCATATGGGATCCAATCAATTTAACTACCACACCACTGTCTGGCCCAAATGTCAAAAATTTGGGGCACCAAAATAGACTCAAACTTTAAATTCCATTTTTCCATGGATTTTTTTGAAGTTCCCTTGTAGACACATGCATTCCACCACACAGCCCCTCCCTTCCTGACACATCACTAACAAAGCTGAGCTCCTGCCCATGAAGTCTGGATGAAATCTCAGAACTCGTTCAATACAGGACCTAAAGACACTACAAATCAGTCAGAGTTGGCATGTCCTGATGCTCTGAGGTCTCAATGAAGTATTCTTCTAATTACTTGAATTTCTCCTGGAAAAAAAATATTGGTGGTTTCAAAATAATGGGTCATTGGAAAAGTCACTATATATCTTTTCATGTTTTTCAATGTAAAAATGTATCGTGACTTTTCTGACGACCCAATAGGTTAGAAGACCCTCGATAGGTTAAAAGACCCACAAGACAATAAAACATAAGTTGGATTTATGAGTCTTCTTAATCAAAGATCATTCCTGACAGATGAGTGCCCAGTTACCACGGTAGATGAAATTTTCCTCAATTAGCAACACAGGCAAAGTGTCTGCAGTGAAGGCTCTTACCAGAGAATTCAACCTCCCTGTAATTGCTCTTCACACCCTATCAAACCATGCTAAACATCCCATTTCGATGGTATAAAAAACACACGCAATCTATCAGTTTATCTGATTCCAGTTATTCTAATACATAATATATTATAAGAAGCTAGATCACAAAATACTTACATATTATGACCTAATTAACTTCATCCTCTCTGAACTAATCCTCTAACACATACACAAAAAAGAAAAAGAAAATTGTATCTTTTGAAAAAAGATTTTGAGGGACCTGCGGTTAGTGTAATGGCTATGTCACTGGACTCCCACATAGTCGACTGCGGTTCGCGTCCTGGACCCGGTGGCTTAAACTCACGCTGGGCGCGTGTGCGTGCATGCCCAGGATTCCCAGAGGAGAATGGAGGAGAAGGGATTGTGGCGTGGCCATCCCACCTGGGCAGCGATCTCTCACTTTCTATCTCTCTGTCTCTTTCTCTCTGTCTGGCGAGCACACATGCCCTATAGCAAAAACCTCTAAAAAAAAAAGACTTTGAAATGTTGTTCAATAGCCACGTAAAGAAAAAAGAAAAAAGATCAAGTCTGAGGGCTGGCAAATGGTGTCATGGTTAAGGCTTGTGGACTTCTACGTGGCCAATGATGGTTTGAGTCCTAGACCTGGCAGCTTGCTTTCTCATTTTCCTCCTCTTTGTGTCTCTCTCTCTCTGCTCAAATTAAAAAAAAAAAAAAGATAAATAAAATTAAATAATTATTTTTAAAAAGATCAAGTCTACACAATGACAGGGATGCATATATACCAGGACTCAAGGAGAATGTGGTTATTGTAGTTAAGCATTTTTCTTAGCTCTGAGCTATGGAGAAATATGACGGGTTAAATAACTCTCATTATCTGGGGGACTGGGTAGCAGCGCGGTGGTATAATGTGGTGCTCCTGAAGGCTCACCTACATAGAAAGGTTCTAGGTTCTAGGTTCATGTTCAGAGACTTCTGAACATGGGCCAGGCTCTTGTGTGCCCATGATCTGGGGCTAGCTGAGGTTGGCCGTGGATCACAAGTCAAGACACTGCTGTGGATGCTGTCTCTGTCTCTCTTACCCTCTCTCTCTCATTCATAGAATAAATAAACTTTCAAAACATTACTAAATAAATAATAATTCTCACTTTGTAGGTAAAAGAAAATATTTCCACTCTTCAAATGAGGTTTTCTTGGGACAGCAGAAGCCATGGTAGTTGAGACGCTGGACTCCCACATGGCTGACCGTGGTTCGAGTCCTGGACCTGGCAGATTGCTTTCTCACTTTTCTCTTTCTGTGGTCAAACTAAAAAATAATAATTAATTAATTAAATTAAATAGTTCTTTTAAAAGTATGAGACTTTCGGGACCAGCAGTTATCATAATGGCTATGTTATTGGATTCCCATGTAGTCGACCGTGGTTTGAGTCCTGGAACCGGTGACTTAAACTCACACCGGGCGCTTGTGCATGCGTGCCCAAGATCCCGAGAGGAGAATGGGGGAGAAGGGATTGTGGTATGGCCATCCCCCCTGGGGGGTGATTTCTCGCTTTCTGTCTCTCTGTCTCTTTCTGGTGAGCGCACATGCCCTATTAGCAAAAACCTCTCAAAAAAAAAATGTATACATTCTTGGAATGTATCTACCAATATTCATACATGACATTGTCATATTTGCTTCTCTGTTATTCCATAAGTCTTCTGAATTTCTCCTTTTTCTTGTTTTCTACGAAATCTTGGTCCTTAATAGTCAGTGCAGATTGGCCATAGAACATGAGATCAACCTATAATTAGATTGTCCTGTTTTATCACTGTCTGTTTGTAGTTATTGTTTGTTACATAATGTATAAAACTTTCCAAAGTTTCCTTTTTAGAAATGAACTTCCTTTATCTTTGACCATATTGCCTAGCACATTTACATTAACTTGCTATACAAATCCTCATTGAATGAGGTTACTTTCTTAATAGCATTGCTGACAGATGGCCATCATTATTAGTAACAGCAGTTGACATCCTGGGAATTTAAATATTCAAAGCAATTCAACAAGAATTTATTTAGTAATCTATTATGTATTGTAAATGGTGTGGCTTGAGCTTTAAGGCATGCTGGGAGTTCCCAGATGGGAAGAGGACTTGAGCTAAAACCAGACTAGATCATAACCTAATCCTGGCCCAAGTCCCAAACCAAAAAGTCTGATCTCAAAAGGCAGAATGGGACATGATGCAGGGTTTCTGAGCAACAAACTGCACTGGTTCTTAGGATCAAACCTGAGTCCAAGATCAGGGACATGTGTTCAAGTTGCTGGAAGTTGTAACTGGCTACATGGTCCAGAGAGGTAAATTCATGGCTTCCATTCATGGCTAGACTATAGTTGTAGTGGGAATCTGGAGTGGATACCTGCTGGTTGAAGGTAAAGAGGGAGTTTGAGTGGGATGTACAGGTTGCTGTCCAAAGACTAATTTCACACCCAAGCAAATTAGATGTTGATACAGAGCTGAAAGTGATGTTCGTACATCACTACGGCAAGCATTATTATACAAAAGGTCTTTAAAACGTTCATGGAAAGTGTATATTGTGCAAAAACTATGCATGAATTTCAACAATTTTTTGCACCAAAATAAATTGAAAGGGGCTGGATGCTTGTGCAGCAGTTAAATGATACACTCTGCAAGGCTGATCCACATGGAAGGTTCCAGAGTCACATCCAGAGGCCTCTCTGAACATGCCAAGTGCTTGCATGTTCATGATTCAGGCCAGCTGAGGTTGGGGGTGGATCATGACATTGAGATCTTGTTTGGGGGTGGGGTAGAGGTACTGTCTGTCTGTCTAGCTCTGTGTTTCTTTCTCACGGAAGAAAGAAATAAACGAAAAGACCTTGAAATGTAATTCCATTTTCATATGAACTTTTTTTTTAAAGTTTTGGCCACAGGGCAGGTCTGCTTTCCAGAGAAAGACAGAGAGAGAGAAAAAAAGTGAGAAATCACCCACTCCCCAGGGCTATGGCCATACTGCAATCCCTTCTCATTCATTGTCTTCTTGAGTTTTTGGACACACATGTACACGTGCCTGGCATGATTCTCAAGATCTGGGACTGGAACTGTGGTTGACCATGTGGGAATCAAGTACCTTAACTACCATATCACCTGCTGGCCCCTTCCCATGATTTTTTCTTTTTTTAAGAATAATTTTATTTAATTTTATCATTTTTTTAAAAAATTTGACCAGAGAGAGACAGACTGAGAAAACAAGCTGCCAGGTCTGGGACTTGAACCTCAGTCAGATATATGGGAGTCCAGTACCTTTAACCACCAAGCCATCTGCCGGCCCCCCCACCAAGAACTTTTCGAAATCTTGTCATATCTCCCTCCAGTATCCAGGACCTATTTCATTCCTCTTCCTTGTTCTGGGCAACACTGTGCCCAGCCCCTAGCACAGGGTTATGGAAAGACTAGGCTAGTCCTAGCCGTCTCATGCCTTGATTTCTTAGCTTCCCTTGTGGCAGTCGGTGCCATGTCACCCACTTGTAACTAATGACAGAGGGGAAGTTTACTGGAGATGCTTTTCACCCCTTCACTCCATCTTCTTGACTTGCCTACAAATTTGTCACCAGCAGGAAAAGGCCAAGTGAGTCATAAAGATGCCAGCTCTGCCGTCACTGAACCCCTAAACTAATGCCAGTGCCACACACATGTCCAGACTGTTACTGTGTAAGAATTGTAACCCCCTTTGTGTAAGCCATTGATAATTATTGTTACTCATCAAGGAAACCATTCCTAACGCCACCACTTGTTATGAAGATGGAAATCCTAACCTCTATCCTAGTCAGGGACTGAAGCTGAGTGTATGTGTGGCAGAAGGTGGGACTGATACAGCGTACCGTGCCACGGCCGAAGGCCATGGAAAGGTGGTGACAGTGATCCTTGCTTAAGGATCTTGAAATTTCATTCAGGACAGCGGACTTAGGACACGGTCTGATCAGATCTGAGATGTTTAGATGCTCTAGTTCAGATGACCATTATCTAAGATTAGCCTAGGATAGTTAAGGCGTTGGGAAAGTGTCATAGAAGAATTGGTTGAAATAAGAGAATTCTGGGAACCAGCAGTTAGCGTAACGGCTATGTCACTGGACTCCCACGTAGTCGACTGTGGTTTGCGTCCCGGACCCGGTGGCTTAAAACTCACGCCGGGCGTGTGTGCATGCGTGCCCAAGATCCCGAGAGAAGAATGGAGGAGAAGGGATTGCAGCGTGACCATCCCCCCTGGGGGGTAATTTCTCACTTTCTGTCTCTATGTCTCTCTCTGTCTGTCTGGCGAGCACACGTGCCCTGTAGTGAAAACCTCTCCAAAAAAAAAAGAAAGAAAGAAATAAGAGAATTCTAGCAACAAGAATGTTGGTGTAGGGAAGGCATTGTCACATTAGGTGAAGGGTTCTACATAGTTCACCCTTAATATATTAGGCAGCAGTTTAGCAGGCTCTAGACTGACACATAGCTGGTCCCAATCTGGGTACCACCCCTTATTGTCTGTATGAACTTGGAGAGGTGTTTTGTTTTGTTTTGTTTTGTTTTGCTATGGGGCATGTGCACTCACCAGAAAGTCAGAGACAGAGAGACAGAAAGCAAGAAATTACTCTCCAGGAGGGATGGCCACACTGCAATACCTTCTCCTTCGTTTCGTCGGAGGATCTTGGGCGCACACACACGCGCGCCCAACATGAGTTTAAGCCACTGGGTCCGGACTCAAACCATGGTCGACTACGTGGGAGTCCAGTGACATAGCCATTACTTCAACTGCTGGTCCCAATTATCTATATGATCTTGACAAAGCTATTAAACTTCACTCCTTGTCAACTTCCTCATGTTTAAAATGGGGACAATAACGGTAACTACTATACAGATTGCCTTCACCATTTACTGCACCATTTACTGACTCTAAGACTCAGATTCTTTATCTGTAAAGTGGAAGTAATAATAGCACCACCCTCAAGGAACAACAAATCAAAATAGTGTATGTAAAGCTCTTGACACAATTAGATGCCCAATAAATGCTGGCTGTTATTGTTAGCTACACGTTGGGAAGTATAAAGCACCTACAGCACACACTTCTTATCAAAATGCTTATGCTTTTTAGTTTCTAAAAGCTAATGAGAAATGAAATACTACTGCTGTATGTGCAAGAAATCAAGGAGAGAAAAAGCCAGTTGAGGATGGAAAGGCTAGAGAGAACACCATGGAGGAAACTGGATGTCAGGGGGCTTTTATGTGATAGGCAGAGTGGGGATCCTGGTAGAGGTAGCGAAGGTAGAGAGGACAGGGATTACCATTCTCTTCCCTTTCAAGTGACTGCTGTGCACGTGTTATTTATTCTTCCTTCCCCTAACTTCCTCTTCCTGGTGTAAAGTGAATATTTTAATAATGTGATTTATGAAAACCCAACATGTGAAGTAGTTTAGCCCTTCTTTCATCATTGCTCATCCAGACAAATCTGATGATATTCTAAAGATCATTTGTACAACGCACAGTTCATAAGATGACTAAACCAAGAAATATATACAAATGAACAGTCAAAGAGAACAGGGACCAGTACCAAGAACCACTAGGCACTTAATCTTGTATATAAAATATGTTTCACAGTGATGACAACAGAGATATATGTAGCATGCAGGTGCTGTTTGTTTTTTCCTCCTGAAATATAGATTCTACTTTTGGAAAGGAATCTATCAAGTTTTTTGAAGCAAACAAAGAAATTTCTATCTCTAGAATGAAGAATACTGGCTTCAAAGACTTTAGTCAAGGACTCGGGCTTTTCCAAACTTTCCTTACCTTGCTAGTCTTATCTCCCTACGTACTCCAATTACCCCAGACTCTGGTATTAGACCGGCCTTTTTGAGATCTTCTGAATGCCCTGTTCTCATATTGGCTCATCCCAGCTGCCATAGAGCAGGTGCTTAAAATCTACTGTCTAGGGGCTGGTAGGTGGTGTGGTAGTTAAGGGCACTGGGTTCCCCATGGCTGACTGCGGTTCAAGTCCCAGATCAAGTGGCTCTCTCTCTCTCTCTCTTTCTCTGCCCCTCTCTAGTCAAATTAAAATAAATAAAGAAAGTTAAATAAAATAATTCTTAAAAAAATAAAAGAAAGAAAACACTGTCTAGAGCCATGTCCATCTCTTACACTGCTATTTTACTGGTCTGGAATCCTTTTCTTGGACAATTTTGTTTAGCTAATGCTTATACATTCTACATGAGGTCTTTTTTCACCACCTGAGTCCTCTTAGATCTCTCCCTTCTCTGAAGAATAGCATTGGTCATTTGCATCACTGTTGGAAACATGTGCTTTGCAACTGTTAGGCTCCTCTGGTTCCTTTTTTCTTTTTCCCCTTTCCACCCTAAGCCAGATATTCCAGGCAGAGAGCACCATGATAAGACCCAGAGCCCAGGAGAACATGGCATCCAGAGAACTATTTCTAGATCAGTGATTTTGATGAACTTTCCTGCAGAATCAAAAGCAGAAACTAAACCAGTTCCTCCACAGCGGACATGTTTTTGTTTACGTATTTATCTCTTCATTGAATTTCAGAGAGACAGACAGAGAGAGCGCAAAAAAGAAATAGCATCCCCAATGGAACCCCAATGTCATGATCCACGCCAGCTTCAGCCAGCCTGGGTCATGGGCACATGCATGCCCACCTTGCTCTGGGAGGTCTCCAGATGCAAACTCAGAAGGTTCCCATGGGGATCAGCTTTGCAGAATGTCACATTTGACCTCTGTGCTACTACTATCCAGCCCCCTAGTCAAAAACTTTGCTACATTTTTGCTTCACGAACACAATAGTTTACTAAAGTATGGCCATATCCTTCTGGACTTCTACTGGAAATCTCAAACCTTTCACCATTGTGACATACCAGTCTATTAAGCTAAGAGACTTTGTGCCTGCCAGCTCTGCTTCAGGGCGAGACACCATCCTAGCTGGAAGGTTGCTGAACTAGGGATATTATCTTCCTTTTTCTCCCAGGAAGATGAATTGTGAATGCTCTGCCTTTCCGTTAGGATTCTAACACTCTGTTGCAA
>NW_006205228.1:1364801-1365329 GCF_000334495.1 Tupaia belangeri chinensis
GGTTATCAATAGGAATAAAACAAATATTGGCTTCTCCTCTAGGCTGTGGACTTCTGAGTGGAGGGGAGTGTGTTAGCTTTCCTCTGTGTTCCCAGAGTCTCGTACCAAGCCCGGTTCTTACTCCATGCTCTATAAACACTGGCAATTAAACCCTGTGATGAATTAAAGATGGCCAAATATTCTTTTTTTAATTTTTATTTGTTTGTTTTTGAGAGAGAGATTTTTGTTATAGGGCACATGTACTTGCAGGAGAGACAGAAACAGAAAATGAGAAATCACTCCCCAAGGGGAAGACCATGCCCTTCTCATCCTTTCTTCTCTTGAGATTTTCAGCACATGCACACATGCACCTGATCTGAGATTTAAGCCACTGGGTCTGGGACTTGAACTGAGGTTGACTAAGTGGAAGTCCAGCAATGTAACCATTACACCATCTGCTGCTTCTCAAGATGGCCAAATGTTCTTTTTTTTTTTTTTTTTTTTTTTTTTTTTTGGAGGTTTTTGGAACTTTTTTTTTAAAAAAAAACC
>NW_006205228.1:1365424-1366261 GCF_000334495.1 Tupaia belangeri chinensis
TGGGTGCATGTGCGTGTATGCCCAAGATCCCAAGAGGAGAATGGAGGAAAAGGGATTGCGGCATGACCATTCCCTCTGGGGGGTGATATCTCACTTTCTGTCTCTCTGTCTCTCTCTTTCTGGCAACCGCATGCACCCTATGGCAAAAACCTCTCCAAAAAAAAAAGAGAGAGAGAAAGACGGAGAGACAGAAAGCAAGAAATCACCCCCACCCCCACCACCCCCCGCCAAGGGGATGGCCACGCCGCAATCCCTTCTCCTCCATTCTCCTCTCAGGATTTTGGGCACCCTCACACATGCGCCTAACGTGAGTTTAAGTCATCGGGTCCAGGACTTGAACCACAGTCGACTACATGGAAGTCCAATGACATAGTCATTATGACAACTGCTGGTCCTACGGCCAAATACTTCTTTAAGTTACTTATTTCTTTCATGAGGGAGAGACAAAGAAAGAGAGAGGGTGAGAGAGAGAGGGGAGGAAAAGAAAGAGACATACACCCTCAACAGGGTTTCTTCTGAGAGTCTCCCCAAGTGTTTCCCAGTGTCAGGATCATGGGTACATGCACTTGCACTCGGTGCATAGAGGTCAACCCAGGAATCAAACCCAGATCTTCCACTTGGTTTCCAGCATTGCCAAGTGTGGCACTACCCCTTGCTATCGAGGCTGGGCCAGCCACATATTCGTTACTACTAGACAGGTAATGTAATTACCTGGCTAGTAGATTAGGCAGAAGTGATATGCCAGCTTCTGGGCTTGGGCCTTAAGAGACTGGCAGGCAGCTTCTACTTCCTGTCCCTCCGAACACTTTTTTTTTTTTTTTTTAGAGAGGATTTTTT
>NW_006205228.1:1366292-1371561 GCF_000334495.1 Tupaia belangeri chinensis
ATAGGGCACGTGGGCTCACCAGAAAGACAGAGAGAGACAGAGAGATAGAAAGTGAGAAATCACCCCCCAGGGGAGATGACCATGCCACAATCCCTTCTCCTCCATTCTCCTCTCAGGATCTTAGGCACGCATGCACACATGCCCTCCATGAGTTTAAGCCACCAGGTCCGGGACTCGAATTGCAGTTGATTACATGGGAGTCCAGCGACTTAGCCATTACGCCAAGTGCTGGTGCCCAGAACACTTTTTTATGGGGCCCCTGCCGTGTAAGTCAGACTATCCTGAGCCTGCTTGGCTGGAGAAGCCAGTTGACGGTCCCAGCAAAGTTTTGCCCTCTTCATCCCTGTCAAATTGCAGTTGTGTGAGTGTAGTCTCCAGGTTACCAGCATGGTATTGCTTGGAAGAGAAGAATCGCCTGTCTGGGCCATGCTGGAATTCCTTAACCCACAGAATTGGGTTGTTGATTTAAGCATCTAAGTTTATATAAAATGGTCGTTGGTTTAAGCATCTAAGTTTTAAAGTAATTTGTTATGTAACAATAAACATCCAGAACAAGATCCTGAGAGGGATTCCATACATACTTTCTGGCGCTCCACAGATCAACTAGTGGACCTTGAGGTATTGCTCACCAGACCAGAGCAAGATGGTATACACGTGAGAAGGGTTGGGCTGATTCACTACAATCAGTGCTGTTTCTCATTTCTTGTGCTCCTAGGCAGTGTAGACCAGAGAGGGACACAGGGAATTTAAGTAGGATTGCATCTAGCACTTAGAACCCGAAAGGACTGAGCCTTCATTGATTCTTTCTTCAGATTATTGGAAGAGTTACCCACTGAATAGAATGAACATTTCTTTTAGGATGAGAGTAGATGTCAGTTAGATGTAAAGCTGCTGGATTTTAAATGGACATAAAGATAGAGGCAGGTGCATTTCCATTCTTGTCTTAATGGTAAGTCCAGACAAATATGGTTACAAAAAAACCAAACCAACAACAACAACAACAAAAACCTTGAGGCGCCTTCAGGTGGCATGGTGATTAAGGGTGCCGCACTCCCACATGGCCGACGGCAGTTTGAGTCCCAGATCTGGCGGCTTGCTTTCTTACTTTCTCTCTCTCTCTATCTCATTCACTCTCTCACTCTCTGGTCAAATTAAAATAAACAAATAAAAGTTAAATAAAAAATAATTTAAAAAACCAGATATATAGATGGGATTAAAATAAGATAAATCTGATTATACAGGGGAGGTGGGTCAGTGAAAAGTTATTTATTGTGTGTGTGCTTAGAACTTCTGACTCAACGACTAGAAAGCATAGTACTATTAGATGTTCGGAAAGTCCATGACGTGTTTTTCTATCCAAACATGTATTATGACTTTTCTGACAACCCCGTAGGATTTTAAAATTTTCCCCAAACAACAGAAGGGAAGAACTCAGGAATAAGATAATAACCAGATACTGGTTTAATGTGAAAGCCTTTGGGCAGGGTATTGAGAAACTTCAATTTCAGTCTGCACCTGGCAACTTCTTCGACTTATTCTTAACTCTGTTTTTGGTTGTAAAATGATACTGCTCTGCTTCCTTCATGGCAATTATGGGAGTTGAATTGCAGGAGAGGAGATGAACGGCAACATAGAAAGAAATAACATACAATTTCATACTAAATAGTACCAGCTCTTAAGATATGGAATAGATAATCTTCCTTTCAAAACACATAACCTTTTTTTAAAGTAAGGTAAACAAATTACTCTTTTACTATTTTACAAATATTGATGATGAAGTTTTTATAAAAACAAAACAAAACCTTTTCTGTGGTTACATAATGAAAGGCAAGTAAAGGAACCTGCGAGTATGTACGAACGACAGCATTGTCTAAGAAGAATTCAGCATCCAGACTGATTCTGTTGCATCCTGAGCTGGTGTCATCCTACAAAGAATGCACAGAATGTGAGATAAAAGCCAGGCACCTCTAGGGGTTGAAGGTACAAAACTCCAGGAAGTGACATTGGCAAGTTAATGGCCACACGGCACTGGCTGAGAGCAGCTCTCACAGGCCATCCTAAGTGACCTCACAGTCTAGTAGTTAGCTGTTGTCACCCAGCAAACATACTCAAATGGAGAAGCCATGACTTTTGCCTCCTTACTAAGCCATGCCAGTGGAGACACCAGTGTTTCTCAAACTGGACTCTGTAGACCCTCTGCAGCACATCCCATAAGGTGCAATCCTGAGACCCACTCCAAACCAACTAAATCAGAGCCTTTGCACCAGGAGCCCAAAAGTTTACATTTCAACAGGTGCCTTGGGAATGCTCACTACACATCTGTAAGGACAGTTGCCCTCTGTTACACAATGTGATGTTCCACACGTTCCACACGTACGCCCTGTTCACACCATCCTCAGTTCCATTGTTCACTGTTTCTTCCTTAAGAACACTCCTCTCCCCTTCTTCATCGTGTGGGCCAAGATTGACTGACTTCTTGGAACTGTCCCCAACTTCTTGATCTCTTTTCCACAAACTCTAAGTATGCTACTTAATCCGGTCTTAACTCTATTTTGTAACCTCTTTCATGTGTAGAGTAAATTCCCCTGCATGGCATAATTCCTGCCTAGGGCAAAAATCCCACTCTAAATGGTTTTCATCTAAAACAAGACCTGTCTCCTAGCTGTCTTTTGTTTTCCTTTTAATTATTATTTTTAAAGGCTATTTTTACTTATCATTTTTTTTTAATTTGCTATAGGGCATGCACGCTCAACAGAGAAAGAGAAAGTGAGAAAGCAAGGCACTATTTCCAGGATTCGAACTGTGGTTAGTTAAGTGGGAGTCCAGCCCACCAACCACCATGATACTATTGGCCCTATTTATTTTTTTAAGGTTTTTGTCATAGGGTGCATACACTTGCTAGAGAGAGACAGAAAGTGCAAAATTACTCCCCAGGGAGAATAGCCACGCCACTATCCCTTCTCTTCCATTCTTTTGGGATTTGGGGCATGGATTTACATGTGCCTGGCGTGATTTTTAAGTCTCCAGGTGCAGGACCCAAACCATGGTCGACCATGTGGGAGTCCTTAACCACCAAGCCACCGGCGGCCCCTCCTCCATCTTTTAATTTTAAGTAAGTGGTTTTGCTTCTTGTCTTCCAAGACAGAATAAAGGGTGAGTCTTAGAACTTCATTAGGGTAGAAAGTGCCGAGGGGCAGATGTCTTCCAGAGAATTGCGAAGTTTCCACACAACTCCTACCATTGCATTGGGCTTCATTGATTGACTCTCAAGAGATACAGTATTTCTTTTCATCACTATTGATTGTTTTGTCTTTTTTCCTATATTATCGTCTTTAGCATCAAAATCAATATAAACTGAAGACAATGTTTCTGAACTCTCCCCAAGTGTATGATAAACTTAGGGGATGAAACCTACTCTTCTGTTTATTGTATAGCTCCTCCACCATACATGTTTATTACCACCTGCCCTCCCTCTCCCCTGGGAACTGTCAACCCCGCCACCCCATCCCAGTCTTATCACGGTTCCTCTACACCATTTTATGCAGCATACCCCCAGACTCCTGGCCACAGCTGGCTGGTCTAGAGTTGGGCACCTGATTTAAAGCTGGGTCAGTCAGGGCCTTTTTCTCCCAGGTGTTTTGCAAATTTGGGAGATGTTTGAATTCAGGATGAACTCAGGAGGTATTTTCCTCATGTGGACAGAAGAATAGAGGAAATAGCTCTACAGAAAGGGAGAATGCTGTAGAGGCAGGTGCGGAGAGAGGAGCACGTGAGTGATGGAGTATGTCGCTGTGTTTCTACCCCTGGATATCTGTGAGAACTCAGCATATTTAGAATAAAGTCTTGCATTAAGCTTCTTCTGGAGGCTTTAGGGAAGTCTGGAAAGACCAAGAGGGCAAGAGTATGGCTTAGATGGCTTCTAGGATGGCTTCTAGGTAGTCAGTCCGGCAAAATACCTACTATCCTACTTAATCCTTAAAATAACCACATGTTTGGGGCCAGCAGATGGCGCGGTGGTTAAGGGTGCTGGACTCAAACCATGACTAGCCACTAACCTCTACTAAGCCTACAGGTGGAGGTGGGATGTGAGGCCAGGCCATCTGACTCCACTCTGCTGAAATGCCTTGAGGTGAGACTGTAGGCTTGATGTGAAGGATCTGTACATTCTTGTTTCCGTACTATTAAGCCAGGTGTCCTAATGTGTTTTCTGCTGCTATAACAGAATACTGGAGGTTGGGTAACTTATAAATTATAGTTTATGGGGCAGGCAGATGGTGTGGTGAAGGTAGCTAGATTCCCACATGGCCACCAAGGTTTGAGCCCTGGACCTGGCAGCTTGAAAATCACACTGGGCATGTGTGCATGTGTGTCCAAGGTCCCAGGGGGAGAATGGAGGAGAAGGGATTGCATCATGCCTGTCCCCTTGGGGGATGATTTCTCACTTTCCCTCTCTCTGTCTCTCTCTGGCAAGTACATACACCAATGCAAACAAATATTTAAAAACCTTAAAAAAATAAGTTTATTTGGCTCATGGTTCTGAAAGCTAGGAAGTTCAAGACTATGGTGCTAGCATCTGACAAAGGTCACCCAGTGACAGAAGTGAGGGAGGTGGAAGTGAGCACACAAAGGCAGAAAGAAAATGGAGGCTGAATTTATCCTTTTATCAGGAGCCCACTTCCATGATAACTAACCTACTCCTGCAATAGCAGCATTAATCCATTACGAGGGCAGAACCTCACGATGCAATCACCTCTTAAAGGCCCCGTTTCCCGGTACTGTAACATCAACATGAGTTATGGAGGTGACGTTCATACCAGAGCACCCAGGGAGGGGAATCTGAATGTCTCTAAGCCTATTCTGCATCATAGTTGATCCCAGCTGCATGGCAGGGACTGTGACTTGTGCTGCCCTCTAGAGGTGGTATAGAATGAGTAAGCCGTAAATGGCCAGAAGCGTGGGGACCTTGAAACTAGCTGTTCTAAGAGGAACTGGCTGGGTGCAGCAATCCTTAGAACTCCATGGCTAACAAGGGCAGATGGTGTACACTGGCGATGCCCAAAACATCCCCAAGGGGTATGGCCATGCCACAGTCCCTTCTCTTCCATTTTCCTTTCAGGATTTTGGGCATGCATGCACACATGCCCAGCATGTTTTTCAAGTCACTGGATCCAGGACTTGAACCATGCCATCAGACATGTAGTAGCCAGCCACCTTAACCACCACACCACTGGCTGGCTGGGAGGACACCTTATTAAAATTCTGCTCCTGG
>NW_006205228.1:1371589-1382863 GCF_000334495.1 Tupaia belangeri chinensis
AATAAATAAATAAATAAATAAATAAATAAATAAGTAAGTTAAATAAAATAATTCTTTTAAAAAAAAGCTTCTGCTCTGAAAAGAGATTTTGTAAAACTCGGAATGAGTGCCCTTATACACATACACACACTCACATGTATATATTGGGTCGTCAGTAAAGTCATGATGAATTTTTTTTGCTTTTCTGTGCAAAAATGCATCATGACCTTCCCGATGACCCAATATATACGTGTGTGTGTATACATACATATATATATATATACATATATACATACATACACAATTTTTAAAAGTTTATTTCTGCTATGAGACAGAGACACACAGAGAGACAGAGTTAGACGGAGACAGGCATTCCCAGTAGGTTCTCATGGAGAGATACACTCCAGCTCAGTTAGGCAGGATCATGGGCACACATACACTCATACCAGGTGTGTGCAAGGAGACCTCAGGATATGAAACCAGGACCTTCCCATGTGGCTTCAGCATTGTAGAGCATTGTGTTACCAATGCACCACTCTGGCTGAGGCCCAAATATATTTGGACTAGCGACATATTTATTTTTTTCTCTTTTCCCTTAAGAGTTATGACAGCTTTGGAATTCCAGTTGTGCTTCTTGGTATGCCCACAAAACAACCATCGCTACATATGTTTCCTGGAGTCAGGAATACAGAAAGTGTGATTTCTCCTACAGAATCTCACTGAGCTCTCTTTGGATGCCACTAGGCAGCTGCAGCTCAAGCGCCCCTGCAGCTCTTGGGTTCTTGTGAAAGTGGCCTCGGTGCTGGCTGGCAATGGAACAAGCCAGATGGCCCTGGGAGGCCTCTGCCCACCACTTCCAAGTCCTGAGCAAGCCTCTTTTCATTTCTAGGGATTTAGAAAAGACAAGGGAGACAGGCCTTTTTGGTTTCCCCTTTTGTTTCTCCTTTCCGTCCTGACACCTTCTCTACCATGAAATCTGATGAAAAAAATAAAGGGGCAAGGGTTGTTGGAAGGGAGTTTCCAGCTCCTGACAGAATATTCAAGTTATTTAAAACAGTGCACAGAACTCCATGAACAAAAATACTATTGGGAGGATGAATAAGACTTTTTGAAATAGTGCAGGGAAGATTTCTTTTAAAAATTATAACTGGAATGGCATGTGCTGATGTTTACAGAGAAAAAGATCGATGAGCCAGAACTTTTAGTCCTTCTAGAATTTTTACTGAGTCCATGTTTATGAGAAAACCAAGAATGGCATGAGTAACTTGACCCAAAATATTTTAAAGGAAAATACCTATGAAAAAGCAAGAAAATGGGGGCCAGCAGTTAGTGTAATGGCTATGTCGCTGGACTCCCATGTAGTCTACCACGGTTCGCATCCCGGACCTGGTGGCTTAAACTCACGCCAGGCGCGAGTGCATGCGTGCCCAAGATCCTGAGAGGAGAATGGAGTAGAAGGGATTGCGGCATGACCATCCCCCCTGGGGGGTGATTTCTCGCTTTCTGTCTCTCTGTCTTTCTCTGTCTGTCTGGCGAGCGCACGTGTCCTATAGCAAAAACCTCTCCAAAAAAAAAAAAAAAAAGCAAGAAAATGTATGAGGGTGCTTTTGTTTTTTTTTCCCAGTGAACTTTCATTATTAGTTAAGTCATGATTCAAGGTTCTAGGGTGGTACATGGGTGGATCACCATGTACCCAAGTCCCATTTTGCCACCTGAGACAAGGACGGGGACCAGAGGAGAGATGGGTGCTTTTAATTAGAAAGTTATTGGTTCTCTGGAGGGAAGAGGAGTGAAGGGGGGGGACGCAGTGGTTGGCAGCAGCGGCAGCGCTGACCATGAGTTTTCTTGGAGGTTTTTTTGGTCTCATTTATGAGATTGATGTTGTCCTTAATGATGGGGAAACCAGGAAAATGGCAAAAACAAAAACTGAAGATGGCAAAATAGAAAAACATTATCTCTTCTATGATGGAGAATCTGTTTCAGGAAAGATAAACCTAGTCTATAAGCAACCTGGAAAGAGGCTAGAACACCAAGGAATTAGAATTGAATTTGTAGGTCAAATTGAACTTTTCAATGACAAGAGTAATAGTCGCGAATTTGTAAATCTGGTGAAAGAACTAGCCTTCCCTGGAGAAGTGACTCAGAGCAGAAGTTATGATTTTGGATTTATGCAAGTTGAAAAGCCATATGAATCTTACCTCAGTGCCAATGTCTGCTTGAGGTATTTTCTTTCTTTCTTTCTTTCTTTTTTTTTTTTTTTAAATAAACTGTTGTTTTTTTTCTTTATCAACTTTGTTCCCAGTGAAGAGCAGACTTAAGACCACTCAGTGGTTATTCCTACTCATTCAGTGGCCTGAGCAGTGGGGGCTGCAGACCAGTCCTCAGGGGCAGGCCGAGTGCTCCAGTCTTCAGTAGGGAACTGCTGGATGGGCACAGAGGGCACCTGCATGCCTTCAAACCGGTCTGTGATCTCAAGCTGAGTAGCAGTAAACTCAGGAACTGGAGCAGTCCATTCACCCTGAAATTCCTCCTTGATCACAGCCTTTTCAGCTGCAGCCTGCTTCTCCTTTTCAATCTCTTCAGGATCTCTGTAGAAGTAGAGATCAGGCATGACCTCCCACGGGTGTTCATGGGGGATGGTGCCACGCATGTGCAGCACTTCCGTGGCCAGCATCCACACATCAGACCCACTGAATGAGCTCCCTTGTTGTTGCATGGGATGGCAATGTCCACACAGCGCAGAGGAGAATCTGTTGCACAGGGCAAAGGTAGGTAGATTGACATCAGACGCCTCTGTGAGAGGTTGGTGGTCGGCCCTGCGATCAGTCACCACCAGAAGACGCGGCTCCTGGAAGGCTGCCTGGATCTGGTTAGTGAAGGTCCCAGGAGTGAAGCGACCAACAAGAGGGGTGGCTCCAGTGGCAGCAGCAAACTTCAGCACAGCCCTCTGTTCAGTGTTCCTGGAAGATACGACACTGACATCAGCAGGGTTTTCAATGGCAACAATGGCACAAGCTGCCAGCAGAAGCTTCTCCCAGGTCCTCTTCGGATTTATGATGTACATGCCATCACTTTTCCTTTTGTGGATGTACTGCTCCATTTGGAAGTCAAGGTTGGTGCCACCTAAGTGGGTTCCTGCGGCAAGGAATTTGAGGACATCCTCCTCCTTCATCTGCAGGACATCGAGGTGCTGGTCATCGGACATCGTGAATGTTTCCCTGTAAGTTACGACGGGAACCCAGAACAACACCATAAGGACCCTCGGGTAGGTAACGTGGAAAGCGAGGTATTTTCTTAAAGCAACAATAGTAAGAAGACTGACAGACTTAGTAAAAGGGTATGATCTTATTGTTCACCAGCTTGCCACCTATCTGATGTTAACAACTCCGTTAAGATGGAAGTGAGCATTGAAGATTGTCTACCTGTAGAATTTGAATATAATAAATCAAAGTATCATTTAAAGGATGTGATTGTTGGGAAAATTTACTTCTTATTAGTAAGAATAAAAATACAACATATGGCAACCTGCCCGCCCATGAGTCTTTTGGGTGTATTTCTTTTCTAAAATCTTTCTTTCCTATTAAATTTTCTTTTCTACCAAAAAAAAAAAATACAGCATATGGAGCTACAACTGATTAAGAAAGAGATCACAGGAATTGGACCCAGTACCATGACAGAAACAGAAACAATCGCCAACTATGAAATAATGGATGGTGCCCCAGTAAAAGGTGAATCAATCCCAATAAGATTATTTTTAGCAGAATATTATCCAACGCCAACAATGAGAAATGTGAACAAAACATTTTCAGTAAGGTACTTTTTGAATCTAGTACTTGCTGATGAGGAAGATAGAAGGTACCTCAAGTAGCAGATCATTTTATGGAGAAAAGCTCCAAAAAAAACTGAGAAAACAAGGAACAAACTTTCACCAGCGATTTGAGTCTCTTGAATCAGAAGCGTCTGCTGAACAGCCTGAACGGTGAACTGAAAAGGAGGGGAAGAAAAGACAAAACCACCTATAACCATTAAGGTTAAATTCAGCAAGTTAAAGATGGTTGCAGCATGTAGGGGAGAAAAAGGCCCACATTCTATATATAGTAGTCTTCCTTTATCTTACCAGTGCTGCATTTATTTTATGGGATAACTACAGGTTCATGTATATATACATTTAAAAAGTGCTTCTTTGAAACACTGGAAAATTCTTAAGATGCCTTTTTTTTTCTTTTTTTACACTGCACTCTTTGATGATAAGCATTCAGATATGTATCAATATAAACATTAAATATTTTCATGTGAACAACAACAAAAAAAGAATGTTATCTAGGGCCAAGTGCATGGTGGTTAATGCACTAGACTCCTACATGGCGGACTGCAGTTTAATTCCCAGACCTGGCAACTTGCTTTCTCTCTCTCTGGTGAGTGAATGTGACATATAACAAATTTAAAATAATAATAATAAATACAATTAAAGAAATCTTTTTTAAAAAAGAATGTTATCTAAAGACAATCTAGTAGCAAATATAAGCTGTTACTTCCCACACATAGGACTCTAGTTCTGACCTCTCCAACTCATGAGTTTCTAAGTCTCTTTCTTCTAAGTGTCTTATGCACCTCAGATGCAAATATGAATATGTTTCCACCTTGACAAAAATCCTTCGGTGGCTCCCTCTTGCCTACAGAATAAAGCCCTAGCTCCTGGACATATTATCAAGGCTCTGTGACTTAACCTTATTCTCTTTAGTTGACATTGGTGCCTAAGACCTAGATTGCCTTGCTATCTTATGCTTATATCTATACAAGGTTCAAAAATCTCAGAAAGTTTCTCTGAAACCAGGTAAAATCAGGGAAGGGATTTTGCTGCTCCATCATCCTGGGAGCTCTGATTCTGCTTTGCTGTTAAACTTTGTTCATTCATTCCAGAAACATTTACTGAGTGCCTACATTGTGTCAAGAACTATGCTAGACAGCATATTTAAGAAAAAAAACAAAGCAGTATCTTGCCTACAGGAGTAAACCCTGGGTGTTATTGCTGTAACAAATTATCACAAAGGTAATGACTTAAAACAACAGGAATGTCCTTTTTTTCTTGAGGTCACAAGTCTGAGATGGGTTTCACTTGGCTAAAATCAAGATGCTGGCAGGGCTGCCTATCCTTTGAAGTTCCTAGGGAGAATCTATTTCTCTAGCCTTTCTTTCTAGCTCTTCAGAGGCTAACTGCATGACTTGGTGCATGGTCCTTTCCTCTGTCACCAATACCACAGAGTAGCATCTTTAAATCTCTCTTGGACTCTGTGTCTAAGGTCACTTCTCCTTCTCTGACTCTCCTTCTTTCCTCATATGAGAACTTTGTGTTACATTGGCCCTACGCAGATAATCCAAGATCTCCCAATCTCAGGATTTAAAAATTTTTTAAAGACCAATTTTAATTAATTAATTAATGTTTGACCAGAAAGGGACAGCGTGAGAGAAAGAGAGGGAAAATGAGAAAGCAAGCCACCAGGTCTGGTGAGTCCAGCCATGTGGTCAGCCATGTGAGTCCAGCACCCTTAACCACCACACTATCTGCCAACCCTGGGATTCTTAATCACATCTTCAAAGTCTTTTGCCATGTGAGGTGGACTCACAGGTTGTCCTAGGAATTCAGACGTGGACATCTTTGGGCAGGAGGCTGGGTGAGTATTCTTTGTACGACATCCTGGTAGCCTTTCTATTCCGTTGGTAAAACAGCACTATTTTCTCAGTTAACAGCATGAACTAACTGCCTGCTATTTGCCAGGCAGGCACTGTTCTAGGTGCTGGAAAATAGTAGTGAATAAAGCAGACAGAGTTCCTGTCCTCAGGGGTCTTGCATGTTAGATAAGAGATAAACAATAAACCAACAATTAAACCTTACATCAGAGACTGTTAAGAACACTGGAGGAAAATAAAACTAGTGGGAAGCTTGGGAAATATAATACTGAGTGACTGTTGTTTCATAAAGGGTGTTTGTGATAATCAAGGTCTACTGAGCAGAATAAAGCTGGTCTTGGCCATTCAGAAAGAGAATTTACTATAGGGCAACTGTGACACAGATGATGGGAGGGTTAAAAAGTTAACCAGGTTCATGAGGGAACCCGAAAATTGTTAACACCTGGAGGCTACTTGCACCCCTAGGCTGAAAATGTTATTGGAGCTTGGGAACGATCCCCACTCAGTGGAAATGGGGGCCATGGAGGTTCTCCAGCTGCTGCTAAGACAGTGCTTGTGACTGAGAGAGGAGGAGAAAAGTTTTGACTTGTCCTTTCCATTTGCCCAAATTCCTGTCGTTTCTCCTGGCGGCTGAACCCAGCTAGAAGTCTATGAAAAGGGAGCATGGGAAACGTGGCCCTTGGGGGAGCAGGCCTCCTACAAGACAGAGCAGGAGAAGAGAGAGCACCCTAGAACAAGCAGGCAAATGGCCAACATAGTTACCTTTGTACAGACACCTAAAGGAAGTGAGAGAGTGAGTCATGTGCAGATATATGGGGAAAGGGCATTCCCAGCAGAAGGAACTGCAAATGCAAGAGCAGGAGACAGGGGAGCAGGTGATATTTAAGGAACACCAGGACAGTAGGTGAAGGGGGAGAGGAATGAGGAGGGAACTGGGAGTCAGAAATGCACAGTGTTCTAAGCCAGAAGAGGAATTGGGGGATTTTCTCTGTGATGAGAAGTCCTGGAAGGTTTTTTTGAGCAGAGAAGTGACATGATCTGACTTGTGCTCCACACTCTAGACTCTGTGTGTAGAACAGATTAGTAGGGAAAAGGGCAGGAGTAGGGCAGCCAGCTGGGAAGACCAGGAGGGAGAATAGTGTGATAATCTGGTGAGAAATGGCTCGGAACAGAGAGGCTGAGATGTAGCTGTTTGGAAAGAGGCTGGGTTTTGCATATTTTGAAGCAATGTCCAAAAGAATGGATGGTTTGGATGCAGGATGTGAGAGAAATAGAGGAATTGAAGATGACTCCAGGAATACTGCCCTTACCAAAGCCCTCTGAACCTCCAGGAGGGTGACCTTCATTGAGATGGGGAAGATTGAGGAAGATCTGCTTTGGGGGGAATACCCAGAGTTCATCAATTTCATACATGTGAAGTTTGGGACATCTTGCCCATGACTAATTGTTGAGAAGGAGTTGGATATACAAGTTTGGAATTTGAGATGTCTGGACTGGACATGTGAATTTGGAAGTATGTGTGTAGATGGGCTTTAATGTCATCATATGGTTGAGGTCACCATGGAGTTAGAAGACAAAAAGAGATATCCAAAGACTTAGTTCTGGTGCCCCTGTATTTATAGACTCTATGCTGAAAAGGCCAAGAAGATAGGAGAAGACCCACATAGACTCTTAACCCAGAAGTCAAGGATGAGAGTGATCAGTCTCTTCCCTGTTGATGAGGAGCTCAGACTGGCCAGGGTGAATGTGGAGCACCAGATCTAGCAATGAGTCAGTCACTGAAGCCCCTGAGAAGACCTGTTGCCATGAAGTAGTCCAGGTGAAAGGCTGCTCAGAATGGGCTCAAGAGAATGGCAGGAGAGCCCTGAGGACAGTAGATGTGGAAGATCCTTTGGAAGATTCCAGCTGTGAAGTGAAACAGAAGGAGACATGGAATCTAAGAAATGCTTTACTTAGGGAGATCAGCAGGTGGTTTGGTGATTAAGGTGCTAGACACTCCCACATGGTCGACTACAGTTCAAGTCCTGGACGTGGTGGCTTGCCTTCTCACTTTCCCTTTCTCTCTCTCTGTCTCTCTCTGGTCAAAATAAGATAAATGAATGAGTAAATAAAATTAAATAAATAATTTTTTAAAAGAAATGTTTTATTCATTTTTATCATGGCAGATATATATACAGCATGCTTGTAAATGATTCAAGAAAATCTTGCTGCTGCAAGAGAGGGGACAATTGCTGAAATCAGTATCTCTGAGTTAGAGGTGATGGAACTTGTACACAGATCACAGTTCATCTTGGCTAGGAGCACTGGGAGTACATCACCAGTGACAGGAAGGACAGAAGAGTGCATGCAGGAAGTGTCATGTTTTGTGGGATTTTTATGTACAGGTATGTAATTAATCCCAGGACAACAATGAAGCGTGTACACAACAGATGGAGGTAGGTTGGTGGGCAGAGTGGTAAGGAGGGAATGTGTGCCCACTTCTCTGATTGCATCTGTTTTTACCAAAGAAAGAAGCAAGGCCACCAGCTCTGAACAATAAGCAGAAGTTCGATGATGGAGGAGACATGAGACAGTCCTTCAGAAGAGCAGGGCAGTGGACAGGGGAGTGTAGCAGCTTTGTTGTTACGTGATTTAGTGAGAAATGTTAACTGGTTATAAAGTAGTCAGTGTTTTAATAAATACTCCTATGCAGTTGGGAAAATGGGTGTGTTTCAAGGAATCCAGTATTCAGGTAAACAGTTATACCACAAAGTATCCCACAAAGTGATAAAACAATAGAACCCTAACCTTGACAATATAATTTAATCTTGGATAATTTTTTTTTTTTTTTTTAAGACGTTTTTGACTGGGTGCACACGCTGGCTGCAGAAGGAAAGAGAGACAGAGACAGTGAGAGGAAAAGTGAGAAATCACCCCCTGGGGGGATGGCCACACCATAATCCCTCCTCTCCTATTCTCCCCTTGGATTTTGGGCATGCACCCACACATGCCAGGGTGGTTTTCAAGCCACTGGGTCTGGGACTCTAAATGCAGTCAGCTATATAAGAGTCCAGTGACATAACACTAAGCCATCTGCTGGTCCCAATCTTGGATAATTCTGACAACATTTTAGCCTTTTTAATGATTTATCTTTCTGAATATTAATAATTCCCTATAGGTATACAGCCAGTAACAGGAAGTTCTGATTGATATTGGGAACAGGAACTGAATAGTATTAGGAAGGATGAACCAGATTTTAACTGTAAAACATAAAAATATGAATCAATATTAAACTATATATGGGGGGAAGACCAGCAGATGGCATAATGGTTACATTGTTGGACTCCCAAGTAATGAACCATGATTCAAGTCTTGGACCTAGCAACTTAAAACTCATGCTAGGTGTATTTGCATACATGCTCAAAATCTCAAGGAAAATGGAAGAGAAGGGATTGTGGTGTGGCCATCCCCTGTGTGGTTTTCTTGCCTTCTGTCTCTCTGGCGAGCTCATGTATCTACAGCAAAAACAACAACAAAAAAAGCTCTTTTATATATATATATATATATATAGGGCCAGCAGGTGGTATGGTGGCTAAGGCCCTGGATTCCCCCATGACTGACTACGGTTTGAGTCCTGGATCTGGCCTTTTGCTTTCTCATTCTCTCTCTCTCTTTGGTGTGTGTGCCCTATAGAAAATTAAAAATAATAATAAATTTTAAAAATTAGAAATAAGGTATATAAAATTTCTTTGCTTGGTATACTTCTGTGTCAAAATTGATTCTATATTAGATGTGTTAGGGTGTAATGCTGAATAGAGGTTAATAAGCAGAGGGAAATGAATTCACTTGGGCTCTAATACACTAAGAAGCAAATAGGGAGGGAGTAACATACTAAATAACTAATGTTCTCCTCATCACTAAGAAAGGTTACCCATCCTTTATGTGTTTACTGTGTGGGGGGAAGTAGGGGTTGAGCTGAGATGGGTAAGGGAGTGGGTAGGGAGTGGGCCGATATCTAATCTGTGCCTGGCAAACTCTCCATTCCCCCTTTCCCTCTTCTGCTGCCACTTGTCTGCTATTCTGAAACCCAAGTAGGGTCAGGGAGGATACATTGGAAGCGTCTGACCCAGAGAATGTGCTGTTGGAAACTGTGCTTTGGTGGATTTCGCTTTTTGTCTTCTTTAGAGACGCTATTGAAAAGTTTTGCCACTATGGAGGGAAAAATACTAACCCAGGGTCTTGAAAGAATAGTTTTAGATCCCTATGGTAATTTCTAGTCTTCTACTAATACTATGCCTGAAGATCAGGAAAATTATCTTTATGATTTAAGGCCAACACCCATCTTTTGAAACTTATAAAAAGTATTGGAGGAAGTTAGTTCATATGTTTTGCACTTGGGACAATTAATTCAAGTAGCTATCTGGGAGTTATAAAACAGGGAGCCCTGAAATTGTGCTGTGTTGGTGGATACAGATTGGCTGCTATCTAGTAAGAGCAAAACTATGTTAATAGTTAAACCAGAACAAAAGGGCAATAACTGATTTATAATCCTAGGCCATGTGGTAAAAGATAGTTCCCTTAAACAAATTTGCAGGACTGATGTTCCATTGTGTTCCTTTTTAAAAACGTGATATTAAACATAATCTGTAAATCTAAGTTTCTCCCTTCCCTCTCTTTTTCTTGTAGAAATTTTGGTGGGAGTGTGTCTGTTTAGTTTGGGTCTTTGGTTTGAATTACTGTATTTATTAAATAACAAGGAATCTGTTTTGTGTTAGTGTAAAAACAAATGAGGAAGAATGGCTTCCCTTTGAAATTACTGTAGCACGGTGAATAGTTTTGTTGTCTTTGTAGTTAAGACAAGAGAAACTTAAAACTAAAATTGTCAACATGTTAAAAAATTGTCAACATGTAGCTAAACATAGTGAAACACTTTTTACTGTTTGATGTAAAAGAAAAATATGTTATTAAAATATTTGTAGGTCTGAGGGCTACAGAATTTTTAAGTTATAATAATCTAACATGTGGGCCACCCCCCTCATTTTACAGATGAAGAATCAAGGTGATTAAATACTTCTCAAGGAGACTTAATTATTTGTGGCACAGAACTCAAACCCTAGTTTCCTGACTTTGTCTACTGCTTTTTTATCACTGTATCATTTAGATTTCTAATATAAAAACTTGCACTGATGGAAGCTTTAATCCTGCAAGTCACCTAACGGAGTGTTTTCTGCCTAGTCTTCACGAGTTTAGATTTTTGTTTTAGGTTTCTGTTTCAGTGAAATTGAGTTAAATAATGGTTTCCCCATATTAATGTACAGAGAACAGGATCTATTTTTAAAATTGACATAGAATTCACACACCATGGAATCTATTTTTATGCATCCATTTTGAAATCTAAAGTTCAAGCTTAGCTGCTATTCATAGAATCCATTTTACTTAGTGAGTATATAAAACACTCACAAAAAAACTTTCCACAATAAAAGAAACAGGTTGAGAAGTTTTCACCTTCATCGTTAAGAGTTTTGGATTAGATATAAAGGCATCTGAGGATTTTTAATGATTAACCAAAAAAAAAAAAAAAAAAAAAAAAAAAAAGGGCTCCCTCTCTCCCCCAAATAAAGAGGGTTT
>NW_006205228.1:1383158-1384352 GCF_000334495.1 Tupaia belangeri chinensis
TCTGGTGAGCGCACGCGCCCTATAGCGAAAACCTCTCAAAAAAAAAAAAAAAAAAAAAAAAAAAAAAGGCTTCCTCTCTCCCAATGATGAATAGGGTTTCTATGAGACAAAAATGGAGAAAGGAGGGATTATAACCATTGAAAAAGACATGGTGTGAACAGAAATGGGAGGGGAGTTTAACAGAGTCAAAAACTTAACTTGGAGTAGACACTTCCTAAGAATGTGCTCTCCAGGGTAGGACGAAGGAAAGCACTCAAGACTTGCATGGTGAAGCACCCCTCCCCCCACATAGGTATTAATACCTACTGTGTACGAATCCTGCGCAGGCTCTGAGAACGCAAGGATGAATAAACCAGCTCCTCCAGGAGTCCAGTCTGACAGGGCATGTGTGTGGGTATGGTGGGGAGAGGAAAGAAGGATCCTATGGTGTGGGGGTTAGAGTTCGAGATTAGAAAAGAAAGTTGAAAAACTAAATAGATGGTAGAAACCAGATATGAGCTGTCTTCTGTGGCATAAATCTGCCCCAGAACCTCTTTTAAAAAATTAGACTCATTTACCAAATTCGGCCAGATACCATGGTCTGGCCTTCTCCAGATGCCCTCCGGAGTAGGTTTAAAAACCTTACGGCTTCCAATCCTCGCTTCCCCTCCCCACCGCTAGGGCAGCAGCAGGGGAGGGGCAGGTTGAAAACTGCACTTTCTGCAGCCTCTGCTCGCTGCAGGAGACCGGAATCCAGGGCTTTGCCGTCGCCACGGCAACCAGGAGTTCGTCGGTTCTCCCCCCCCACCCTCCTCCAACTCCTTTCACTTCCCCCGCTCTCAGGGCCGAGCTGCCGCTTCTCTCGCGAGATTTGCGAGCCGGGCTCAGCAGCCCTACGGTGATCTCACCCGAGACTTGGGGCTGGCGCGGGGGAGGGAGGGAGTGAAGGAGGGGAAGGAATGGGGCGGGGACGCGGGGAGGCGAAGGGGGGGGAAGGGCGAATGGGGGGGCGCCCCCGCCGGCAACCTTTGGGCGAATGCGGCGTCGCCACCGCCGGCAACTTTGTGAGCGAGTTCAGTGCGTGCGTGAGCGAGTGAGCGAAAAGTCAGTGCGGCGCCGAGTCCCCGGGAGGAGGGTTCCCGGGGAGGGCCAGGTCTGGGCCCTAGAGGCCGCCCCCCAGCCACTCCATCCCCTCCCGCCGCCCGGGCCTCCCCC
>NW_006205228.1:1384634-1392237 GCF_000334495.1 Tupaia belangeri chinensis
GCCGGGGCGCCTAGCCAATAGTTGATGCCCGGGGACTGGGCAGATCGCGCCCCAACTCCTCCAGCAGTGCGGCCCCCCGGGCCGATCTCCAGCCGGCATTCCGGGTCCCCCTCGGAGCCAGGTTCCAGAGTGGGGTTGATTCCGCCCCCGGACCCACTCCGCTCGGCCCTAGGCGCCCGCCCCGGCCGGGCCTCGCCGCCCGCTCTTCTCTGCAGAGGAGGCGGCGAGTGAGCGCGCGCCCCCGGTCCACACGGTTTCTCTTTCTCCCCAGGGAGAGCGCGCGGCAGACGCGCCCCGGACGCTCGGCGGCACCAGGAGGCCGGGTTGAGCGGTAAGTGGCCCCCGGCGCCCGGGGGTCCGGGCAGGGGAGCGGGGGTTCAGGGCTGCTGTCAGCCCTTTGCCCGGTTTTTGGCTGGGTCTCTGGTCCAGGGTCCGGAGCAGGACACCAGGAGGCGGGTTAAAGTTTGATATCCGATTTGGTTTTTGCATGCTGATAGCGCAGCCCGGCGGGGGCGAGTCCAGCTCAACGCGCCTGGCGCGCGCACACGCATCTCGGAATCCGAATCTGCCTAACTATCTGGCAGGCGCCTCTGCAAGAAGCCGGGAGACCCGCGTCCGCATCCGGGTGGCTGCACCCACCCCCTGATCTTGGCTTTACCGGGCTGCTCTTCTTCTTCGGTCACCTGGGTGAGCCTTTTGCAGGCTATGCAGGAGGGGACAGGCCGAGTAGTATTATCGTGGGAAAGGGAGAAGAGCAGCTCGCTGGCCGAGGGTGGTTAATTTCTTCCCCGCTCCGGGAGTCTTGGGGAGTGCTAGTCTGAGATGCTCTAACCTGCTTTCTTTAGAGCTAGTAAACCGCGAGAGGGCTGGGGAGGCGAGAGGGTGCTGCAAAAAGAACTTTTCCTCCTTCGCCCCATCTGTTTCCAACTTCTCTGCTGACCTGAAAGGAAATTCGTGATGCTCTTAAATCGCCCCATAGCATTTCTAGGTGGACGTAATCGTGTTGGGCAGGTTGAAATTTCATCGGGGTCCGGTGTTTGGAAAACAGAGACCGGAGAAATGGCTTGCTTTCAAGGAAGAGGTGGTTTAACCGAATCGCTGGCATTCATTTTCAGAGGGAAGCATGGGAGAGTCATGGCTCCTGAACTGCATTACCGTATAGATTTTAGTTTTTATGACGGCGAGCTTAGAGACAGCATTCACTGACCTTAATACTCACTGCTTGGCGATTGTATTTCTAAACGAGCCAGCGATGCTATGCAAATTTCAGATTAAAGGTGTCGACTTTCATCAGGTTCCAGGTCTATCTGGATGGACTGGGGTGGCGTTTCCTCTTGTAAAGCAAACCTTTCATGTTGAAACTCTGACTCAGACTCTTAAAGCCATGATTTTTATACTGGTGCTCTGTGGGAGTTAAGTGTCAACTTTCTCCTGTTTTCTCTTAGGGGCTATTCTTCCAAGGCATAGATTCTCCAACAGAATCTTTTGGAAAAGTACAGATTAAGTTCTATGGAATCATTCTCTGCAGCCAGTTTAGTAACCCTATTAATTTTCTATGTAATCCTGACTTAATGACTTTCACTTTTCTCCTTTTCATTTTTTGAAAGCTACAATTAAGCTCCTTTTATTAGGATAAAAAAAAAGCTGATGGGATAATACAGAACAGTGATAATAGCAGTGGTCTCAGCTAAAAGATTTAAGTAAAACAGTTTATGGTCAATGATGTGTCCAACTATTAGATGACAACCCTAACTAGAATGTTAATATAAAGACATTTTTGCCCATGGAATAAATTATTTACATTAAGGCATTAGCAGTTAACCATACATTCAAAATAATGTGGGTGATGGTTTACACACGGATGGCTAGGGGCAAAATAGATTTTGGGGGGGATGAATGGTTTTATGTCACTGGCAGCTTATTTTATTATCTCATTAATGCTTAAGTAAAGGGCTCTTGAAGGTGACTGTCATTAGATTTTTCCAATTATCTGCGAGAACAAGTTTGGCAAGTGGCTGAAGGCAGTCAGTAGGTGTTGCTGTTGTAAGCTTCTCTGCGAATTTCTCATACTGCTCCCTGAGTTTGAAATGAACAAATGTGGTGCAGTGAACTTTTCAGATCTGAAGTACCAGGCAGTGATGATTATGACTTCATTGTAGGATTCTGTGGCAAGGTTGAGTTGAATTGTTTGTGATAATTCCAAAGCACTTCAGTGAAATTTTATGTTGAGATTCATTTAACTACTTTTAACTGTATACTTTCACCAGCATTTTCTAGCTTTTGTATTTATTTTACTTTTGCTTTGAATTGTGTGTATAATTCTACCCCCCACCTTGCCTTTTAAATACAACTTCTAAAAAAATTACCTTCTGCTAACTTTATTGAAGTCAGAGATTGAGGATTACTTGAGATTTGCAGGTTTGTAAATTTTTGGGGGGGATCTTGCTTGAAAGCACCTGTCCTTAGGTTTTGTTTTCAGTTGACTGAGAGAACAAGCTTGGCAAATGGCTCAAGCGCCCTTAAGCGTTAATGAAATAATAAATTGAGATGTGTATATGTTCTGCATTAAGTTAATAAATAAGTGACAAACATTTTTAAATAAATGACATTTAAAAAATTATTTTTTGGAGAGATTTTTGCTGTAGGGCGCATATGTTTGCCCAAGAGACAGAGATGAAGAGAGAGAAAGTGAGAAATCACCTCTCAGAGGGGATGACCATACTGCAATTCCTTCTCTTTCATCCTCGCAGGATTTCGGGCACACATGCACTTGTACCCAGAGTGAGTTTCCAGCTACTGAGTCCTGGACTCAAACCGTGGTTGGCCATGTGGGAGTCCAGTGCCCTAACCACTATACCACCTGCTGGTCCTAAATAAGTGACTTAAACAAAAATCTTTTTGCGGACCAGCAGTTAGCATAATGGCTATGTCGCTGGACTCTCATATAGTCGACCATGGTTCAAGTTCCAGACCTGGTGGCTTAAACTCATGCCGGGCGTGTGTGTGCGTGTGTGCCCAAGATCCTGAGAAGAGAATGGAGGAGAAGGGATTTCAGCGTGGCCATCCCCCCTTGGGGGTGATTTCTCTCTTCCTCTCTGTCTTTGTCTTTCTGGCGAGTGTGTGTGCCCTATAGTAAAAACCTCTCCAAAAAAAATCTTTCTGATTTATGAAACAGGAATGTGAAGAGCTCTGAAATGGTGTAAGAGTACAGATTCTCTGAATCTGACCAATTTAGTAGAGAGTTTGTAGTGATTAATGATAAAATGATTTTGTGGCTCTTATCAGTCATCACTTGTGTTATCATGACTTTCAGTTCATATCAGTGCACAGATAAAGAATAGATGTACTGAAGATTTTCAGATAACTTTTCAGGTTGAGCCTTTTGGTTCCCTAACCAGATTGGACTTTCTTTTGGGAAGATAAATAGACTCATCCCTATAATAAAAATCCAGAGCTTTGAAAGATAATCCTTCATTTTTAAAACTTTAGTTCAAATTACAGTTTAAATCTCAAAATAAATTCAGAAATTTGTCTTTTCTAAGGTATCAGATATTTCCTAACCATTTGAGATTTGCAGTGAGTCAGAGAGTATTGAGTGCTGCACTCTGGGAAGCTTGTTCCGTTTCTGTGATGCCAAAGGTGAGCGTAAGTGTATTCCTGTCCTCACGGAACTTTTATCCATTGGGGCCATTCGTAATACCTTTCCAGGTTTGGTGTTAGGATACTCTGGTGCCTCTGTAAAGGTTTGCCTAAAGGCAATTCTTTCTTAATTTTACTTACTTAACATTTTTGAAATAATGTAGCCTGGTATTTGTCCTAAGAAGTTCTGGGTTTTAAATACTTGCGCTGCTTCATTCTGGCAGTGAGATCTTAATAATTGAACTTTCTGAACTTCAGTTTTCCCCTCTGCAATGTGCTTCACACTTTGCTTAGAAAATTAATGAGAATATACGTGTGTGAAAGTATTTTGTAAACCATAAGGTTTTATTTGGAATTGTATTTTCTTACTTTTTGATGAACATTCATGGATTGTTGGCACTAATGGGAATTTTGAGCATAAATCATTTGGCCCATATTCCTCATTTTACAAATGAGGAAATTGACACCCAGAAAGTTGAACTGACTTGTTGAAGGTTATAGAACTGGTGAGCAGGAGTGACTGGAAGGCATGTTTTCAGATTTAACTGTATTCTTTGTTTCCTATGTTTTTTTCCCCTTCTATTTTAGTGTCTATTATGTTAAAATTTGTTTACTAATTTTTTTCCCTGACTTAAGAGCTCAGTGTTTACCAAATGACTTAAATGAGGCAGAGAAAAACTTAGACCTATGATAAGGTTGAAAAGTTATGAAAGTAGCATTCAGCATTGATTTAGTGTTTGGAAACAAGTTTTGGAATAACTAAAATTGCAAAGTTATGGAAAAAAAAATTATGAGTTAAAGTTTCTACCTAGTAAAGCCTATAGGCTTTTTTTTTTTTTTAAGAGATTTTTATTAATCAGAGCATAACACAATATTCTATTATGCTCTTTAGAAAAAACAAATTTAATCTAGTTTTTACCTTTTCCTTCCCTTCTTATATTCACTTCTGTTTGCAAAAGAAAATAGTTGTAGTTTCTTTGTTTCTGGAACAATGGCACCAACATTTCAGACCTTCTCCCTCAGCTTTATATAACAGTTGGGGGGCAGGCAGGCAGTCAGGTGGAGAGAGAATTGCACATAAAACAGGCAAATGTTATAGAAACTCCCTGTTGAAAATGTGACTGATTTACATAGCACCATCCTACCTTCCACTGGAGTAATCTAAGCCAGGAGAGAAGAAACAGCCCTGCCAGTTGAGTGGCAGCGTTTTAGGTAAATGATTTCCCTCTCTTTGGAGGGATGGTTGTGGACAGGACAGTTAAGCATTATGGTATTCTTTTGTGTTCACAGTGAAGTCTGTGTCTTGTTCTACATAGGGGGCTCTGTGAAATATGGTTGTTTGACTATTACTTGAGATTGACAATCCAGCTTCTATCCAGCACACTTCTTTTTTTGGTATGGGAAATAATTTGGTCTCACTGAAATGTTGCTTTTAGGGCTAGCTAGTAGCATATTGGTTGGAGTGGCTGTATCCCACATGGCTAGCTGTGTGGTCTGAGTCCTGGAGTTGTGTGTATGCCCAGAATCTTGAGAGAAGAATAGAGGAGAAGAGATTGTGGCATGGCCACCTACCCTCCCTCCCCACCCCGGTAGATGCTTTCTCACTTTACTTCTCTGTCTCTCTCTGGCTATCACATGAGCCTTATAGTAAATTAAAAAAAGAAAAAGGAGGGACCAGCAGTTAGCGTAATGGCTATGTCGCTAGACTCCCATGTAGTCGACCGCGGTTCACATCCTGGACCTGGTGGCTTAAAACTTACGCCAGGCGCGTGTGCGTGCGTGCCCAAAATCCCGAGAGGAGACTGGAGGAGAAGGGATTGCAGCGTGGCCATCCCCCCTGGGGGGTGATTTCTCGCTTTCTGTCTCTCTGTCTCTCTCTGTCTCTCTCTGTCTGTCTGGCAAGTGCACGCGCCCTATAGCAAAAACCTCTCCAAAAAATAAAAAATAAAAATAAAAAAAGAAAAAGGAAAGACATTTTGCTTTTAGTCTTTTTCTGTGTAAAACATGTACTTAATATGATACTTTATTTTTCAAAGGTTGTGTATAAGTTCAATATTCTTAGATGATAGCTCATTTGTTCTTTCGGTGAGCTTTTGATGAACTCTGGAGTGAGTCACAGAAGCAGGGGAAAGATTCCTTGGGCTTTGGATTTCTTAAACACAGATAATTTGCGTGAGGGATGGAAAGACTGTGGTTTATGATCATGAAGATAAGAAAAATCATTGAGGTGTATGTCTTTTGAAGTTAGGGGAAGCTTTATTAGTGCTTGTCCATTTTCTCTTTATTCTTGCCCGGGGAGAGTGAAGGGAACATGGGTGTGTCCTTAAAGATCTCAAGAGATGACACCAGAATGACCTGAAAAGGTGTGGAGAGTTTCTCTAGCTGGACTTAGCGAGTAGCAGTGTATTGGTGGCTGTGCCACAAAGGCTAGGGACGTCAGTTCTGTTTGCTTCTGGGTGCCTAGGATGAGATTTTTCAGCCTGTTGGTTTCTAATTTGTTACTTGTTGTGTTGCACTGAATTCTCCCTCTAATTGGGATTGTAGTATGCCTAACTTTAAATTGTGGGAAATGGGCAATTACATAATGTCAGATTTCCCTTTTCCCAATTTAGAAGAGGCAGGAGAATGTATGCTTGTCAGGGAATGCTGGGTTGGAGCGCGGAGATGCTGGTTTGCACAAAGATAGGGTCACTCAAAGGCATCTTGAGCAGACATGACATCCACCCTAGGCTGCCATTGGGTTCCTTTCTTGCTCCCTTCCCCTTACCAGCCTTCCTCCCAGGGCCGGTGTTGGTTAAATGAATTTCACAGACAGGAAAGTTAATTTTGGTTATTCCTCTTCTCTCTTTATACTTTTTCCATAAAGCCTTTTACCAAAGCTGTGAACAGGTATAGTCATTGATTGTTTTTGTGGCCAGTGTCTGGCTTCCTTTGTAATGAATTCTGAACTACTCAGGAGAAGGCTATTGAGAATAAAAAGGAAAGGGCTCTGTTCTGACTGATGATGTTCCTATAATCAAGACTAGACTGTGCTCACTGCCTTTCCCTTGGCCCCTGTATTATCTTTCTGTGGTTCATTTTCTTCATACTCTAAATTATTTGTCTAGGTAGGAATTCTGCTTTGATCTATTGTGAGCTCCTTGCATTTCCCTTAGTCTCTAATTCTCAGAATCGATCCAGCATTTGTTTTCACAAATTCCTTTTCAGTTCTTGATGTTCTCAGAGTGGTATCCAGGCCTTCAAGAGGGCGTCCACTTATACTAGGAGGGGCCTGTGAGATATGCAGCTATAAATGAATGGGATATTCTAGAATGTTTACTACATTTGGCTAATTTATTGCTTGCTTTACCTGTGTATACCTAGGTCAAATGGAGTTGGCATTTTTCTATCTCGTAAGAAGCACAGGGTTGTGATTTGTTTAAACCATACTTCAGCAGCTCCCTATGGGGCATGGTCATGCTGCAATCCCTTCTGTAACTCTCTCCTGTTATGACCCTGGACATGCATGCACACACACCCGGTGTAGTTCTCAAGCTGCCAGGTCTAGGACTTGGAACTATGTAACCAGTTATCTGGGACCCAGTCATCTTAACCACTGTAAAATGGGCTGGCTCAGACTTTTCAAAAACACATGTTTTTACCCTTTCCCTTTGCTTGCTTTACCTGTGTATACCTAGGTCAAATGGAGTTGGCATTTTTCTATCTCGTAAGAAGCACAGGGTTGTGATTTGTTTAAACCATACTTCAGCAGCTCCCTATGGGGCATGGTCATGCTGCAATCCCTTCTGTAACTCTCTCCTGTTATGACCCTGGACATGCATGCACACACACCCGGTGTAGTTCTCAAGCTGCCAGGTCTAGGACTTGGAACTATGTAACCAGTTATCTGGGACCCAGTCATCTTAACCACTGTAAAATGGGCTGGCTCAGACTTTTCAAAAACACATGTTTTTACTCTTTCCCT
>NW_006205228.1:1392268-1399186 GCF_000334495.1 Tupaia belangeri chinensis
GTATTTCTGGCTAATCTTCCCAAGACATCTGAAATTTTGCTGGTATACTTTGCCAGAATATTAACTTCAAAGTAGCTGATATTTGATGTGTAAAGAGAATTGCATTTGTATGTGTGCATATGTGTGTGCATGTGTGTGTGCGTGCGCGTGTGCGGTGGGGACAGAATGATGATCTGTCAGAAAGTGCTCATAGCAATTTGTTAGGAAGGCTGAATGTGGTTTCTAATACTTGTTTCTTTTCTGGTTTGAGAAATGCCTGGATTCTTCAGAAACTGTGTTATTATAGTTTTAAAAATTAGGATCTTAGTGGGGCCAGCAAGTGGCATGGTGGTTAAGGCACTGGATTCCCACATGGCTGACCATGATTTGAGTCTCACACCTGGTGGCTTGAAAATCACGCTAGGCACTTGTGCATGGGTGCCCCAAATCCTGAAAACAGAATGGAGAAGAGATTGCAGTGTGGCCACCACCCCCCTCACTGCCCCCCCCACCCCCGGTGCTGTGTTCTCACTTTCCCTCTCACTGTCTCTCTCCAGCCAGTGCGTATGCCCTGTAGCAAAAACCTAAAACAAAAAACAAAAACAAAATCTTAGAGTTGATCCTTCATAATAGGAGACAAAGTATAATAATTGTATAGCTAAGTAATTTCACTTGATAAATGGTGAGTTATAGAGAACTGTGGGATTTCACAGAAAAAGCTTAATAAAAAGTTCAAGAATTGCAGTCTAATTTATTTGGTGGGATTGTTCTGAAGGCCATTTTCAGGGCAGTGTTTTAAAGTGTTTGTTTTCAGGGCTAGCAGGTGTGTAGAGGTTAAGGCAGCTGGATCCCACGTGGCAGACTCTGCGGTTTGAGTCTTGGACCTGGCGGCATCACACTTGGTGCATCAGGCTTGGTGCATGTGCGTGGCACATGTGCTTGCAGGCCCATAATCTTGAGAGAAGAGATTGCCACATGGTCATCCCCTTTGTGGGTCCCTGTGAAGGGTGCTGATGTTTCTATACTGTTTTCTCTAGAGGTTATACTATTTTACAGTCCCAACAATTTACAAGGTTTCAGTTTCTCCACATGCTCACCAATGCTTTTTCTGCTAGTGCATATCCTTTTTTTTCTTTTTTTTTTAAATAGATTTTTGCATTCGCTGGAGAGATGGTTAGGGACAGAGAGACAGAAAGTAAGAAATCATTCCTTCTCCCTTTGGATTTTGGGTATGCATGCATATGCACCCAGTGTGAATTTTAAGCTGCTGGGTCTTAGACTCAAGACACTGTTGACTATGTGGGATTCCAGTGACGTAATAATTATGCATCTGCTGGCCCCAATATTGCACATTTTAATGGATATAAGATGGTTATCTCATTATGTCTTTATATATATATATTTTTTTTTTGAGAGTTTTTTTTTTGCTATAGGGTGCGTGCACTCACCAGGAAGACAGAGAGAGAGAGAGACAGACAGACAGAAAGCGAGAAATCACCCTCCAGAGGGGATGGCCACGCCGCAATCCCTTCTCCTCCTTTCTCTTCTCAGGATCTTGGGCACACACGCACATGTGCCCGGCGTGAGTTTAAGCCACCAGGTCTGGGACTTGAAGTGTGGTCTACTACATGGGAGTCCAGTGATACAGCCATTATGCTAACTGGTGGTCCCATGTCTTTTTATATTTTTTAAAAGAATTATCTTATTTAACTTTATTTATTCATTTTTAATTTGACCAGAGAGGGACAGAGCAAGAGAGCGAGACACACACACACACACACACACACACACACACACACACAGAGAGAGAGAGAGAGAGAGAGAGGAGCGAGAGCAACCCCCCCAAGCCCCCACGTCTGGGACTCGAACTGTGGTCGGCCATGTGGGAGTCCAGCACCCTTAACCACCATGCCACCTTCTGGCTCCATATCTTTTTATCTTCATTGATCACAGATCATGTACATGTCCATGAGAGAGAGAGCGCGCAAGTGTGAGCGAACTGAGCATCCTCTACAGAGTCTTGTCCTCATGCAGTCTTCTTCAGCCTTCCAGCCTGTCAGATCCTGGGCATTTGCATGTGTGACCAGTGTGTTTCAGGTTGACTGGGCTGGAGGTGTGAACCTTGGTTATCATGTGTCTGGCTTCTCTTAAGCAGTGCATTACTGCTACCCCAGGGAGCAGGGTCTCATAGTTTTGATTTATCCTTACATAATGATAAATAATGTTAAGCATCTCCTCATTTTCTTGGACCATTTTTATACTGTCTTTGGAGAAATGTATATTTATTTCATTTGTCTTTATTATTATTTTTTTTTTAACAGAGGTTTTTTGCTATAGGGCACATGTGCTTGCTAGAGAGACAAAGTGAAACATACAGAGAGAAAAAGAGTGAATGACCATACTACAATTTCTTCTCCTTCATCCTCCTCTGAGGATTTTGGGCACATGCTCACCTGCGCCCAGTGTGAGTTTTGAGCCTCTAGGTCTGGGACTTGAACTGTGGTTGGCCACGTGTGATTCCAGTGCCTTAAATACTATGCCACCTGTTGATCTCCCTTTGTCTTTTTTATTTATAATTTTGTTTTATTTTGTCTTTTTTCGGTTTTGCTGTAAGGCATGTGTGCTCATTGGAGCAAGAGGGAAAATGAGAAATCTCTCCTCCCCACGGAGGATGACCACACCACATTCCCATTGCCTCCATTCTCCTCTTGGGATTTTGGGCATGCACACATAAGTGCCTGGTGTGTCTTTCAAGCCGCAGGTCTGTTGCGGAGTCGGTCATGTGAGACTCAGCACCTTAACCACCATACTACCTGCTGGCCCCGTTAGTCCATTTTTAAATCAGATTATTTGATTTTTTGTTGTTGCATTTTAGGAGTTCTTTATATATTCTCGATATTAAATTCTTTCTTTCTTTTTTTTTTTTTTTTTTTTGGAGAGGTTTTTGCTATAGGGTGTGTGTGCTTGCCAGAAAGACAGAGCGAGACAGAGAGACAGAAAGCAAGAAGTCACCCCCCAGAGGGGATGGCCATGCCGCAATCCCTTCTCCTCCGTTCTCCTCTCAGGATCTTGGGCACACATACACATGCGCCTGGCATTAATTTAAGCCACCGGGTCTGGGACTAGAACCACTGATGTCTACATGGGAGTCCAGCGACATAGCCATTATGTTAACTGCTGGTCCTGATATTAAATTTTTATTTACAGATATTTTCCATTCTTTGGCTGCTTTTTTATTCTGTCAATTGTGTCCTTTGATGCACAAAAGCTTTTAAGTTTGATGTACTCCTTTCTTGCATGTGCTTTTGGTGTCATATCCGAGGGATAATTGCCAGATCTGGTGCCATGAAGCTTTTTCATGTTTTCTTCTAGGATTTTTATGGTATTAGGTTTTACATTTAGATCTTTAATCCATTTTGAGTTAATTTTGTATATGGTATAAAATAAAGCTCCAACTATTCCTTTGCATGTGGATATCTCATTTTCTCAGTACTATTTGTTGAAGAGACTCTTTCCTCATTGAGTGGTCTTGGCACCCTTGTCAAAGATTATTTGGCCATGTATGCATGGGTTTACTTCTGGGCTGTTTATTCCATTGGTCTGTTCGTTTTTGTGTTAGTATTATACTGTTTGGATTACTGTGGCTTTGAAATCAGAAATTGTAAGTGGCACTTTTAAGTTATGTTGTTCTAGATGTTGAGTGATAGAGAAATAATGTTAAAAATTTCTAAGAATTACTCAGTTTTTTGAGAGGACTACACACATTTAAAGAATGAAGTAAGGTGATTTAGATGGCATTTTTTTTCCTTGACACAATATTGTCTGTCTTACTGTAATCAGTGGTTTCTGATTCCCTGGATCTGCTGTTTGACAGAGGGCCACTTAGGTAAGCATTGATAGGATACTTAACTATAGCACTATTTTATTTTCTGGATATGTAAAGAAGAGTAAATTAATCTGGCTGGGTTGTGTAGGATGAACAGCAAGAAAGAATTGAAGCCAGAACTGCAAATTAAGTAGCACCTTTAGTAATTTTTTTGTACTTAAGATATATTTTCTTTTTTTTACTTTTTTTTTTTTTCGGAGAGGTTTTTGCTATAGGGCGCGTGCACTCGCCAGACAGACAGAGAGAGACAGAGAGACAGAAAGCGAGAAATCACCCCCCAGAGGGGATGGCCACACCGCAATCCCTTCTCCTCCAGTCTCCTCTTGGGATCTTGGGCATGCACGCACACGCGCCTGGCGTGAGTTTTAAGCCACCGGGTCTGGGACGCGAACCACGGTTGACTATGTGGGAGTCCAGCGACATAGCCATTACGCTAACTGCTGGTCCCCAAGATATATTTTCCATATCATATATTTTAATAAAACTTTGGGGAATATTTTGGTTGGTACTGAAGGGACATTTGGTAGAATTTCTTCTTTTATAATTGCCAGAGAGCATGTTTATTTGCCAAAGAGAGAGAGAGAGAGAGAGAGAGAGAGAGAGAGAGATGGAAGGAGAGAAAGCCCCTCCTCCCTAATGGGGCATGGTCACCCCACAATCTCTTCTTCCCTGTTTCTTCTGTTTGGATTTTGGGCATGCACACATATAAGCCTGGTGTGTTTTTCAGTCTGCCCAAGCTGGGATTCGAACTGTGTTTGACTTACAGGATTTAGCCTTTTCCCTTCACCATCAGGCTATGGGGCTGACCCTGGTAGAAAAATGTAGACCCTGTGGTGGAAAAAATGTTGTATGCTTGCATATAATAAGCCTATCATAAAGATTTGTTTAATGGTGACCAAATGAGTTTGTGTCTCCTGGGTGGGTCTCTAAGGGGTAATACACTCATTTCAGAGGTATTAAATCTCACTGTATACCAGGGGCTGGTGGCTGCTGCTGGTGAACAGAAGATACATAGTTTCTGCTCTCCTGCAGCTGATACTCTTCTACTGACTGAAGTGATCTTTCCTAACTTTCTGTTTCTCTCATCTGGTTGGATTTTTATTTTAGTTAAATGTCACTTGTTTTACTTCCAATGCAAAACAATTAGAGTCTTTTATGAAAGTGGTCCTATATTAAATATTCTTTATACTGTCTAGAGGAAAAAAGAAGTCCTAGACAATTCTTTGCTTTGATTTCCATGGAAATATTGACAAAATTTATTTTATCAAGTGCTATTCTAAGTAAGAGAACCAAAGGAAATTGACTTTAGTGTATTTCGGTTAAGGTTTTCCTGAGGGTCCAATTAGGGTTTTCATCTCTTAGCTTCCTCAACTTCCACTTCCACTCCAAGTGAACCCTAAAACTTAGTTCTGGCTAATCCTGTTTTTTTTTTTTTTTTTTTTAATTTGCTAGAAGGCATGTACATTCGACAGAGACAGAGAACCAGAGACAGAGAGAAGGAAAGTGAGAAAGCAACTCCCTATGGGAGATGGCCATACCATAATCTCTTCTCCATTTCTCCTTTTGGGATTTCAGGCACATAAGCACATGTCCCTGGAGTATTTCTCAAGCTTGCAGGATCTGGGACTTGAACCACGCAGTTGACCATGTGGGGTCCACCTGCTTCAGCCACCTCGCCACTGGCTGGTGCAGTTCTGGATTTTGCTATTAGTGGTGGGTCATGGAAGAGTCCTGTACCATCCTGAATCTTCATTCATTCATTCATTCAATTCGTTCATTCAACAAGCTTCATTGTTCACCTATTACATACTAAATAATGTCTTCTCTGTTACGGGGGAAAAATTGAAGATTGAATTACATTTTTTTAAGAGCTGCTATTAAAATTCTAAGAATTTATTGTGATTTAGTGAGAGTTAGGAATGCTTTTAAAAAAATTGAAGAAAAAGAAATTCAGGGGTTTTTTTTGTGTTTTTTTTTAAAGAGATTTTTGTTATAGGGTTTTTTTTTGTGTTTTTTTTTTAAAGAGATTTTTGTTATAGGGCGCGTGTGCTTGCCTGAGACAGAAAGCAGAAATCACCCCCAGGGGGATGGCCATGCTGCAGTCCCTTTTCCTGTATTATCTTCTCGGGGTTTTGGGCATGCACATACATGTGCCCAGCATGAGTTTTAAGCTGCCAGATCCAGGACTCAAACCATGGTTTACTATCTGAAAGTCCAGTGCTGTAACCATTACACCATCCGTTGGTCTCAGAGTTTTTGTTTTTAAGACATAGAGAAAATCTGTAATGGTGATAATTTTAGTATGTCATTGATCTGAAAACAATCTATATTTGAACTCAACTCTGAGAGTTTTTGTAATTTTGGTAGTAGACATTTCTGACTCTAACCTTCTGCTGTTAATGATAACACCCTAAAAAACTCAATTTCTGTTTCAGGTGATTGGTTTAGTACTAGTGTGGAAGATTTAGAAATGCTTATAACCCCTTCTTTCAGGTGCTTGGTTCTGAATCTTTTTAAGCCTTTATTACATATATGTCAAGTATTCTTGAGATATGGTTCCATCGTATCACAGAATTCAGGATTCACACTGGAAGTCTGGGTATCGGTGCTTTGGTAATAGATCTGGCATTTGTCCGCTCTACGATATGTAATATTTAGAGCACCTAGTATGAAATTTCCTGGGGATATAAAGTTTTAGTTTCATTTTAATTTGTTCAGATTCAAAATAATACTACGTGTTAAAACTTTAAGTTGACTTTAAATTTACTTTATATAATTTTTAGTTATGCAAAGTAAAATTTAAGAATTTTGTCCTGGGCTGGCTGGTGGCATAGTGGTTAAGAGTGCTGGATTCCCAACCGCTGTTTGAGTCCCGGACCTGGTGGCTTGCTATCTCGTTTTCTCTCTCTCTCTCTCTGTCCCTTTCTGGTCAAATGAAAATAAATCATTTGGGACCAGCAGTTAGCGTAATGTCTATGTCACTGGACTCCCATGTAGTCAACCGTAGTTCGCGTCCCGGACCCAGTGGCTTAAAACTCACGCCGGGCACGTGT
>NW_006205228.1:1399323-1427011 GCF_000334495.1 Tupaia belangeri chinensis
AAAAAAAAAAAATCAGTAAGTCAGTAAAGTTAAATAATACTTTAAAGAAATAATTTTCTCCCTTGTGGATTGTTGGCTATCGTAAATTTATTCTCTTTGTTACCAAAAAATGTAAAAAAAATTGTTCTGGTTTTGGCTCTAGTACGTAATATGATGTCTTCAAAAAGTTTATGGAGAATGTATATTATGAAAAAATTATGTATAGGTTTTGTACTAAATAAACTCATTTTACAATTTTTTAAAAAATATTTTCACTATAGGGTGTGTATGCTTGCTGGAGAGAGAGGGAAAGAAAATGGTAAGAGGGAAAGTGAGAAAGCACTCCCTAGTGGGATGACCACATTGCAGTCAGTGGACATTCAAAGACAAAACTGTGTTGTGTAGAGCATAGCATTGGTGGTGGGGAAGCACAAAGTTGTAAACAGGGAGATGTTTTAAGTTTCTAGCAGTAATTGAGGTGTTACGGTTTGGATAATAGTTTCTCTTTTAAGGTTTCATGTTTTAGAATTTGGATGTCCCTCACCAAAATCCATGTGTTGAAATTTGTTTGTATGGTTAAGTGAACACCCTATTCCTTCACAGTGTCCCAGGGTATGTCCTTTGGGTGTGATAATGTGATGAAGGCAGAGCCCTCCGTGGCTGAATTCTTGTGTGTGTGTGTAAAAAGAGGAAATGAGATATACAGCAGCTACTTGGATTCAAACATGCTCTGCTCTGATAAAAAAAGTTCTGCTTTCCACCATTTTGTGATGCCTTTGGATCCAGCCACCAGAATTATGAATTTTATAAATAAGCACCTATGTTTTCATTTTCTTTGGAGAGGTTTTGGCTATAGGGCACGTGCACTTGCCAAAAAGACAGACAGAGACAGAGAGATAGAAAGTGAGAAATCACCCCCTGGGGGGGATGGCTATACTACAATCCCTTCTCCTCCATTCTCCTCTCGGGATCTTGGGCACACATGTACAAACGCCCGGCGTGAGTTAAGCCGTTGTGTCCGGGACTTGAACTGTGGCCAGCTACCTCAGAGTCCAGTGACATAGCCACTATGCCAACTACTGGTCCCAGCACCTATTTTGTTTATAAATCAACCAGTCTCAGGTATTTCTTTCTTTTTTTTTTTTTTTTTCTTTTTTTGGAGAGGTTTTTGCTATAGGGTGCGTGCGCTCGCCAGACAGAGACATAGAGACAGAAAGCGAGAAATCAGCCCCCAGGGGGGATGGCCACGCCGCAGTCCCTTCTCCTCCATTCTCCTCTCGGGATCTTGGGCATGCATGCACACACGCCCGGCATGAGTTTAAGCCACCGGTCCGGGACTCGAACCGCGGTCGACTATGTGGGAGTCCAGCGACGTAGCCATTACGCTAACTGCTCGTCCCAGTCTCAGGTATTTCTGTTAGCAGTACAACAATGGACTAAGACAGTAGGTGAATTAAGAAGTAAGTGGCTGCAATCTGGACATACCTCGTGTGGGGCTAACATGACTCACTGATGGGTGAGAAGATGTGAAGTGAGAGTATAGTCCAGGATGACACCAAGATTTTCAGACTGTGCAACTGAAATTACAGAAGCGCCACTTACTGAAATGGAGGTGACTGGAGGAGCAGGTTTGGGTGGGGAATTAGGAGTTGATTTGTACATGTTGGGTTGACATGAAAGTGGCAAGGTCAAGGAGGCAGGTGGGCAGGTCTCAGTCCTCATGATCTTCACTTTTCTCATCTGTGAAATGGAAAATGTACCTGCCCTTCTCAGAATTCTTGATATCAAATGAGAAAAAAAAAGTTAAAACTTTTATAGCTGTATCTTATAGTGGTGATATTGTTTCTAGAAAGACTGGTTATCATCATATATAGTTTGTGTCCTCTTTTGAACCATTTAACTCATAGGCCTAAATGTAATTTGGAAAGGCAGCATATGCCTTCCAGAGATGGCAGAACTTCCTCTCTGACCCATCCTGTGATTCCTGGACAGCTTTTAGGAGAATGAGTTTTAAGCTGCCACGTCTGGGACTTGAACCACAGCTGACTAAGTGGTAGTCTGGTGATGTAATAATTACGCCATCTGCTGGTCCTGTGTCACATATTTTCAATCCAGTGATCTATTGTTAGGCACTTAGATTGATTCCATGTCTTTTTTTTTTTTTTTGAGAGGTTTCTGCTATAGGGCGTGTGCACTCGCCAGAAAAAAAGAAAGCGACAGAGACACAGAAAGCGAGAAATTATCCCCCATGGGGGTGGGGGGGAATGGCCACACCGCAGTCCCTTCTCTTCCATTCTCTTTTTGGGATCTTGGGTACGCATACACTCATGCCTGGTGTGAGTTTAAGCCACTGGGTTTGGGACTTCAACTGCGGTCTACTGCATGGGAGTTCTGCGACATAGCCATTATGCCAACTGCTGGTCCCTATTCCATGTCTTAGCAATTGTGAATAATGCTGCAGTAAATATGAATGTGCAAGTGTGTTTCTGACTGTGTGTTTTCCTGTCCTTTATTTAAGTCATACCAAAAGTTAGGATTATAGGATCATATGGTAGTTCTATTTGTAAAATTTTGAATCTCCATACTGTTCTTCACAGTGGCCATTACTAATTTACATTCCCAAGATTCAGGAGGGTTCCCTTTTTACCACAGCCTTTCTAGCACTAGTTGTTTCATGTTTTTTTGATCATAGCCATGCTGACTGTGGCTAAGGGACATTTTGTGGTTTTGATTTCCCTTATGATAAGAGATGTTGAACACTTTTTCAAATGGTTTTTGGCCATGCATATGTCTTCCTTTGAGAGTTGTCTGTTTGGCTCATTTGACTATTTTTAATTGGATTATTAGTTTTTTTTGCACATGAACTACTTGAGTTCCTTATATATTCTGTCATCAGTCCTTTACCTGAAGCTTAGTTTGCAAATATTTTTTTCCATTCTTTGTGTTGTTTCTTCACTCAATATATTGTTTGCTTGGCTAAATAGAAGCTTTTTAGCTTGATGTAATCCCACTTGTCTATTTTGGCATCATTACTACACCTCAGAGGTCTTATTTAAGAAGTCTTTGTCTCCTTCAGTGCCTTTAAGTATTTCCCCTGTGTTTTCCACAAGTAGTTTTATAGTTTGAGACTTTACATTTAGAACCCTCCTCCCCCCTTTTTTTTAGTTTGCTGAAGGGCATTTGCACCCACTGAAGAGAGACTGGAAGAAGGAGAGAGAGAGAGGAGAAAGCGTGCACACGTGCCATGAGAGTGACCGAGCATTCACCAAGGGCGATAGCCATGCTGCAGTCTCTTCTCGTTTTTGTCTTGGGATTTTGGGCATGCGTGCTCGCACACACACCTGGCATGTCTTTGGAAGCTACTGAGTCCAGGACTTGAACTGTGTAGTTGGCCATATGAGGTCTAGCTGCCCCAACTACCACTCGACCAGATGGTCTGTCTTTGATCCATTTTAAGTTGATTTTTATTAATAGAGATAAGGATCCAGTTTCATTTTTTTGTACAAGTGGATTCCAGTTTTATTAACTCTATTTGCTGAAGAGATGTTATTTTCTTTACTGTATTGTCTTATGCCCTTTGTCAAAAATCAGTTGGCCAGGGACCAGCAGTTAGCATAATGGCTATGTCGCTGGACTCCCATGTAGTCGACAGCGATTTGTGTCCCGGACCCAGTGACTTAAACTCACGCCGGGCACATGTGCGTGCGTGGCCAAGATCCCGAGAAGAGAATGGAGGAGAAGGGATTGCAGCGTGGCCATCCCCTCTGGGGCCGTGATTTCTCGCTTTCTATCTCTCTGTCTGTCTCTGTCTGTCTGGCGAGTGCATGCGCCCTATAGCAAAAACCTCTCAAAAAAAAAAAAATCAGTCAGCCATATGTATCTGGATTCTTTATTCTGTTCCTTGGTCTGTGTGTCTGTTTTTGTACCAGTGCCATGCTGTTTTGATTGTAAAAGTTTTGTGAGGGACTAGCAGGTAATGTAATGGTTACATCTCTGGACTCCCATGTAGTCAACCGTGGTTTGAGTCCTGGACCTGATGACTTAAAACTCATGCTGAGTGCATGTGTGTGTGTGTCAAAGATCTCAAGAGAATGGAGAAGGGATTGCGGTGTAGCCATCCCTCAGGGGGTGATTTCTCTTTTCTGTTTGTCTGTGTCTCTCAGGCAAGCACTTGTGCTGTATAGCAAAAATCTCTCAAAAGAAAAAGAAAAAGCTTTGAGATACATTTTAAGGTCAGGTAGTGAGATGCCTCCTACTTTATTCTTTTTGCATCGTATTGGCTTTGTGATACAGGGTGTTTATGATTGTTTTTCCATTTCTATGATGAATGCACATAGGGCATGTGTGCTTGCTAGAAAGACAGAGAGACAGAGAGACAGAAAGCAAGAAAACACCTCCCAGGGGGGTTGGCGACGCCACAATCTGTTCTCCTCCATTCTCCTCTTGGAATCTTGGGCACCCACGCACAAACGCCCGGTGTCAGTTTAAGGCTCTGGGTCCGGGACTTGAACCACAGTCCAGCAACATAGCCATTGTGCTAACTGCTGGTCCCTGCCACTGATAATTTTACTGTAATCACATTTAACTTGCAAATTAATTTGAGTAGAATTGACATTTTAATTATATTCTTCCAATCCAAGAACAAGAAATGTCTTTTCATTTATTTGTATCATACTCAGTTTCTTTTTTCAGTATTTCGTAGTTTCCCTTATAGGGGTCTTACACTTCTTTGTTTACGTTATTTTATGTATTATATTTTTTATTTTTTGGCTATTGTATAGAGGATCATGTTCTTCAGTTCTGCCTTAGTCTGTTCATTGTTGGTGTATAAAAATGCTGTAGATGTTTGTGTATTGATTTTGAATCCTACCACTTTACTGAGTTCATTTCTTTTTTCTTTTTTTCTTTTTTTTAATTTTGTTTTGTATGTAACCATGTTGTTTGGAAATAGGGACAATTTTGCTTCTTCTTGTTTGAATGCCTTTTATTTTACTCTCTTAATTGCATTGGCTAGGACTTCCAGTACGGTTTTGAAAAGGAGTAGAGAAAGTGGACAGTCTTGTCTTCTTCCAGGTTTTATTGGGAAAGCATTCAGCTTTTTACCATTCAGTATGATGTTAGGTATGGGTTTGTCATAAATGGCTATATTGTGTTAAGAAATATTTATACCTGTTTTATTGAGAGAGTTAATTATGTAGGGGTGTTGTGTTTTATCAAGTGTTTTTGATAAATTCTGCTTAGGTTGATAGAATCATATGCTTTTTTTTTAATCTTCTGTTAATATATTACATTTATTGTTTTGAATATGTTGAACCATTTTTGCATCTTTGGGGTAAAGCCTACTTGGTCCTGGTTTATAATTCTTTTTAATGTGCTGTTGGATTTGATTTGCTAGTTTTTTTTTTGTTGTTGTTTGTTTTTGTTGTTGTTGTTGTTGTTTGTTTTAAAGGATTCTAGCATCTGTATTCATCTATTGTCCTGTAATGTTATTTTTTGTTATGTCCTTGTCTGCTTTTGGTATCTAGGCAATGGAGGCTTCATTGAATAAGTTTGGGAAAGTTCCTTCCATTTGGATCTTTAGAAATACTTTGAATTCTTTAAATGTTTTCTGGAATTCAGAAGTGAAGCATAGGGACCTGGGTTTTTCCTTTTATGGGACATTATTTATCACTGATTCAGTCTCATTGCTTTTTATTGGTCTGTTCAGGCTTTCTGTTTGTTGTTGTTGAGTCTTGTATTTCCTAATGATCTTTTGTAGTTCCATGATAACTGATAGCTAATATTGCCCATTTCATTACTAATTTTATTTATCTGGTTCCTTTTCCTATTTTTCTTGGTTAGTGTAACTAGTAGTTTATTTTGTTTATCCTCGCAAACCAGCTTCTTGTTTTTTTTTCTTTTTGTATCCACCTTTTATTTTCAATTTCATTTATTTCTGCTCTTAATCTTTATTATTTCCTTTCTTCTAGTACTTTTTGAGCTTGTTCTTTTTCCAGTTCCTTTCTATTTTTTTCTGTGACCACTAAGTGCTTTAAAGTTAAATCTTAGGAATGTTTTTAGTATGTCCCAATGATTGTAGAGAGTGTTATGTTCATTATCATCGGTTTCAAGAAATTTAAAAATTTCAGTGTCTAATTTCTAAAGTATTTTTTAAGTCATTCAGATGTAATTGCTTAGTTTCCATGTATGTGCATATTTTTGGAGGCTCTTTCTGTTGTTGATTTCAAGTTTAATTCCATTGTGGTTGGATGAGATGTTAGATATATATAGTTTTTATACTATAAAAACTTTTAAATTTATAAAGTCTTGTTTTATGTCCCTTTATGTAGCCAGTCCTGGAAAATGTCCCTGTGGGACTGAGAAAAATGTGTATTTTGTAGTTATTGGATGAAAGCTTCTTTAAATGTCTGTCAGGTCTGTTTGGTTTACTGTATTATTCACCACCTGTGTCCTTTTGTTTATTTTTTGTCTAGATGACCTGGCTAGTGGTAAGAGTAGGATATTGAAATTCTAACAGTTACTGTATTTCAGTCTTTTCTCTCTCTTTAGATCTACTAGTCTTTTACATATTTGGGTACCCCAATGTTAGGTGTACAAATATTTATAATCCTTATATCTTTTTGCCAAATCAAAACCTTTAATACTTTATTGTGTATTTCTTTGTTTCTTTATACAGTTTTTATCTTCAAGATTCTTTTGTCTGATACCATCAGTAATTCAACCCTTCTTTTGGTTTCTGTTCGCATAAAATGGCTTTTTATAGCATTTCACTTTCAATCTGTGTATGTCTTTATTAATGAGGTGTGTTTCTTATAAGGAGCAAATAGAAGGCTCCTGTTTCTTTTATCTGTTTAGCCTATCTGTGTCTTTTAATTGGGGAATTTAATCCATTAGCAGTCAGTGGTGTTATTAATATGTGTCGATTTATTCCTCATTTTGTTAGTTGTTTTATGTTCTCTTACTACAGTTTGTTCCCCTTTAATTTTCCTGATGTAGTATTCCCTTAAGTATTTATTGAAGAGCTGTTCTAGTGTTGGTAAATTCTTTCAGCTTTTGTTTCTGTAAGAACGATTTTATTGGGACCAGCAGTTAGCTTAATGGCTATGTCGCTGGACTCCCATGTAGTTGATCGTGGTTCAAATCCTGGACCCAGCGGCTTGAACTCACGCTGGGCACGTGTGCATGTGTGCCCTAGATCCCAAGAGGAGAATGGAGGAGAAGGGATTGCGGCGTGGCCATTCCCCCTGCGGGGGTGATTTCTCGCTTTCTATGTTTGCGCGCAGAGCCCCATAAAAAAAAAAAAAAAAAAAAAAAAAAAAAAAAAACCTCTCCAATAAAATAAAATAACAAAGTCATGAAATTAAAAAAAAAAGAAAAAGAACGATTTTATTTCTCCTTCTTATTTGAAGGATAATCTTGTCAGGTATAGTATTCTTGCCTGAATTTCTTTCTTTTTTAAAAGAATTATTTTATTTGGGGCCAGCAGGTGGTGTGGTGGTTGGGAAAGCTGGATTCCCACATATCTGACCATGTTTGGAGTCCAGACCTGGCGGCTTGCTTTCTCGCTTTCCCTTTCTCTCTCTCTCTTTCTCCCTGTCTGGTCAAATAAAAAAATAATAATAACAAATGGAATTAAGTAAATAAATAAATCTTTTTTAAAAAGTTACTTTATTTAAATTTATTTATTTTAATTTGACTTTAGAGGGAGAGAGAGAGAAAGAGAAAGAGAAAGCAAGCCGCCAGGTCTGGGACACAAATCATGGTTGGCCATGTGGGAATCTGGTTCTCTTAAATACCACGGCACCTGCTGGCCCTGTGAAATTTTATTTTTATTTTTATTTATTTATTTATTTGCCATAGGGCATGTGCGCTCGCCAGACAGAGACAGAGAGACAGAAAGCGAGAAATCACCCCCTAGGGGGATGGCCACACTGCAATCCCTTCTCCTCCATTCTCCTCTTGGGATCACGCATGCACATGTGCCCAGCGTGAGTTTTAAGCCACCGGGTCTGGGACTCGAACCATGGTCGACTACATGGGAGTCCAGCGACATAGCCATTACACCAACTTCTGATCCCTGATATTTTTTTCTTTCAGAATTTTAAATATATCTTATTCAGTGTGCATTGTTTCTATTGAGAAGTCTGAGATTAGTCTGATAGGATAAGCTTTGCTGTTTGTGGCAGAGACTGGAGGAGGTTTAATGTCCTTCCTGCTGCTTTATGCTTATGCACTTCCCCATGATACGTGTTAATTCTGTGTCAGTTTCTTTGTTGTCCTGTGGGTGGAAAGTGTTGGACTCCACAGTGAGAGTCTGAGGTTCAGAATATCAGAGAGTTTTCTTTTTCTCCCCTGGAGGGGAATGTGTATGTTGGGGGGACTTTTCCAGAGCTTCACTGTCTCTATATGTGTTCCAGAAGTATCCTCATGTTTTTCTTGTCCTTCATCAGCCTTGCCTCATTCTGCTGTAGGACGCTGAGGCTTAATTAGCTTTTCTTCCCAAAGAGACACTAGAGTTGGCGTTTCTAGTTGGCTGTCTTGTTCCTTACCCTCATGATTTCATGGCGGGATGCTTGTGCTACTCCCTGCGATGAGTCTTAACCTTGAGCTTTGGCGTTTACTCCAGCTGTGGCCTCCACAGCCAGTGCCATCCTGGCCACCTCTCTTCCTCACTTTTTTTTTAAATAACAACTTTGTTGAGTTCTAATTTATTTACTATCCATTTCTACCATTTAAAGTATACATGTGTGCAACCAGCAGGTGGCATGGTGATTAAGGTGCTGGACTTCCACATGGCTGACCGCAGTTTGAGTTCCAGACCTGGCAGCTTGCTTTTTCAGTTTCTTTCTCTTGTGAGTGTACATGCCCTATAGCAAATAAAAAAAAATGATAATGAGTAAAATTAAATAACAAAAAAAAACATGTGAATAGGTTTTAGACATTCATTATATTTCTAGATTCAGATATTCATAGAGTTGTGCATCTTCATATGCAATTTTAGACCATTTTCATAGCCTTCCCAAAACCTCCAAGCGCATTTGCTGCCACTTCTTATTTTCCCCCACCCTATTCCTCTTCCCTGTGCCACCACTAATCTGCCTTCTGTCTTAATTTGCCTATTCTGTATGTTTTATTAGACCATGCAAATATGTAGCATTTTGTGACTTTTTTTCACCTATTTCAATCAAAGCTCGTTTTATTTTTTTGCATTCACTTTACCTTTGGCAGTAGTGTTATAGATTTCAGATTCAGGTCTTGTGTTCCCTTTCTGCTGATACAGAAACTACAACCTGGGCCAGGACCAGAGGAAATTGTGAAACCACTGGTTAATGTGTGTTTGTGGAGCAGGGAGTGAACTTTGAGGCTTTCATAAACAGAAGAAAGCTACCCTATTACTCATCCCCAGATGTACTCTGTGCGCATGGTTGCATACATGTCTTGCCGCCTTGCCCCAGTATTGTCTTCTTTGAATTTTTCAGATACCTCCTAGAAGTCATCTCTCATTCTTCCCACTACCTTTTATTTATTTATTTTTTTAACTGTTGATCTGATCTGTGACCTAGCCTTGCCATTTTTTCTCTTTGAATTGATTCTCATTTTCAACTTCTCTTAGTTCCCCGAACTAAAGTGGCTCCAGTGCTTTGCCACATCAGATTTACATTCTCTTGCTTGCTTTTGTGATCTTCCTATTGGGTATATTTTTTCCCAGCTTCTCTGATTTCTTTGGCCTTTGCAAGGCTATGTTTCTGCCTTTATGTGGTGGGCTTCTGGTCTCTCCTCTTACCAACTATTCTTATTTCTTTTGAACCATTGCTCATTTTCAGAGTTAGTTCTGTTCTGTTCTAAAGTATGTGAAATCTACTAAGTTCCTTAGCCATAGCTTTATCGCTGTTACCCCTTCCCTGCCAATCATGTTCCTTATCAGTATCTTGTATGCTAACCCCCAGGTTGCAATGCCAGCCCCTGAACTCTAGTTTTATCTATATCTTTCTCATCTTTGCTGACCCACGTCCCTTACTGAGGTCTATGTGGTTACTGTAACTCACCCCAATTTCTACCTTCTCTGCAACGTAGTTGTTCTGTATCATTTAATACTGCATAGTTCACCAGAGTTGTTTGGCCTGGAAAAGACTTAGAAGGAGCATCATCCTTCATCCCAAGAGTCACAAGATTAGAAAATCCATTATATGGAAAGAGGAGAAATTACTCTTGTACCCTCGGGCCCCACAGATTAAAATGCAACAACTAGAATAAATAGATATTTGAATAAATATCGGGAAGGACTTCTGGTACAGGTGCTTACAGGTCTTAATAGGCTGTGTTCCCAATCATTGGAGGCACTCATGTATAAGGTTGGATTATTTTTGGACAGAGTCATTGTAGAGGACATTGAGGCAATTCATAGGGGCTCAATTAGAGTATGGTTCTCACTCTTTTTGAGTATCTGAATCTTCTGGGTTGCATTTTTAAGTATATAGATTCTCAGTCTCTACCCTGGAAGTTTCAATTGAGCAGTCTGTGAAACTAGGCATGGAAACTTTTGAGTCCTGACAGTCTATGAGTGTTTCATTTGTTAACTAAAGTTTTATTGAATCTTTTTATTTTATGACAATATAAAGTTTTCAGTTTTGCTTTTATAGTACATAGAGTCAAGGGGAAATGCAGACAGACAAGTGAAACCATGTGATATCACCTCTGGTACGAAGATTGAGGATAGGGACCATTTCTCATTTTACATGCTTCCTTATTTGCCCCAGAGGAGTGGGCACTTCAGCATTTATTCTTGGCTGGCAAGCTAATTTACCTGCTGTTCACTGATTTTGGTTCTCCTTGAAGGGCTTGTTACTATGTTATTTATTCAGTTGTTTCGCAGCACTTAATTTCTTGATTGAAAAGAAATTATTGTCTTGGGGACCAGCAGGTGGTGTGGTGGTTAAGGCGCTGGACACTCCCACATGTCCGACTGCGGTTCGCATACCGGACCTGGTGGCTTGCTTCTCACTTTCCCTCTCTCTCTCTCTGTGTATCTCTCTCTGGTCAAATGAAAATAAATGCATGAATAAATAAAATAAATAATTATTAAAAAAAAAGAAATCATCGTCTTCATTTGCTTTATGGTGGATCCAGCCTTTTGATTTTGTTACTTCCTAATAATCAAATTAGCATTGGCAACCATTTATTGAGTAACTGATGTGCCAGGCACTTCATTTCACTTTCTTGCTAATTTTTATAATGAGCCTGCAGGATAGACATTAGGTCTCTGGGTGGGAACTAGGAGGTTGAGTTTCTGTTATACATTTCTTCTTACATAAATGTATTGCAATAGCTATATAGATTTGAGGAAGTATCTAGTGTAGTCATCTCTTGGGAACTATAGTAGTTGCAGCTGTGTTTTAGCTCTTCTGTAGAGTATATTTTATTGTTGGGCATGCCAGAAAGCCTGTCTTCTTATAATAGGTGTAGCTATGACTTGTTAAACTTGTAATTTGTTTTAAACACTATGCCATGAGGTTGATAAAGATCTCCACCCATTTCTCCCGTGAATGACTGGTCTTGATGGTATAATTTAAAAACCTGGTACCTAGTTTAGCACTTATCTGAGCCATGCCACAGTGAGGAGTCAGACTGTTTTTTTCTATCTTTAGTGATGATCGGGGTTTCCTAGACTTGACATGTGACCAATTTGGTGATCCCCTCCCCCCCTTTATCTGTTGTAGGATTTTGGCCTTTCAAGGCACAATGCCAGTTAATAATGATTATAAATATCTTTCACTGAACTATAACGATAAATTCATTCTGTGTTTTTTACTTATGCCATCTCATTTTATCCTCATGAAATTCCCATGAAAGTGATTAGCAGGAAAGTGATTAGCATTTAACAGGCAAGGAAACTGACTTGGAAAGGTTAATTAACCTGTCTTATCTTTCATATGTGTATCTGCTTACATGTTTCCAGGGGCCTGGGCATGGATTGCAGAAAAGTTAACATTGCTTTTCCTTCCTTTTCTTGCTAGCTTCACTATGAAGAAATTAGTGGTAGATATGAAGTTTTAGGAAGTGAAGATGAGTAAGGATCTCAAACTCCCATAGAAAAGTCTTGGATAATGTTAATTTTCTACTTTGCAGTAAATTAATGGTTGTCATTAGTGTGTTCTCTGGCTTACTTGACTGAGATGTGGGGAGCAACCCTGTAATGGATTCACATCTGCTAGAGAAGTGCAAGGCCAAAGACTGTTAATATTTTTAGTATAAATAACTAGCTGAAATGTAAATATGAGGGGACTTCAAGAAGTTTGTGGAAAAATGAAAGTACAAGTTTATGTTGGTGCAAAAACTTTCCAAATTTGTGCATAATCTTTTTTTTAGAGTTATATTATTTAACTTATTTATTTATTTATTTTAATTTGACCATATAGAGAGAATGAGAGAGGGAGAGAGAGAAAGTTAGAAAGCAAGCTGGCAGGTCCAGGATACGAACTGCAGTCGGCCAAGTGGGAGTCCAATGCACTAAACCTCCATGCCGCCTGCTGGACCCTAAATCTTTGCATAATCTTTTAATAATATGCATTTTCTTTGAACTCTGTCAAGACCCCTTATGTATATATTGTTGTGATAAAATAAATAGAATCTTGTCAATACTTGTAATAATTACAGTTTTTTTTTTTTCCTATAGTAAGAATACCTTCTCTTTCCACTTTGGGCAAGACAGGGAACTTGTGACATTTATTTTCTGGTGTGAAGTATTTTTTTCTCATCTTGTAGCATGGATTCTGTTGTGAAGTTGTCATCCTGTCATTGACTTTCACTTGTAGCCCTAAAATTTTCATGCTGTCATCAACTCAGCATCTGCTTTGTTTTGAAATAAATGTCTTTTAAGAGCCTGGGGGCACACTGGAAATATGCAGATTTAAAAAATATATTCATTTATTTTATTTTATTTGTTATTATTTAATTCGATGAGTGAAGGAGAGAGAGTGAGAGAGCAAGACGCTAGATTTGAGACTTGAACTGTGGTTGGCCATTTGGGAGTCCAGCACCTTAACCACCATGCCTTCTGCCAGAAATATACATATTTTTAAGGAAAGGTTGATGGAATGGAAATGAATTGAAAATACAAAAACAGCTGTAAGCCTCATCTTTGCTTCTTCAAGTGTGCTTCTAGGAAACACAGTTTCAGTTGATCAAATAGAATTGTAATCATGACTAAAAGTTAACTTGGTGGAAAACAAGGACACTTGTAGTACCTTAGGTTTTCTGTCGAGTTGCATTCTTTGTGTTTTTTAACCCAGTAGACCTTTCTTTAAACTTTATGTACAAGTCTTTTTCCCATACCAAATATTTGAGACTTCTCTTTCATGTTAAATAAATCCTCAAGATTTTCTACTTTGGTTTATTAGATAAGGATTTTTGGTTGTATAATAACAAGGCTGGGTTGGTTTTATCTTAATCCCTTGTTTGCTTTAGTATCTTAGCTTGTTTAATCTTAAGGACAAAGATTAATTTTAGAGAGTGTTGTTAAACTTGGTTGCTGAACGAGGCCGTGATGTGCCTTCTAAATGGCAGAACGCCTCAAAGTTATTTGATGAATGCAACTCCTTGTACACTCATTTATAGCACGATGCACAAGGACTTGAAGCCTGTTCACCATCCTGATCTTGATTTCCCGCTGCAGCAGTAGATCACCTTGAGTAGTTCACCTTATCTTCAGGTTATAGACTTTTTGATTTTAATTGCTAAGATGGTTTGAAAGCTACCTTATTAAAAAAAATCATATAACTAATAATCCAAGTACATTAAGGACTTGCACATTCTTACCTTTGTCTATCTACTGTCATTGTACAATGTCAGTTTTGAATAGAAAAATACATCATGACTTTTCTGACAACCCAATATTACTTGAATATTTGTTATTCACTGAACAAGTGCATATTGCCAGGCATTGGTTGTGGGTGAGGTATTGCGCTGAGTATTGTGCAGATGGTATTGCCATCCTGTCCTCAGATGTGTCTCCAGATAGTCAGGAGTGAATGAAGAATAGAGGAAAATGTCCGGTAGGAGATGAAAATAATTTAAGTATACTGTCTACCTTTTTATTCCTCTTTGCATTATGGAAGTGGTATAGTAGTAAGTTTTGGGGGAACTTTGGAAAATATAGGAAAGTAAGAAGACGGTAAAAGTCATCCATCATTCTGCCACCCAGTGGTACACGCAGTTACCATTTTCATGTTTCCTACCTTTCAACATTAAAAACATAACAATTATATATTTAATTTTATTTATTATTATTATTTTAATTTGCCCAGACACACACACACACACACACTCACACACACATACACACACACACACACATAGGGAGAGTGAGGATGCAAACCACCATATGTGAGACTTGGACCATGGTCATCCATATGGGAGTCCAGCACCTTAACCTCGGCACCAGCTGCTGACCCCTATGTTGCCTGCCTCTTAAAAATGGCTTCTTAAGAAAAGCAAAACACAGAGCTCTGCTCATCAAAAGAAGGATTGAAGTGAAATTTGGTGGAGAGAAGGAAAAAAGACCCTGGGAGGGGTAAAGACCACTGGGGCTGCTGTGACATGGAAAACAGCAATCTTTGGAGGGAGTGTGTCTGGGATTTCTCAGGAGAAAACATTGAGGAACAAAACCAAGAGCAAAACTGACTGTAGATATTTCTGTGAATAGTTTCCAAGTTACAAGTGTGTTTCTGTTCTAAAACTTTTTTAAGATGGTGGTTGGTGTTCCAGTGGTTTTCTCAAGTATTGCTTTCATTTCAGCCTATGTTAGATGAGTGAGCCAGAGTCTTGCCTCTAGGACAGAATGTGAGAGACGATTTACAAATTGCACTGTGTTTACTGTACACTTGTGGTATAAGGTTGCTATAATAGAATTCCTAACAGGAGAAACAAGACAAGAAACTTATTTTTTTAAGGGTTTGTTATGTACTAGCACTTTCTGGAACACATTATTTCATTTAAATCACATAGCAAACATTTTTCAGTTTATTCAGGAAAGAATTTTCCTAATTTAGATTTAGAAAATGGATTTAGAGGCTAAGTTGTGTGGCCAGGATTTTAGTATTTCATATTAAGTACCAATGACACATACAGGCTTTGGAATCAGAGACCTAGTTTTCATCGTACATTTTGATCTCAGACAGTTTTTCAGATTCTTTCTTCATTTTAAAAGAAAAGACAGTGATGATGCTTAACTCACAAGGTTATTATAAAGATCATGTGGGACAATGTATTTAATATCCTTCCCACAATTTGGAGTTATACCGATTAAATAGAGCTCATACTATTAATACAGCCTTAGGCTTCATTTATACAAGTAGATGCTATAGAGTTCATAGTGTTCTGTTGGAACATATAAAAACTGATCAGATCCTGATCTAGAATTTGGAGAAATTTGAGGATCCAGGGCATGATCAGGAAGATGAGAGGCCTTGAAACTGTTCCACTAGAACTATAATTGGTTTTTTGTTTAAGCACACCAAGACAACTATAAGAATTTATGACTTGAATCTGTAAACATAATTAAGCATAATTTAATTGGGCAATGCTGTGTAATTAATAAATTAATTAAAACTATATTTCTTGAGTGCTTCTCTCTTTCAGGCATTGTTTCAGGCACTGGGGACCTCAGTTCTAGGCAGAATGTTTATGGAATTTATAGAGGTTAATGGGCAGAGACAGACAGTGAAGAAGATGAATTTGGAAACTATATCTAGTAACATATAATAGTAAGTTAGATATTGACAGGTCCTAAAGAGGAAAATAAGGAACCCAGAAGAACTTAGGATATTGGGAGTGGTAGAAATTTTTTATTTTTGGAGAGGTGTTTTTTTGCTATAGAGCGTGTGCACTCGCCAGAAAGAGAGAGACAGAGAGACAGAAAGTGAGAAATCACCCCCTGGGGGGATGGCCACACCATAATCCCTTCTCCTCCATTCTCCTCTCAGGATCTTGGGCACACACACACATGTGCCCGGCATGAGTTTAAGCCACAGGGTCCGGGACTCGAACTGCAGTCGACTACATGGGAGTCCAGCGACATAGCCATTACTCTAACTACTGGTCCCGGGAGTGGTAGAAATTTTTCATAAGGTCACCAGAGAAAGCCTCACTGAGAAGGTGGCTTTTTTTTTCCCCCCAAGGTTTTTGCTGTAGGATGTGTGCACTTATCAGGAAGATAGATAGATAGAGATTGAGAAGTGAGAAATCACCCCCATGGGGCTGACCATGCTGTGATCCCTTTTCCTCCATTCTTGGGTTTTTGGCATGCATGCACACATACCTGGTGTGATTCTCAAGGTGCCAGGGCTGAGACTTGAACCGCAAAGCTGGCTGTGTGGGATCTAGTTCCTTAACCTCTGCTTGCCTGAGAAGGTGATTTTTTAAACAAACTTTATTATTTTTTTAAGGAACTTTTTGTTTATTAAACTTTATTTAATTATTTTAATTTGACCAGAGAGGGGCAGAGTGAGAGGAGAGAGAGAGATAGAGAGAAAGAAAACAAGAAAACAGGCCACCAGATCCGGGATTTAAGAGAAAGAAAACAAGAAAGCAGGCCACCAGATCCGGGATTTGAACTGTGGTTGGCCATGTGGGAGTCCTTAATCACCATGCCACCTGCCGGCCCTTTAACAAACTTTATACTGTAATATAACAAGCATACAGAAAAGTACAAAAAGCAGAAGTGTATATGGGATGGATTTTTACAAAATGAATACACTTGTGTAGTCAGAACTCAGATTCAGAAATAGAATATTGCTAACCCCTCAGGAGGCCTAGTTCCCTTCCCTCTTCCTCCGTCAGATTACCTCCCAATTACCAACACCATAGCTCAGTGCTTCCTGTTGGGGAGCTTTACATTAATGTAATCTTGCATAATATATTTTTGGCTTCCAGCTTCTTTCAATCAACATAGTCATTGTGACCAAGGTTTATGGTTTCTTCATTTTTGTTGTTGTGGGGTATTACTCTAGGATACCACAATTTACTGTTTCTCATCTATGGCTAATGAAGAGTGCTGCCATAATTTTCTTGTGTATCTTTTTAGTGAAGCTATCTATAGCGTATTTAATTAATATTAGAGTTTTTGGATCTCAGGGTATGTCTTTATTCACTTTAGCAGGTACTGAGAAGCAGTGCCCCAAAGTGGTTATGTCCATTTACATACCTGTTAGTAGTATATGCGAGCTCTGCATTCTCGTCAACATTTGGTATTGCCTGCCACTTAACTATAGCTATTCTGGTGAGCATGTAGAGATATTCCGTTGTGAAGACTAATGCATTTGAACACCTTTTCATGTTTGGTTATCTTTTAAAAACATTTATTTTTTCTTCTGAGAGAGAGGCAGAAAGTCAGGGACAGGAACCCCCAAGGTTCTCATGCCACGATCCACCCCCAGCCTCAGCCAGTCTGGATCACAGTAAGGCATGTGCATGGAGACCAAGGGTTGCAAACCCAGGACCTTCCCATGTGGGCTCAGCATTGTGGAACGTGGTAAAATTTTTTAGCATTTTTTTTTTAAGAGAGGTTTTTGCTATAGGGCGCATGCGCTTGCCAGAGAGACAGAGAGAGACAGAGAGACCAAAAGCGAGAAATTGCACCCCAGGGGGGATGGCCACGCCGCAATCCCTTCTCCTCCATTCTCCTCTCGGGATCTTGGGCACACATGCACATGCACCCGGCGTGAGTTTAAACCACCGGGTCCAGGACTCGATCCACGGTCAACTACATGGTAGTCCAGCGACACAGCCATTACGCTAACTGCTGGTCCCAAATTTGCAGCATTTTTAATAGAATGGCCATTTGAATAACGTTGGAAGGATATATTTTAAGAATAAAGAGCAGTTCTTCATGCGGATAAATTTGGCATCATGTGGTATCCAAACAAGTTCTTATTTCTTATTTCTCAAAGGACCTACGAATGCAAGTGTTGTTTTGTAGATCAGCTTTGGGAATTGCAGATCTGTAATCTTAGCTACTTATCTTTTGATTTTTGATACTACTAATAAATGAGCATCATATCCTTAAACTTGCAATAAGATTGCTTGATATTAGTGTCTAAGTATGAGAAACAAAAAAACAAAAAAAAATCAAAGTAGGCCATGTGTCATTTGTAGCCTAGAAATAGTTCATTTCTTTTTTTTGAGAGGTTTTCGCTATAGGGCGCGTGCGCTCGCCAGACAGACAGAGAGAGACATAGAGACAGAAAGCGAGAAATCACCCCCCAGAGGGGATGGTCACGCCGCAATCCCTTCTCCTCCATTCTCCTCTCGGGATCTTGGGCACACATGCACATGCGCCCGGCGTGAGTTTTAAGCCACCGGGTCCGGGACATGAACTGCGGTCGACTATGTGGGAGTCCAGCGACATAGCCATTACGCTAACTGCTGGTTCCCGAAATAGTTCATTTCTTCAAAAAAAAGGAGAGAGGAAGAGAGTAAGCCAGATGCACCCAAAGAACATGTATGGTACACGTGTAATCATAGTAAAGCTTAGTACTCATCTCAGTAACTTCTTTGCTACAGACACTATGAAATTATTGTTTCTAAAATTTGATTCCGAAGTAACCAAGTTCTAAGTTTCCTTTAGTAGATTGATTCACCTTGTTCTTAGGGGAACATTTCGTTTATGATTTAGCTTTGTGTGTTCCCATTCCCTGTACTGTCAGTGCTAAAGCTAAATGCACCATAAAATGTTTGATCAAAGCATTTTGGGGCAGCAGTAGAGGGAGAGTGGTGCTCTGGCAACAAAGGCAGAGCTGCCCTGAGTATCTGTGACCCGCAGCTTGGTGGCATTAACATCAGTAGACCTGTCTTGAATAACTGTGGGTGCATACCTGTGTTTCCCACTGAATATACACCTACTTTCTACTTCGCAAAGAGATGAGGTGCCTTCTGAATATTGGTGTCACTAACTGGCTTGAGAAGTGTGTAAATGATCTTTTCTGAAATTTTGCCTTTGAATATTACTTGGAAAATACTTTGTATAGATAGTTCAGAGTAATTTGATAATTCAAAGACAACAAAAGTTCTTTGTAAGATCTTGTTGCCATTGTAAAGAACAGCATCATTAGGAACTGATTACTTTTCTATCTTTGCCAAGTCATTTCTATGGGACTTAATGTCTCTCTACCAAGAAGAGAATTGTAACATGCATAATCACTTCTCAGTGTTTCCAGTCTGCTTTTGGTATTAGGTAATGGGGTCATATTTTAGTTACTTGATGTGTCCGTGGTTTCAACCTGATGCTCTCACTGCATGGTCTCAAGCAAGTCAGGGAACCGTTCACTGCTGCTTTGTGAATCGAGTTCGACTTGGCACAAGTGCCGATCATCCTGGCATCCAAACAGCGGCAACTTACCTTGCCTGCAGTTTGGGAGCGTTCTGAGAGTGCTACTCAGCACTGCAGGATTCTCCATAAACCTGAACTGGTACAGAAAGCAAAGTTGATTGTATCCCGTTCACAAATATCTTGCCAAGTTACTGTCATCAGTCTCTTTATTGATAGAATATTAGGAAAAAACCATTTTCTTCTCCTTGCATGGCGGAGGTGATGAAATTTATAAGAGAATACATATAAGGAAAAGCTTGAAGTGTTGATGGTGGATATGTGCCCTGGCGTGAAAGAAAGAACTCTTGGCTTATGACAGGATATCATATGTGCTACTCGTTCCTTGAATCTCGACTCTTAATATGTGAAAATAATGAAAAGAATATTTACTATGTGTATTGGGTAGGGTTTTTAGTTACAGATACTAAGATCTGTTCTAGTTAGTGTAAGCAGAAAGTGACTTAGGAAAGGTGATAGCTAGTCTAGCAGATCATCAGAGAGCTGAAGGAGACTGGAGGCTGCATTTCTGGAAGCTGTTGCCAGAACTGCACTGGGAACTGGTCGGCTGAAGAACTGCTGCTCCGGGGTTAGACAGGATGCTCCAAATGAGGAAGCCCGGGCCAAAATCTCCCCGTTCTTCCTTCCAGGAAGTAGATGTTGCACTCCCAGCCCCCTTCTCCATTCCCCGTTGCCTCAGTTCTGAAGGAGTCCTGAGTGGGGGGGCTGAGTTGCAGAACCTAACGCACATAACAGCCTACACTTTAGGGCAAGGATGACAGGTGACAGTCTTCACATCCTCAATTGTTATTTGCCTTTTTTTTTTTTTTTAAATCTATATTGGAAAGGTGAGCTTTACACAGTAGAGAACTGTGGTGTAAATGGAAAAAGATTATTTGGGACGCCCAATAACAGATGCTAATTGTAGCAACTACTTAAAGTAACAGTAATTATAATAGTGTAATTATAAGAAAGTATAATAGTAACTCATATATGGTTGTAAGTGACCTTTTTTTAAAATAATTATTTTATTTGACTTTATTTATTTATTTACTTACTTTAATTTAACCAGAAAGGGACAGAGTGAGAGAGTGAGAGAGAAAGTGAGAAAGCAAGCCATTAGGTCCGGGACTCAAACCACGGTCTACCCTGTGGGAGTCCAGGCGCTCTTAACCACCATGCCACTTGCTGTCCCCTGTAAGTGACTTCTAGGAAATTATGTTTAAAAATACACTTTTTAAAAAAGAGTTATTTTTTTGTACTTATTCATTCATTTATTTTAAAATTTTTTAATGTAGAAATATTTTTATTTCTTAAATAAAAAGTTGAACTTATTACTGTAAGCTTTTTACTTTATAAACTTGGAATTGTTTTAACTTTCTGACTCTTATAACAACTCTTAGCTTAAAACAGAAACACATTGTACTAAAATATTTTCTTTTTTTAGTTCCTTATTTCATGGGCTTTATCCTATGTTAAAATTTATTTATTTATTTATTTATTTATTTATTTATTGTCATCATAGTCTTGTTTATGTTACATTGAACCACATATAACTTTACAGTGTATTACATTTCTTTAAAAATATGGAACACTTCACCAATTTGTGTGTCATCCTTGTGCAGGGGCCATGCTAATCTTCTCTGTATCATTCCAATTTTAGTATATGTACTGCCTAAGCGAACACTATTTATTTTAATTTTGACCAAAGAGAGAGAGGGGGAGTGAGAAAGCAAGCCACTAGGTCTGGGACTCGAACTGTGGTCGGCCAAGTAAGAGTGCCCAGCGCCTTAAACACCATGCTACCTGCTGGCCCCCAAAAGTCTTTTTTGGGGGCAAGATGGTAGTGTAGTGGTAAAATGCTGTGCTCTGTGAGGCTGACTCACATGGGAAGGTTCTGGGTTTCTGTCTGGAGATGTCCCTTCCTATCTTTGCTCAGATACTGTTGTACTCTCTACTGTGTCGTACCCTGACTCCCTATTTAAGACCCAACTCATATGCCTTCTTTCATTCCTGAATCTCCTTTACCTGCCATCCTGTCCTTTTTCTCTCTGATAGCACATTTACTCTCTAACTAGCTCCCATTTAATATCCAAAATATAGTTTGTGCAACTCATTAGCATGAAAAATAAGCTCCGTGAGGACAGAGACTTTTGCGTTTGTCACGAGCAAGAACAAGTACGGCTTTCTACAGAATAAACATGTAGAAGGAATGAATGAACTTGGCCAAAGGAACTACTTTTCAGAATTCCTACTAGTAAAATGACAGATTCTCAGTCCTAGTGTTTGTGTTATTCATTGATTTATTGGGGATGACAGAATTATCAGTGGTATGTAAAGAAAATAAACTAAGTATATGAGTTGAGCCATATATACTTTCCTGAACCTTCTTGCTTATTTGGCAATAAGTAAGGAACTTGGAATCAGATGAACAAACATTAAGCTATGCAGATATTATCAGCAGAACAAATTCTTTGGATTTTAAAATCTAGACTACTAAATGAAGAAAAATGCTTACAGGAATTCTCAAATATAGACTTGAACATGTAGCTGGTTTTAAACATAGCTGACTTAAAAGGTTTCCATTGTCAACATTGTGGCCAACGTGTTTCAGAGCATCAGGGTACAGAGGTGACAGGGAAGAGGAGAGGGGAGAATCAGGATCTTCCATCTCAGCAGAATGGTGACATGTTCAGCAGAGTCATCCAGGTGTGGTGGTTCATCTCTGTTAATCTAAACCTTGCAGAAAAACTAAAACATGGGACAAAGAGTTATGCTTAATGATGATAAAAGTCTGTAGTTAAAAATTTTCACTTAGCTATGCTGGTAGTAGTCTCTTAAGTTCTAGGGTAAAAAGTCATTTATAAACATTCATTTTTACTATTTAGAGGTCTATTTGGCTTTTAGAATTTAAGAGAAATTAAGATGATAGATAATGTCTTAGGAAGATGTTAGAAATCAGAGAAAATCTTATAAATCAGATATGCTAGCTTTTATATGAACTTATGCTTAAACCTTAAATGACTTGTGTATAGCTAGTTAGGGGCAGAATTGGGGCTAATTTTTGCCTCCAATCTTCACTGTCCTATTTATCCTTAGTAAGAGAGTTGCATAAATACCTCTCTTTGGAGATAACTGGGGAACAATTATGAATTTATTTTGAAATCTATATTTTGTCTTAAAAGCTTGGAAAAGTCATGTAGATACCTCATACTATTTAAATTATTTATATCTTTCTGTTTTTATATGTATAAGCATATATATTTTGTATAGTCTTGCAAAAGTGTTCTTATTTGAGAAATTATTTAGAAGTTGAGAAAATGAGCAAAATGAAAGATCACCGTAAATTAGTTTTGCCTTAGAGAAATGTTCAAAAGTCAAAATTTTAAAGGCAATTAAATAGGAAGATATATGTACTTGATCTGTTCTGAGGTTAAGTTTATTAGAGGAAAGTCGTTATAGTATAGTGAAACTCCCTTATTTAGAAAATATTTTGAACCTCAGCTTGAGAAGAAAGGATTACTATTTTTGCCACTTCAGCATTCTGTGGAAGGAAATAAGACATCATATTTTGTATGTTTTTTCTAGAGGTACTGGTTTTGGAAGTGACCAGTTTTAAGAAGACAGAGATGATTTGCATATATAATTTGTGTATCCTTTTTTCCTGAATATAGCATTATATCATACTTTTATGAAGAAAGACAGCTAACCCACTGTATCCTTCCCCTGGCTGGGGAAAACTGTGGGGTTTTTAATTTTTTGTATAAGCTGTTCCTTTTGTAACATTTAGATATTTATCATGCAGTTGAGTTGTAACTCAATTTTAATATGCTCCAAAATAAAGTTTTCACAGTTGAGTAGAAAGTTGGCAGTAGGGAGGCTTTTACTAAGTTTTATCTGTAAAATGAGGGTATTACAGTGGTAGTGGGCTATGGGGGTCTCTTCCAGCTCTCAAAGCTTATGGTCTGTATTTACCCATGATATGCTTTGTATCTCCATACAGACATTTTTTTAAACGAATCAAATATACAAATAGCATGTATATTTCAGTTTTCGTTGTCTCCACATAAAATGGTTCTTTGGAGACACATGTGTTTTCTTGTGCTTCTACCAGAAGAATCACGGTGGTGGTGAAGTGCCTTTTTCTGCAGAGTGAACCAGAGGACCCTCTTAGCATTTTTGGAAGAAAAAAAAATCTCCTGAGACACGAAGAGTTGCAGATTGGGATTAGAATCTTCAGGAACTGGAAAGTTGATATACCAGAGCAATTTGCCCCTTAGAGTTCTTATTTGCTGACTTTTTGTTGTCTTGAATTTGCATATTTTTTCCCATTGGTTTAAGAATTTAGGATTTAGTTGGGCAATAGTTAGTGTGTGCTTAGATTTTTTTTTTGTTACCTCACTAGTTTCATGGACCTGTGTTCTCTTTCTCACCAAAGATAACGTGTTGTGTATTTGCAGTTACCTCTGTGTCACACTGGCTAGTTTACTAGCTCTAGGTAGATATGCAGAAACACTTTACAGGATGATTGGATTCATATTCTGTTCTGGCAGTCATACATTTATAAGTTCAAATATGGAACCTTTTGGCAGGTATGTCCTGACAAAGGCAGAGTGTTGTATGGGTGGTGAAGAGGTGTAGCTGTGGGTAGGTAGCAGGTTGGAAGCCCCTGCTCCACATCCATGCTACCAGAGAGGTACCTGAGAGAAATTTGTCATATTTTAGAAATTGTGGCTCCCAAGTCAGAGATAGCTTTAAAGTCCTTGAATTATTTTGTGATTTAGCTCTCATTATTTTTTACATCTTTGGGATTTGAAGTTTTGAAAAACTTGGCAGTTTAGTCCTGTATGGTTTAGGTAGAACAAAGCAAAGATTCTCCATTGAAGGACTTCTTTGAAGCCAGAGAAAGCCTTTATTACCCTTTCATTTCACTAAGGTGTAGCAGTGTTAGAGCAGATGGAAGGCTAAAGTTTAAGCTGCATTTGTGTGAAAACTTCACCGGCCAATTAGCTGACTCGTAATGGTGAGACAGGAAGAACCACCCACGTTTTCCATTTTGGAGTTGAGTCACAGAAAATGGGTTTCCTGCAAAAACCATTTGGCTTTAACAAGTGTACGGAAATTTCATTTTGATCAGATTGATGTTTTTATCTTCATTGTGTTTATATTTTAAGTTAATTATTCTCTCCTTTTCATCTGTAGGTGAAATTTCAAATAGAATCTTCTGTAGTACTGACTGTCACCGATTTTCCAAGATTTTTATAAAAGACTCAAAAGGACTATCCTTTCAGGTAAAGATCTAATTTTACTTTATAATTCACAACTACTTTTGCATAAATCTGGAATACTCTTAAGCTTCTGGAGTCGAAATAAAGGTGAATTTTTAAAAAAGGTGGCAACTTGAATTCCCCAGATGGATTTCCATCTGTTTGGTATTAGCTAAGAGGTGTCAGTGAGGTTGGTTACTTAGCAATTAGAGAAGCTATATACAGTGGCAGTTGGCACCCACACACACACACATACACACACCACCCCCCCAAAGATCAACATGGGTTATCATGGCTGAAGAGCTTATCATTTTTTTTTTTTCCTTTTCCCTTGTTTGAATTTTTAAAATTGCAATTTCTGGTTTATACATAATTGTTGTATATCTCTGTAGGGTACAGTATAGTTTTTAAGTGTCTATATATATGAACATATTCATTAACTTCAGCATTTAACATTATATTTGATATTCTCCCCCCCTTTTTGAATGTATATATACAATGATTATTTTTTAAAAATAATTGTTTATTTAATTTTATTTATTCATTCATTTATTGTAATTTGATCAGAGAGAAACAGAGAGAAAGTGAGAAAGCAACCCACTAGGTCCGGGACTTGAACCGTGGTCAGCCATGTGTGAGTGTCCAGTGCCTTAACCACTACACCACCTACTGGTCCCCTATATATGCAATTATTGATACATATTTTACTCTGCTGTAGTACACTGTTCCATATCCTGTTCGACTTATTTACGCTCATTTTTTTTCTGTAAATCATTTTCTCCTGAACTCCCCAGCTGATTGCCCTGCACCATTTTGGTATCTATGGCTTACTCTTGCTTCTTTTATGCTATCAGGTCCTTAAGTTTTCATTAAAGACTGAGGACACTTGGAATACATTAAGTGGAGATGTAAAGTATTGGATCGTTGGGAAAGTCATGATGGATTTTTGCATAGAAAAACAGAGAAATACATCATGACTTTCCCGATGACCTGATATTTACCTTTCAGAGCCTGGCTTATTTTATATAGCATTGTATCTTCTAGGTTCATTCATTTTGTGTCACACTGAAGGAGATTATGGTTCTTTAGGTCTGAGTAGAGTATGTGTGTGCCACATTCATTTATTGGTTCTTGGACACTTAGATTCTGTGTCCTAGCAATTGTGAATAATGCTGCAAGAAATACGGATGTGCTGATATCCCTCCAATGAAGGTTTTTCCTGTCCTTTGGATATGTACTCCCAAATGGGATGCCTGAGTCCAATGGTAATTCTACTGTTAGGTGTTTGAGGAATCTCTGTACTATTTTCCATAGTGGTTGGACTAATTTACATTCCCACCAGTAGTGCAGAAGGGACAGTGGCACCTGAGTGAATAATCCAAAAATTTTTTATCAGCAATGCATTGTAGAATGACTCTTGTAGCAGATATAGTATCCAACTGTATTTATTACCAGTTAACAGAAATGAGTTTGCAAAACTTTATTATACCAGCAGAGTCAGCAAAAAAGAGAAAAACTAAGAAGCAGGTGACATGTGGACATAATTTCTTTCCATTTCATCTTAGATTCAATATTATTAGTCAGACTCTGCTTATTTCTTAGCTAGTTTCCTTGTATTACTCTTCTGTTTCTCCCAGCTTGGAACACTTCAGGGCTTTTCTGTTACCTATAGTAGTTCTCAAACTTTTTGTTCTCCAGAACCACTGTTAAAAATTATTGAGACTCAAAGAACTTCTGTTTATGTTACCCATTGGTATCAATTGTATTAGAAATTGAAATTGAAATAAAATTTAAAGCATAAGAATATACAGGTTATGTATCCCTTATCTGAAATGTTTCGGAATTTTTTTTTTTTGGTCTGATTTTGAATACTTGCATTAAATAATAAGATACCTTGGGAATGAGTCCAAAATCTGAGCATGGAATGCATTTATGTTTTATATCCACCTTATACGCATAGCCTGGAGGTAATTTTATACAATATTTTGTATTGTAGTGTTTTGAGTGTGACCCATCTCATGAGGTGAGGTGTGATGTCCACTTGTGATGCCATTTTGGTGCTCAGAAAGCTTTGGATTTTGGTGCATTTGAAGTTTTGGATTTTTTGGATTAGGGATTTCCAACCTGTACTAGGGTACCTTTCATGAGCTGCACAGTGATGCTATCATGATAATCATGTGGCTTCTGAAAAACACTGTATACTTAAGAGAAAACAAGAGTAAAAGGCAAATATTATTTTGGAAAGTTAGATTTATTAGGGTATCATTTATATAGAGTAAAATGGACTCTTTTTAATGAACTATTCGTATGTAGACTTCAAAAAATGCATATGATGGTGTAACCACTATGAAGATATAGAACATTTCTGTCACCCCAAAAAGAACCTTTATATCAGCACCCTGTGATCTATTTACTGTTTCTAAGTTTTGCTTTTTCTCAGGTATCATTTAAATGGCATAATGCAGTATTAGGCCTTTTAAGTCTGACTTCTTTCATTTGATATGATGCATTTGAGATTCAGTTGTGTGTGTGTGTATCACTAATTAGTTCTCTTTTATTGGTGAGTCCTTTTTCCATGAATAAATATACTGCCGTTTGTCCATTTCCAGTTCAAGAACATTTGGGTTTCTAGTTTTTGCTGGTTGTGTTTTAGTATTATTAAAATAGTTTCAACTTTCCAAACCCCTCAAAGAGCCTTAGGGATCCCTAGGGGTCCTGAGAATTCTGAGACTCTCTGGCCTGCAGCATAACTTTTCCATGCTGCGTTCTAGCCATCTGGAATTACTTGGCTGGCTGGTATATGTCCTATGTCTAGAATGCCAGGATGTAGCTCGAGTCTCCTCTGTTCTACTCTTTCTGGCCTTCTCCCCATCATCATCCTACAACTCTAGGTGGTTTTTAGTTAGGACTGGTTTGTGCCATTGCTGTGCCTTTGCCCTTTTCTCAGCGGTTATATGAGGATATTGGTAGTTTCCCAGATTTTTCCTCTTCTTCCTTTTTTTTTTTTTTTCCTTTAACTATAGGGTGAGTATGCTTATTGGAGAGAGAGAGAGAGAGAGAGAGAGAGAGAGGGAGAGAGAGA
>NW_006205228.1:1427133-1434274 GCF_000334495.1 Tupaia belangeri chinensis
CCCCGCCGCCCCCCTTCCCCAAGCTGCCTGGTCTGGGACTGTAACCAAGGAGTCAGCCATGTGGATCCAGCACCTAGGGAGCTTTTAATAAACGTCCTCATGCCTCAGACCAATTAAGTTTTAATCTTTGGAGATTAGGCCTGGGTATTATGTATTTTTTTAAAGTGTCACTATTGAAGTTGATGTGCAACCCCAGAGAATCATCGTTGCGGAGTTTGGTTTATTCTGAAGTCTTAATGGTGGTGCAGTCAAAACTAGAGTGCAGGTCTTTTGATTTACACTCTAATGCCTTTTCCTCCACACTGAATTTCCATGCAGACAGAAGCACTGTAGAGATTTAGAGAGCCTTGGTGTAAAGGCCAGCCAGCATTTCCAATTTATGGAGGTGCTGTAGCATAAAGACTAGAACATGGAATTTAGAGTCAAGTTTATTAACTGTGAATTAATAAGTATACTTGAGTCTGTTCTCACTTGTAAAATAAGGACACTGCCTTAAGATCTGTAAGCATATTGTGGGAATCAAATGAGATGTGTTAAAAGATTTCGTAAAGTTTAAAGTGCCTTCCAAAACTTAGTTTTACTCAGTTTTAACCTAGTGCGTTTATTGGCTGATTTTTCTTGGGGTTCATAAATTACACAAGTAATGTATACATACAGCTTCACTGAAATACAAAAATAACACATAATTATGCAGAGTAGAGTGTAGAGGTCATTGTTAGTTGCATACTTTCAATCCTTTGTGTATGCGTTTAAATGCACAAATATGTGTGTAACGTAAGTATTTTTTTATAGTATAAACATAGACTATTCCTTTACACATTTGTGCCTTTAAAAAAAAAAACAAAAACTTAGACTGTCTTAGATCATTCCATATTAGGATATTTGAATCTCTTTCATTCTTTTTTTTTTTTTTTTAGAGGTTTTCGCTATAGGGCGCGTGCGCTTGCCAGACAGAGAGAGACAGAGAGACAGAAAGCGAGAAATCACCCCCCAGGGGGATGGCCATGCTACAATCCCCTCTCCTCCATTCTCCTCTCGGGATCTTGGGCACGCACGCACACGCGCCCAGCGTGAGTTTTAAGCCACCAGGTCCAGGACGCGAACCGCGGTCGACTACGTGGGAGTCCAGCGACATAGCCATTACGCTAACTGCTGGTCCCGCTTTCATTCTTTTAATAGCTGAATTTTTCCATATATTTCCATATTGGTGGCATTTAGTGTCTTTTTTTTTTTCACTTTTATAAAAAAAGTTTATGAACATTTTTAGCTCTCTCTTATTAAAACATTAGTTAATTCTTATTTAAAAAATTATTCTATTTCCATGATATTGGGTGTTAAGATGGAAAGGCCATTTATGAGAAATCTTTTTTATTTTTTTTGGAGAGGTTTTTACTATAGGGCGTTTGTGTGCGCTTGCCAGAAACACACACAGAGAGAGAGAGAGAGAGAGAGAGACATCATCCCCAGGGGGTATGGCCACGCAACAATCCCTTCTCCTCCATTCTCCTCTCAGGATCTTGGGCACACAAACACATGCATCTGACGTGAGTTTAAGCCACCGGGTCTGGGACTGGAGCCACGGTCGACTACATGGGAGTCTAGCGATATATGGTCAACTACATTGGAGTCCAATGACATAGCCATTATGCCAACTACTGGTCCTGTGAAATCTTAGGCTTTCTATGTTCAAGACATCTGAAATGAGTGAGCACATTTTTTTCTTTTTATTCATGATACAGAGCAATATACGTATGTGCACAGGATAGAAAGAGAGAGTGGGAAAGGAAGCATCCTTGACATGGCTTTGTTACATTTCAGTCTCCTTTCACTAGCCCCGCCACCTCACTGGGAGCCTGGGCACATGTGCCTGCAGCTAGTGTGTTTTCAGACCCACCTGAGGATCTGAACTCATGGTCAATGAAGAGGCTTCCAGCACTGTAGTTTAGTTTTCTACTAGCTATGCCTCTAGGCTGAACTTTGGATGGAGTTTTAAAAACTTCCGCATGTGTGGCTTAAGTTTATCTTCTTTGATGTGATCGTTACGTATCTAACTTTCAATGATAACAGAAATGGCCAGTACTTTTTTTTTTTTTTGAGAGATTTTTTGCTATAGGGTACGAGTGCTTGCTAGAGAGACAGAAAGTGAGAAATCACTCCTTGGGGGCGATAGCCATGCCTCAATCCTTTCTCCTCCATTCTCCTCTTGGGACTTGGGCTTGCACGCACATGCACTCACCCAAAGTGAGTTTCAAGCTGCTGGGTCCAGGACTTGAACTGTGGCTGGCCATGTGAGAATTCAGTACCTTAACCCCTATGCCACCTGCTGACCCCGGCCTGTACTTTTTTCTGGCGAGCTTTCTGCTAAGAGCTTTTTATATACATGATCTTGTTTCTTCCTCTCAGTAGGGAGGTGAAATTGGTGATAGTATCTAGGTTGAGGAGGTAGAAATGCAGATTCAGAGAGGCCAAGTCACTTTTAAGGGCAGTTAGAGATCTAGAATTCTTAGGTCTTATTTCCAACTAGAATGTTAAACAGTCTCCCAAGATTTTCCTGAGTCAGAGATGGTACTTTGTATGACACCATAGTTCCCTTTCTAAGTTACTTATATTTGTATAACAATAAAGCAGTTTTATAATGAAAATAATAAGCCAATATAATAAATGTCAATACTTACTTTTAATAGCTGAATTTTTCCATATATTTCCATATTGGTGGCATTTAGTGTCTTTTTTTTTTTCACTTTTATAAAAAAAGTTTATGAACATTTTTAGCTCTCTCTTATTAAAACATTAGTTAATTCTTATTTAAAAAATTATTCTATTTCCATGATATTGGGTGTTAAGATGGAAAGGCCATTTATGAGAAATCTTTTTTATTTTTTTTGGAGAGGTTTTTACTATAGGGCGTTTGTGTGCGCTTGCCAGAAACACACACACAGAGAGAGAGAGAGAGAGAGAGAGAGAGAGAGATCACCAGAGAGAGAGAGAGATAGAGGGGAGATAAGAAATCACCTCCCCCGCCCCCCCTGGGATGCCACGCCGCAATCTCTTCTCCTCCATTCTCTTCTCGGGATCTTGGGCACACACGCACACGCACCTGGCATGAGATTAAGCCATCAGGTCTGGGACTTGAACCATGGTCAACTACATTGGAGTCCAATGACATAGCCATTATGCCAACTACTGGTCCTGTGAAATCTTAGGCTTTCTATGTTCAAGACATCTGAAATGAGTGAGCACATTTTTTTCTTTTTATTCATGATACAGAGCAATATACGTATGTGCACAGGATAGAAAGAGAGAGTGGGAAAGGAAGCATCCTTGACATGGCTTTGTTACATTTCAGTCTCCTTTCACTAGCCCCGCCACCTCACTGGGAGCCTGGGCACATGTGCCTGCAGCTAGTGTGTTTTCAGACCCACCTGAGGATCTGAACTCATGGTCAATGAAGAGGCTTCCAGCACTGTAGTTTAGTTTTCTACTAGCTATGCCTCTAGGCTGAACTTTGGATGGAGTTTTAAAAACTTCCGCATGTGTGGCTTAAGTTTATCTTCTTTGATGTGATCGTTACGTATCTAACTTTCAATGATAACAGAAATGGCCAGTACTTTTTTTTTTTTTTGAGAGATTTTTTGCTATAGGGTACGAGTGCTTGCTAGAGAGACAGAAAGTGAGAAATCACTCCTTGGGGGCGATAGCCATGCCTCAATCCTTTCTCCTCCATTCTCCTCTTGGGACTTGGGCTTGCACGCACATGCACTCACCCAAAGTGAGTTTCAAGCTGCTGGGTCCAGGACTTGAACTGTGGCTGGCCATGTGAGAATTCAGTACCTTAACCCCTATGCCACCTGCTGACCCCGGCCTGTACTTTTTTCTGGCGAGCTTTCTGCTAAGAGCTTTTTATATACATGATCTTGTTTCTTCCTCTCAGTAGGGAGGTGAAATTGGTGATAGTATCTAGGTTGAGGAGGTAGAAATGCAGATTCAGAGAGGCCAAGTCACTTTTAAGGGCAGTTAGAGATCTAGAATTCTTAGGTCTTATTTCCAACTAGAATGTTAAACAGTCTCCCAAGATTTTCCTGAGTCAGAGATGGTACTTTGTATGACACCATAGTTCCCTTTCTAAGTTACTTATATTTGTATAACAATAAAGCAGTTTTATAATGAAAATAATAAGCCAATATAATAAATGTCAATACTTAATGAATTTAATAGTAAGAATGGTATTTTTAAGTGAAAATGGCAAGTAAATGGGGAATTGATCTTTAATTCTATTTATTAACTAATAGGATGGCCTTGATAAATAATTTTGTTTCCCCATTAGTAGATAGTATTAAACTAAGCAGTTCACTTTATCTTTAACTAGACATCATTCTTAGTGTGTAAATCCAAATGTACTGTGAAATGGAATTCTAGTAACGCTTCCCCTCACTTTGAGTAATAAGGAGACCTTTTTTGGAAGTGATTGTTTATTCATGACAAATCAAAGATTAAAACTGTCTTTCTGTATTAACGAAAGTAATAGGCAGCCTCAAAATTTTTTAACCACATTAAAATGTCTGTTACCATTGGGACCAGCAATTAGCGTAATGGCTATGTATGTATACTTTGTAACTTTTGTAATTAGCGTAATGGCTACGTTGCTGAACTCCCATGTAGTCGACTGCGGTTCGAGTCTCAGACCCGGTGGCTTAAACTCACGCCAGACATGCATGCGTGTGTGCCCAGGATCCCGAGAAGAGAATGGAGGAGAAGGGATTGTGGCATGGCCATCTCTCCTGGGGAGTGATTTCTCGCTTTCTGTCTCTCTGTCTCACTGATGAGTGCACGTACTCTGTAGCGAAAACCTCTCCAAAAAAAAAAAAGGGCTGTTACTGTTCTACTATAGGCCTATTTGAGTGTTCTAAGGAGCTGGGGGTGGCTAGTTCACAATAATGATCATTACAGCAAAGGTACTGTTTTACATATATTCTTTGTGTACCCTTGGGTCACATTTCATTTGAATGGTGAAACACTTCTAAGTGGCATAGTATGGGGGCTACTTGATGGTGTCAGCTTCTTACCCTTAATTTGGTTGTTTTAATACTTAAAATTAGATGGTCCAATGAAACAAATCTATGTATGGGTTGTCAAGTGGATTGGCTTAACTTTTCATTTTAATAAGAGGTTAGAAAAACATGATCAGCCGCAGTTCAGATGTTAGCACACTCTTTTGTTCCTGGTTTTTTTTTTTTTTTTTTTTTTTTTTTTTTCTTTTTTTTTTTTTTTTTTTTTTTTTTTTTTTTTTTTAGAGGTTTGTGAGCTCGCCAGACAGATAGAGAGAGACATAGAGACAGAAAGCGAGAAATCACCCCCCAGGGGGGATGGTCACGCCACAATTTCTTCTCCTCCATTCTCTTCTCGGGATCTTGGGCACACGCGCCCGGCGTAAGTTCTAAGCCACCGGGTCCGGGATGCGAACTGCGGTCGACTATGTGGGAGTCCAGCGACATAGCTATTACACTAACTGCTGGTTCCCACCTGGTTTTAGTTTTTTAAAGGAAGTACTTTTGGCCAGTACACATTTGGTGATTGACATAGGAGGGCAAGAGTGTTGGCTCCCTTTCCTGCATGGACTTGTTCCTTGAGAGTTAGCTTAGAACCACAATTGGGATGTAAGCCACAGGAAGCAATTGTATGGTAGGAACTGTTAGTTACTGTCGACATACATAGATTTAAATCTAATGTAGAGCAGTCTACTCTACACAATGTATTTAAGAAAATTCTGTTTCATGATCTTTTTTGCCTATTTCCAGACTTAATTTACTTGGCTAGATCCAGAAACAGCATGATAATTTTATAACTACCTACCAGGAGCTGTCTCTCTTTTTTTAAAAAAGAATTATTTATTTAGGGACCAGCAGATGGTGGAATGGTTATATTGCTGGACACCCACATAGTTGACTGAGGTTTGAGTCTTGGACCTGGCAGCTTAAAATTCACATCAGGTACATGTGTGTGCGTGCCCAAAATCCTGAGAGGAGAATGGAAGAGAAAGGGTTATGGTGTGGCCATCCCCTGGGGAGTGATTTCTCACTGTCTCTCTGTCCTGTTCTATAGCAAAAATCTCTCTCTCTCTCTCAAAAAAAAGAGAATTATTTATTTTTAAGTTATTATTATTATTTTAAATTTTCTGTAGGGCTCATGGCATAGCCATCTCCCCTGAGGGTGATTTTTGGGACTTGAATCATGGTCAGCCATGTAGCAGTTCAGCGCCATTACCACCATGCCACCAGTTGGACCCAAGAGTGCTATCTTTTTTGTTTGATACTCTGTACTTTTTTCTTATTTATTTTCTATTTTTAAAAAACAATTATTTTAAATTTTGTTTATCATTATTATCTTTCAATTTGACCAGAGAGAGAGGGAAAGTGAGAAAGCAAGCTGCCAGGTCTGGGACTTGAATGACTGTCAGCCATATGGGAGTCCAGCACCTTAACTACCTTGCTCCCTGCCAGCCTTACTCTGTACTTTTAAGAGAAATTCACTTATTTTTTTCAATATGTATGTATACTTTGTAATTTTTGTCTAGGTTGCACATTTAAATTTTCAGCTTGTAGAATTTAAATATTCATTTACATTCTGTATTCCTTAGTAAGGCATACTATATAGGGAATTTTTCCTCCCTCCTTCAATATATCCACATCACATTCTTTGGCCTCATGTTTGTTTTGCATTTGTATTTCATTGTAATCCCAACAAGTTCATTCAAGCAGTGGTTGAACTGAGGTTAAGTGGTATTATAGCTGTTTGGCAGGATATGGCCATAAATGCTTCAGTCTAAACACAGAATGGCCTGGGGTGACTATAATGCTGTGTTGCATAATCACAGATTAGCTTTATAAACACTGGAATGAGGACATGAGCCGCATACATCTTCAGTGAGAAATTGCCCCATTGGTTGAAGTCTACTTTAAACCCCATCTGTACAGTTCTCTTGAGTGTTATTTTAGATATATTAATGTTTTCCATGTATTAACTGAAATGTTGTAATTGGATGGAACTCTGAATAGTTTTTCAGGGTCTGCCACCTAACATCTAAAGGAATAGACTAAAACATTACCAGTGTTTTAAAATGTTTCTTTTCTTTTTTTTTTTTTTT
>NW_006205228.1:1434498-1485549 GCF_000334495.1 Tupaia belangeri chinensis
CACCAGATCTGGGACTCGAACCATGGTTGACTACATGGGAGTCCAGTGACATAGCCATTACACCAACTGCTGGTCCCTTAAAATGTATTTTATATATTTCTAACATTAATCGTCTTTTTCATGTTTCTTTTTCCTTCCCTCCTTTCCTGGTATTTTTGTGACTTAAAAGCTATTTTGCACGGCCAGCTGGTGATGTGGTGGTTAAGGTGCTGGACTCCCACATGGCTGGCTGCATTTCTAGTACTACACCTGGCGGTGTGTGTGTATATCTATGCTCCAGGTCCCAGGAGGAATGTGGAGGAAAAGGGATTCCTGCATAGCCATCCTCCCTGGGGAGTGGTTTCTCACTTCTCTTTGTCTCTCCAGGGAGAGCATGAGCCCTATGGGAAAAACCTTAAAAAAAAAAAAAAAAGCTATTTTGCAGAAGATACCCTTAGAGGTAATTCATCCTCCAGCGACTGAGTAGAGTTCACATTCTATTTGGTAGGCAGCATGCCCGTTTGGGAACTCTGCTCTGAATGGGAGGAATGTGTCTTTGGAGCCCTTCTGTAGTATGGAAAATACTTTGTGTTACTGTGGCCAAGAACCGAAATAAAATGCTTGTGATAGTGGGTAAAGTACCTTTTGGGAATATTGTATATTTTTTGAGATGGATATATATATGTGTGTGTGTGTGTGTATATATATGTATGTGTGTATGTGTGTATGTGTGTATGTGTGTACACACACACACATACATATATTTAAATTATTTTATTTAATTTTATTTATTTTAATTTGACCAGAGAGGGATAGAGTAAGAGAGAACAAGAGAGATAGAAAATAAGAAAGCAAGCCACCAGGTCCAGAACTCGGATCACTGTCAGCCATGTGGGAGTACAGCACCCTTAACCACCATGCCACCTGCCGGCCCCTGATGTAAATATTTTTGTAAAAAAACTTTTGCTTGCTAAATTGCCATTTGTAGCATTTATCAGGAAATCATTTATACTTGATATAGGACGAAACGTATATAGTCCTAACTTACTATACAAGTTAGTCTACTAAATGCTTTTATTAAGCCACCTGTTCTTCAACTTATAAGTAAGAGTTTTAATTTACATTTCTCATGTGTTTCACTTAAACTGATTTTTGTCTGTAAAATTGTTTAGAGAACTAAATTCAGTTAAAAATTTTTTCTTCTGACAGAGGCCCAGGACTGTAGATTTCTACTTGTGATATTATTTTTAGTTAGATTTCTACTTGATATATTATTTTTAGTTAGATTTTTACTTGTTAGCAAAGTAATAATATGTGTCATTTAAATAGTAAAATTCTAATAGACTTGAAAAGAAAAAAATCCTGTGTTTCTTCCAGCTTCCTTCATTTTCGAGGTTTTTATTATTTTTTATAAGTTCTTTTTAGCATAGTAAATGCCATTATCTAAATAATACATTTTTGCGCCTACAGATTGTGGTTTTCAGTAGTGCACATTATCTTTTTTTAAAAAAAATAATTATTTAATTTTATTTATTCATTCATTTATTTTAATTTGACCAGAGAAAGACACACAGAGAGAAGGAAAATGAGAAAGCAAACCACCAGGTCCGAGGACCATGTGGGAGCATCCAGTACCTTAACCACCATGCCATCCACTAGCCCCTATCTTTCTTTCTTTTTTTTTTAATTTAACTTTATTTATTTAGTTAGTTTAATTTGACCATAGAGAGACAGAGTAAGCGAGAGAGAGAGTGGAAAAGTGAGAAAGGAAGCCGCCAGGTCTGGGACTTGATCCATGGCTAGCCATGTGGGAGTCCAGTGTCCTTAACTACCACACCACCTGCTGGCCCTGCTGCACATTATCTTTTGACTTCTTCCTACAGAAGATGAGGACTTAGCTCTTCCTGTTTGCTTTCCCCCTCCCCCAGTGATGATTCTAATTTTCAGTTAGCCCATTATTCAGTATCTACTATAGTATGATTTGAATATTGATGATAATGGCAACAGAGTATTTAGTGGTCATGTTTTTCTCCAACCAATTCTCAGAAATGGTAGTTACTTTTTCATTTCTTTAGCTTTCTTTTTATTAAATATTACTTTTGCTCTAAACATTATGATAGAACTGTAAAAACTCAAATGGTAAGTTACATTAGGGCACTATCAGTTCCACTTTTCTCTTGGAACTCTCTTCCAGAGTTCTGTGTCCTACTGGTTCTGAACTACTTGTTTTCCAGCCTCCCCAGGCTGCCATTTTGGGACTTTTCTTTACCAGCATCTTAAGCTTCCTCCTGGGCTTTTTCCTTTGGTGGACCTTCTGTTTCCTGGATTTTGTATTGTTATCTTTCTCTGTTTATTTCCTCATTTAGGTGGGAAATATGTATCGACATATGCCTATATCCCTAAGCCCTTGAATGAGATTTGAAACGTTTCTAATTGTTTGCTAATAGCATATAAGACCATGCTTTTAAAATATCACCTTGTATTCTGCCATGTTGATGTAAATTCATTAGTTCTAATATTGGGTTGTCGGAAAAGTCATGCTGTATTTTTGCATAGAAAAATACATTGTGACTTCCAACAACCCAATAGTTGTTTTGTAGCGCATCTGGAGTTCTCTGTGTAAAATGATCATATGATCTGCAAATACATTTTACTTATTTTTTTGTGTTACATTGGTGTAAGACTTTTTGTAGCTGTCCTTCATCAGTTTGAGAACATTTTCTACTCCTAGTTTGTGGAGAGTTTTTATCATGAATGGCTTTTGGGTTTTGTCAAATACTCTTTCTGCATATATCAAACTGATCTTGAGTGTTTTCTCCTTTATTCTGTCAGTATGGTGTATTATACTGATAGATTTTCAAGTGTTAAACTAGTCTTATTTATGATGTACCTTTATGTATATTATTGAATTTGATTGGCTCAATTTTTGTTAAAGGATTTTTCTGTCTATTCTCATGAGGGACATAGGTCTGTAATCTTCGTCTTAAGTAATGTCTTTATCAGACTTTGGTATTAACATTATATTAGCCTTATAAAATGAGCTGGGCAGCAGTCCCTCTTCTGTTTTCTGAAAAAACTTGTGTGAGATTGGTATTTTTTTCTTTCCTGAATATTTGATATAATCCACCAGTGGAACCATCTGGACTTGGAGTTTTCTTTTTAGAATATATACTTTTTAAATTGACAGAGAGCTGTGCACTTGCCAGAAAGAGACAGAGAGATAGTGAGAGGGAGGGAAAAGGCACTCCCAGTATAGTGTACTCATGTTGTAGTCCCGTCTCTATTATTTCTCCATCCTGTTCAGATTTTGAGCATGCATGTGCACACGCATACTCGACATGTTTTTCCAATTACTGGGGCTGGGATGTGAACCATGCCAACCAAGTGGGATTCAGCTCTCTTAACCATTAGGCTGTGGGGCTGACCCCTTTAAGGGATATTTTTAATGACAGATTCAATGTCTTTAAAAAAAATATAGGACTACTTAGATTTTCTCTTTCTTATGTAATTTTCATTTTAGTTTTTCAAGTTTTTATTTTTTATTTTTAGAGAGATATTTGCTCTAGGGCAAGTGTGCTCGCCGGAGAGACAGAGACAAAGAGACAGAAAATGAGAAATCACCTGGGGTTGGGGGGTGGTCACACCTCATTCCCTTCTCCTCCTTTCCCCTCTTGGAATCTTGGGCATGCATGTACATGCGCCTGGCATGAGTTTGAAGCTGCTGGGTCCGGGACTCAAACCATGGTCCACTACATGGCAATCCAGCAGTGTAAGCATTATGCCATCTGCTGGCCCCTCAAGTTCTATTTTTCAAGAAATTTGTTTATGTCATTTGTAAGTTTTGAATTTGTTGGCATAAAGTTACATATTTTTACAAATATTATATAGTCATAAAGAGAAGATATATCTGCATTGTCTTATACTCTGATAAATGTCTGTAGGATCTCTATTTCTTGCTTTTTTGGGTCATTTTTGTTGTTGATGACTGGTGTTTCCACTCATTTTTTTTAAATCCTGATTGATCTAACTAGAAGTTTGTCAGTTTTGTTGGTATTTTTTCGACTTAGCTCTTGACTCTGTTGTTTTTATTCTGTTGTCTGTTTCCTGTTTCATCAAATTCTCTCTATTCTTTTAGCTTAGTTTATTTTTTTTGTTTTCTGTTTCTTAAGATAGAGCCTTAAGTTATTGTAGGAGATATTTCTTATTTTCTTTTATTAATAAGCGTTTAAAATTTTAAGATTTTGGGCCAGCAGGTGGTGTGGTAGTTAAGGCACTGGACTCCCACATGGTCGACCATGGTTCAAGCCCTGGACCTGGTGGCTTGCTTTCTCACTTTCCCTCTCTCTCTCTGGGGAATTGTTTAAAAATAATAATAACAATAAATAAAAGTAAATAAATAATTTTAGAAATTTTAAGATTCTAAGTACTTATTTTAGTTGTGTCTCACACATTTTGATGTTTTATTTTTTTGTTTCCATTCAGTTAAAATTTTTTTCTAATTTTTTCATTGTATTTTTGATACATAAACTCTTTTGAGGTATGTTCAGTTTCTATTTCTAATTTAATTCTGTTGTGGTCAGAAAATATTTATGAGATTTATTTATTTTAGAGAGATGTTTTACTATTGGGGGTGAGTACTCACCAGAGAGACAGAGAAAGTGAGAAGTCACCCCCAGGAAGATGGCCACACACATCCCCTCTTCCCCATTCTCTTCGTGGGATTTTGGGCACACATGCACATGCACATGCACATGCACATGCACTCGGCATGAGTTTCAAGCCTCTGGGTTTGGGACCTGGACCATACTGGGCTTGTGGTAGTCCACTGCCTTAACCACTATTCCACCTGCTGGCCTCAATTTTTTAATATTTATTCAAACTTGGGCACACCATTTGGACTTTCCTAGTAAATGTACCCTGTGCATTTGAAAAGAAGGTGTGTTTTTCAGTTTGATTTTCTGTGAATGTTAGTTAGGTTTAGGTAGTTGATAGTGTTGTTCAAATCTAAGTTTTTCTTGATTTTGTGGTTTGCGTAATTATTCTATCAGTTATTGGGATGGGATGTTGAAATCCATAATGATTGTGTCATTGTTTCCCCCCACCACCCCCACTAATTATGTCTTTTTATTCCTTCATGTATTTTGAAGGGAATTCACATTCATAATGGTTGTATTTTCATGATAAGTTGTTGCTTTTATAATTACAAAATTATATTTTTCCCTTGTGATTCTCTTTATTTAAATGTTGATTAGAAGGGCCAGTAGTTCCCATGGTGGTTAAAGCGCTGAACTCCCACACATGGCCAACTGTGGTTCAAGTTTCAGACCTGGTGACTTGCCCCCACCCCCCCACCGTGAGCACAAATGATAACAGATTAAAATAATAATAAAAAACCTAAATAACTATAAAAATTGCTTAGAAATTTATATGTGTGATAGGACTGGCATTTGATTTCTGAACGATCATCTCAAAAAGGCTTGATACCTAATTATCGGGAACTTCCTAACCCTTATTCCCAGTAGTTAGGGTTCAGCTTTTTTCATTTTGCTAAATCAGTTTCCAAATATTCATTGCTTTTCTGCCTTTCAGAATTTTGTACTCTGTTCTCTTGGGCTTTTGTCTTTTCTCTCAGTTTTTTATATTTTTTTAATAGGTTTTTGCCGTAGGGCTTATGGGCTTGCTGGAGAGAGATAGAGAGATAGAGACAGGGAAGGTGAGAAAGAACCACTCAGGTGGAATGGCGATGCTATCCTTCTCTTCTGTTTCCTCTTGAGATTTTGGACACTCGTGCACATGTCTCTGACATGATTTTCAAGCTGCTGGATCTGTGACTCAAACTGCGTAGGGGCATGTGGGTATCTAGTACCTTAGCCACCATACCATCTGCTGGCCCTTCTTCCAGTTTTTAAAATATTGTTTTATTATCACTGACACATTATTATATGGTAATTTATATAGCATTTTTACATTTTTCATTGTCAATTTTTATTGTTATGGAGCTCGCAATTGTACAGATGTTATAAACAATTTATATTTGTATTTTGAGAATTTATTAAAAATAAATTTACAAAATACCATATTCTTTCAAGTATTTTCCTCTTGAAAATGAACATGTAAGACCTTTTACATCCAGTAGAGATTTCCTTGACTAGGATTCAAAAGTAACTTGAGTTATTACCATTTTAATCTAGATATGTCATTTAAATACATTGTCAGTTTTTTCATCCGGAAATGGGAAATGTAAACTTACAGAATTGTTAAGGGTAATCTACTTACAAGTTAATAGACAGGAAAGTGTTTAAACATAATTATGAAGTAGAATATCTGTGTAAGGTGGTGCACTGAGTAATTAATGTACTCTTCGACTGTTAGGAATCAAATTGTTTCTATGCCCTTTGGTAATTGAATACATCTTGTAAATAACTTTTATTTAAATATTTCCATAGCATAAAATATAGCCTCTGCTTTGTAAAGCAGCACTCATTTCATAATTTCTTCATTGCCAGATCCAGGTAGAATAGAAGGTAGAATAGATAACTGCATAAATGCTCTTATTGTTCTTGATGTTCAAGCACTTATAGGCCTCTAAATTAGTCCATGTCCAACCTGGTGTGTTGGGATGCTTTCCAGAGATTCTTGTTAAGTGTCTGCATTGTCGCTGAAGAACCTATCTTGAGATGTCATCTGCTTCTGGCATATCTACTCAATGTAGTTTGTAATAGGTTGCAGTACTTTTAAGTTTTCTGAAGGGAGAACAAATCTGAAATCCAAAGCAAAGACAGGTATGGTGGACCTTAATAGAGACCCATAGTTGACAGTCTTGACAAAGCAAGGAAATGATCTCAAGTAGATTAATGATAATATGGCTATTTTACAGCCCTCTTAAATCCAGCCTTGTCTGATATCTTAATCATCATAATACTTACATGGTCTTTGTCATATTTAAGCATAAAGTCCATGGCACTTGGGGAACCTGCAGTTAGTGTAATGGCTATGTCGCTGGACTCCTACGTTGTCGACCATGGTTCGTGTCGCGGACCCGGTGGCTTAAAACTCACGCCGGGCGCGTGTGCATGCGTGCCCAAGATCCCGAGAGGAGAATGGAGGAGGAGGGATTGCGGCATGACCATCCCCCCTGGGGGGTGATTTCTCGCTTTCTATCTCTATGTCTCTCTCTGTCTGTCTGGCGAGTGCACGTGCCCTATAGCGAAAACCTTTCCAAAAAAAAAAAAACCCCCCCCCAAAAAAAAAATCCATGGCACTTGAACACTAAAGATCTAAGTACTCACAGCTTAGCAACATTTATGTGCCTCTCATATAAGCCTCTTTTTCCCTATAAGACACGTGTGCTCACCAGACAGAGAGAGAGAGAGGAAAAGTGAAACATCACTCCCAGGGTGATGCCCACACTGCAATCCCTTCTCCTCCAGTCTCCTTTTGAAATTTTGGGCACATATGCACATGTGTCTGGTGGTTTTTTAAAGCAGCAGAGTCCAGGACTCAAACTACATATTCAGCTATATGGGTTCCAGCACCTTACCTACCATGCTTGCTGCTAGCTCCCATATAAGCTTCTTAAAGCAAGTTTCAGAAATGAGAAAAAGTGCAAAGTTTTCCTACCCTTATTTGGGAGAACTAGAGATAAAAAGAATATTAGTAATTGGCTATGACTACTGTAACTCAGTTGGCATTTGAATATATAATGTAAAGCATTTGCTCATGTGTCAACTTACTTAATGAGTATGGAATCCTCTCTGATCTCCATCCACCCTTGTTTAGTGTTTTTGCAAGCAGCTAGATTATAGAGGAAATGGCATATTTGTAGTGACTTGGGAAATAAAGGTGATCAATGCACTAGAAATAGTTTTATAAAAAATAGAAAGTAGGCTTAGGTGCTGTGGGGCAGCAGTAATGCAAGTGCCCTGCAAACCTAGAAACCATGTGGCTGACCCTGGGTTCGGAGCCCTGCGTTGGCATGAAAATACTGGGCATGTGCATAGGTACCCAGGATCCTGAGAAGCTACAGGAATGGAGAAAGGGGATTGTGGTGTGATGAGACCCTGTAGAAAGTCCTCTCCGTCTCTTTCTCTGTCTCTTGCATGTGCACACATATGCTGTCATAAAAAAAGGAAGGAAAATAGAGCTATATAACTATACACATTTCTATTTGTTTACATAAAGTATTAACAGCTTTAGCGCTTGAAAAATCATGTGAATATTGGTTTTAGAAGATATTTTAGTGTATTGCATTTGCTTATGGTCTTTTTGGTCTTAAAAATATGTGTTTTCAAAATAATCATTATTACAAGATAGCATTATTACTGAATCGAGCAGACATATTTTGGTACTTTGTTTGCAGCTACAATGTTGTGATTTTAAAGGTTTTTGACAGACTGTTCTAGACAGGTTGCTGATTCTTGGTGCCTTTGTTTCTGGATTGATAAACTTATTTCTTTCTCTGCCCTATTTTTTCTTTTTGATTCTCGTGATATCCTTTATGATACTGTGGAAAATAATTGCATTTTTTAAATTAAAAATACTATCATGTCTTTATTTTCTAAATGTTCTTCCTACACATAAATATCAACTTGTATTTTCAAAGAACCAAATTTGCCACAGTTGGAGACTTCAAAAGAACATTATATGCACGAAGGTAGTTCTGGTAGAGTTGCTCCTAAAAGATTTCCGGCATTGACAACTTTTTGAAATAATCATGCATCTTTGAAGAGCCTAGTTTTCCTGTGGATATGTGAGTTTTGCGGTTTCTCTTGAAATTTCTCGTAACTTCAGGCAGTAAGGATATTTCAGTTTTGCTTCTGGTAGAGAGGTGGATGATGTGTTTTACTTCTTTTTTTGAAAATGATTTCTTTTTTTTTTGGTAAACAAAGTTAACCAGTTATGTCTTTATTTTATAATGTCTTATTTTCATTTAATTCTTATACACTTTTATAGCATACAACATGGTTTTTCAAAGCATGCATGCAGTGTGATAATCAAATCTAGCATATTACCATATACAGCACTTTCAGCAAAGAGCCTTACAGTTTTTCTTTTTTGTTTTCGGGTTTTTGCCATAGGTGTGTGCACTTGCCAGAAAGATAGAGAGAGGGAAAGTGAGAAATCACCACCAGGGGCTATGGCCATGCCACAGTCTCTTTTCCTCCATTCTCCTCTTGGGATGTTGGGCACATGTGCACATGCACCTATGCACCTGGCATGATTTTTGGCATGGCCTGAGACTTGAACTGTGGTTGGCCATGTGGCAGTCCAGCAAACCACCATGTCACCTCACCCCAAACTGTACATTCTTGTGTCTGTTAAATGTTTTTTTCCTGAGCCACACAAACCCATCCCCCGTGATCCACTCTGTATAGTTTCTGATATCTACACTTGTGTTCTTGACTATTATGCCTCCAAACCTTTCAATTTCTGCTGTAGGGTATAGACATTTGGTATATGTATTAAACAGAGATACACAATGTTTGTATTTCATAGTCTAGTTTATTTCTTCCTCTTTTTTTTCTTTTATTAGAGAGATTTTTTTTTTTTTTTTTTTTTTTTTGCTATAGAGCCCATGTGCTTTGGAGAGACAGGGAGACAGAGAAGCAGAAAGTGAGAAGTTACCCCCCGGGGGTGGGGAGTTGGCCATGCCACAATCTCTTCTCCTCCATTCTCCTCTCAGGATCTTGGGCATGCATGCACATATGTCCAGCGTAATTTTTTTTTTTAATTTTATTCATTGTTATTATTTAATTATTTATTTATTTAATTAATTATTTTTTGTGGGGGAGAGATTTTTGCTATAGGGCGCATGTGCTCGCCAGACAGACAGAGACAGACAGAGAGACAGAAAGCAAGAAATCACCACCCAGGGGGATGGCCACACGGCAATCCCTTCTCCTCCGTTCTCCTCTTGGGATCTTGGGCACACATGCACACACACCTGGTGTGAGTTTTAAGCCACCGGGTCTGGGACGCGGACCGCAATCGACTACATGGGAGTCCAGCGACATAGCCATTATGCTAATTGCTGGTCCCTATTTTATTTTTTTGAAGTTGACTATAGAGAGAGAAATAAAGTGAGAAAGCAAGCTACTAGGACTGAAGCTCCAACCACAATCAGCCATGTGGAAATCGAGTCACCTTAACCACCACACCACCTAAGTGTCCATTCATCAGTTCTTGGGCACTTAGGCTGATTCCATATCTTAGCAATTGTGAATATTGCTGTAGTAAACATGGATGTGCAAACACACTCTGGATTAGTGCGTCATAAGTAGTTTCATTTGTAAATTCTTGAGGAACCTCCATATTGTCTTCCACAGTGGCCACACTGATTTACATTCTTACCAAAAGTTTAGGAGGGTTCTCTTGCCAACATTTTTTTTTTTTTTTTTTTTAATCACAGCCATGCTGACTGGGTCTAAGTGATATTTCAGTATGGTTTTGATTTGCTTTTCCTTTATGATAGAGATGTTCAACATTTTTTTCATGTGGTTTTTGACCATTTGTGTCTTCTTTTGAGAGTTGTCAAGCTCATTTTAAAATTGTACTATTTGTTTTATTACAGGTGAACTGTTCCCTATATATTCTGAGTTCCCGATCTATTCTGGTTATCAATCCCTTATCTGAAGCATAGTTTGCAAATATTTTCTCCCGTTGTCTGGGTCTTTTCACTCAATTGATTGCTTCCTTTGCTGCGCAGATGCTTTTTAGCTTGATGTAATCCCACTTTTCTATTTTTGGGATTGTAGCCTTTGCCTTAGGAGTCTTAAAGGAATCTGCCTATTTTTAATGTCTTAAAGTGTTTCCCCTGTGTTTTCCACAAGTAGTTTTATAATTTGAGGCTTTACATTTAGATCTTTGATCCATTTTGAGTTGATTTTTATGAATGTTGAGAGATAGGGGTCCAGTTTCATTTTTCTGCAGGAAGATAGCCAATTGTTCCAGCACCATTTGCTTAAAAAACAATTTTATCCCCTACACTGTATTGTCTTGTGCCCTTTGTCAAAAATCACTTCTATGTTTGTATAAGTGTATGTTATGGAGTTTATTTCTGAATTTTGTATTCTATTTCATTATATGTTTGTTTTGTGCCAGTACCATGTTTTGATTATCAGCTTTGTAATATATTTTAGGTCAAGTAGTGAGATAGCTTCTACTTTTTCTTTTTCACAATAATGCCTTGGTGATACAGGATGTTTTATGATTCCAGACAGATTTGTGATTTTTTTTCCTATTTCTATAAAGAATGCTAAATGCTGATAATTTGATTGGAATCATTTAATTTTTGAATTAATTTGGGTAAAATTGATGTGTTAATTATACTGATTCTTCCAATCCAAGAACAATGTGTATGTATCGTATTCTATTTCTCTTTTTTTTGATAGATTTTTTTTCAGAATTATTTATTTAATTTATTCATTCAGTTATTTTAATTTGAACAGAGAAAGACACACACACAGAGAGGGAGAGAGAGGGGAGGTAAGAAAGCAAGCTAGCCACCAAGACCAGGTCTTGAACTGTGGTCAGCCATGTGGGAGTGTCCAGCACTTAACTACCATGCCACCTATTGCCTCCCCCCCCATATTCTAATTCTTTTTTTTCAGCCTTTCATAGTATTCCTGTTAGCTTTATTTTGAGGTATGTAATTTTATTTTTTGTGTGGCTTTTAAAATGGGATTGGTTTTGTTTTTTGTTTTTTTTTTTTTATCCTGCCTCATTCTGTTCATTATTGGTATATAAAAATCACTATTTTTTATATGGATTTTTGTATCCTGCTACTTCACTGAACTCATTTATCACTTCTAGTAGTTTTTTGTGGATTATTTGGGAAATTTTTTGGTAGATAAACATAACATCTGTGCTTGGGACAATTTCACTTCTTCCTTTCCTATTTGAAAATGTTTTATTTTACCCGCTTGTCTGATATATTTGGGTAGGAATTCAGGTACTGTGTTGAAAAGAACTGGAGATCATTGTCAGCCTTGTTCCGGGTTTATTGGAAGAGCTTTTGGCTTTTTCCCACCTAGTATGATGTTAGATGAGGGTTAGTCATAGATGGCTTTCACTGTGTTGAGAAATGTACCTTCTATACCAATTTTGTTGAATTTTAATCTTGAAGCGATTAAAAATTTTATTAAATGCTTTTTCTGTACCAGTTGTTAATGATCATACGGTTTTTGACCTTCCCTTCTGTTAATATGATAAGTTATTGATACATTTATTGTTTTGCATATATTGAACCATCCTTGCATCCCTGGGATAAAGTTTACGTGGGTATAATCTTTTTAATGTGCTGTTGGATTTGATTTACTGGTATTTTGTTGAGGATTTTTTTCATCTTTATTTATCAGGGATGTTGGTTTGTATTTTTCTTTTTTGTTATGTCCTTGTCTCCTTCTCGTATGAAGGTAATGGAGGCTTCATTGAATGAGTTTTGAAGGTTCCTTTTATTTGGATCTTTAGAAATAGTTTTAGGAGAATTGGGGTTAATTCTTTCAAAGTTTTGTGGAATTCAGAAGTGAAGCTCGTTGAGGCATATGCTTTTCGTTTTTGGGAGACTGTTTACCACTGATTTAGTCTCATTGCTTATTGGTCCATTTAAGCTTTCTGTTTTTTTCTTGGATCAATCTTTTTTTTTTGAGAGGTTTTTGCTATAGGGCGTGTGCGCTTGTCAGACAGAGAGAGACAGAGAGATAGAAAGCGGGAAATCACCCCCCAAGGGGGATGGCCACGCCGCAGTCCCTTCTCCTCTGCTCTCCTCTCTGAATCTTGGGCACGCACGCACATGCGCTCGGCATGAGTTTTAAGCCACCGGGTCCAGGACGCGAACCACGGTCGACTACGTGGGAGTTCAGTGACATAGCCATTACGCTAACTGCTGGTCCCTAGGATCAGTCTTGTATATTTTAGGGGTCCAGAAATTTTTCTGTCTCATCTAGGTTTTATAGTTTGTTGATGTACAGTTGCTCCTAGCTAGTATCCCCTAATGCTCTTTTGTATTTCTGTGGTATCTGTTGTAATCCTGTCCATTTCATTACTGATTTTATTTATCTAGTTCCTTTCTCTCTTATTCTTAGTTAGGTAGTTAGTGGTTTATTTTGCTTATCCTTTCAAAAAAAACCAGGTTATTTTTTTTTGTATTCTTTGATTCTCAATTTTATTTCTCTTCCAGTCTTTATGATTTCTTTTCTTTTAGTGCTTTTTGGGTTTTTATTTTGTTTCTTTTCCAATTTATTGAAGTACCTTGTTAGGTTATTTATTTGCCATCTTTCTTTCTTTCTTCTTGTGAGCACTAATTGCTACAAACTTCCTTCTTAGGACTGCTTTCATTGTGTCCCAAAGATTATGGAGAGTTTTGTGTTTATTATCATTGGTTACAATAAATGTTTAAATGTCAGTCTTAATGTCTTCATTAGTTTCAAAGTTGTTAAGGAATAAATTATTTAGTTTTCATGCATTTAAGTTTTTAAAAAGATTCTGTTCTTGATTTCAAATGTAATTCCATTGTTTTCAGAAAAGATGCTAGATACAGTTTCTATACTGGTAAATTTATAAAAACTTGATTTAGGCTCTATTATGTGGTAAATCATCAAAAATGTTTTATGTGAGTCAGCGAATAATGTGTATTTTGTAGTCTCTGGGTGAAATGTTCTTTAAATTTCTATGAGATTCATTTAATTTATGATATTATTCAGCTCCTGTGTATTTATATTTTTATCTCGATTACCTGGCCAGTGGTGACTGCAGTGTTGAAATCCCCAATAATTAGTATGTTAGAGACTCTCTCCATTTTGATCATCTAGTCTTTCTTTTAAGTACTTGGGTGCCCTGGTGCTGGGTGCATAACATATATACAATAGTTATATCTTCTTGCTGAATTAATTCCTTCAATACTAGATAGTGTCTTTTTAAATCATTTTTATCTTGAAGTTTATTTCATCTGATGTCAGTATTGTGATGCTACTCTTTTTTTTTTTTTTGGTTCTGTTTGCATGAAAAGACTTTCTCCTGTTCATTTTCAATCTGTATATATTTTTATCAATGAGATGTGTTTCTTGTAAGCAGCATATAGAAAGTTCCTGTTCTTTTTTATTTATCCATTCAGGCACTCTGTGTCTTTTAATTGGGGAACTTAATCAATTAACATTCAATATTATCGGTATGTGTAGACTTATTTCGACCATTTTTTTTGGTCATTGTCATAGTTGTTTTGTGTTTTCTTATTTGTCTCCCTTTCATTTTCCTTATATAGTCTTCCCTTAAATATTTCTTAAAGAGCTGATTTAATGTTGGTGAATGCTTACAGTTTTTGTTTATCTGGGAATTATTTTCTTATTCCCATTTGAAAGGTAATACTGCAAGATAATTGTACTCTTGGCTGCAATTTTCTTTCCTTTTGCAATTGTAAATATGTCTTCTCATTCCTTCTTTGCCTGCATTGTTTCTGCTAAGAGGTCTGAGGTTGTTTGATGGTGTATTCATTATAAGTAACTTGACATTTCTGTCTGATTTTGTCAATTTAGGTGTGACATGCCTTACAGAGTTTCTTACCATGTTGAATCTATTTAGTGTTAGTATTTTCTGGATGTAGATGTCTGAATATGTAGATGTAGATTTGGAAAGTTTTCAGATAGAATTTCCTGAAAGAGATTTTCTATGCCTTTACCTGTCTCTTTGCCTTATGGAATATCCATTATGCAGATATTTGGCTGTTTAATTGTGTCTAAAATTTCCCGTATGTTTTCTTCATTTAAAAAAATCTGCAAAATTTGCTATAGGGCACATAAACTCACTAGAGAGAGACAGAAAAAGAGAGTGAAAGAAAGAGAGAGGGAAAGTGAGAAAGAATTCCCCAGAGGGGATGACAGGCTGCAATCCCTTTCTCTCTTCTGGGGAGTTTGGGCAAGCCTATGGACAAGACCCAAGATGTTGGTCCCAAGCATGCTTGTAACACCTAAGAGTGTTGCCTTTCCCAAGTCTTGAATGTGGTCCTGGGAAGGCGGTTGTGGGGATCAAAGGTAGGACCCCATTTGGGGCCTGGATGCAGTCATCACAGAGTATCCAGGAAGGGCCAATGGCCAGCCATGCCTTCCAGATCTAAGTCAGGCTTATGTACCTTGCCTCTAATTATTGGTAACAGTTGGTAACAGCTGACCCATGGGACCTGAATATAACTATGTCAAAGTCATCCTAGACTGGCATGGGCAATTCTATCTCTGAGACCCAACAAACAGGCTCTACATGACACCCAGAGGCAGAGTGACCCTCTGTGCCTGGCTGTGACCAAGTTGTTGATAAGAGACCAGAAGCAAACTTACCTGTGAGCACAGACTATTACCTGTAATGCCTTGTAACTCAGGGAGGCTGCTTGGATTCAAGTAGACTTCTGCTAGAAGTTAGGTGACTAGATTATGTACTTTAGGATTAGGAGGTAGTCTCCGGTAGTGACCTGTCTTTCCTACTATGACCTGAAGGGGTGATCTCTGGTGCCTTCTTCTCTGTCAGGCGTCCCTTTGCACATACTTACAGTTCAGGGAGGTCCAGAAGAGCTGTGGTATGGGTGATGTCAGTTGGGGCAGGTAGACATTCTTCTAGAATTGAGTCTTTAGGGAGGGAGAGTGCAGGCCTGCCCTGTCTGCGTGACAGAGGATCGTGGCGAATTTCCTCAGTCTCTGTTGGGATGGGTGTTCTCTCTTCTGCATCCTTTGTTCCCACTGGGCTGTGGAGTTTTGATCATAAATAGGGTTCCACCTGCTGGTTGACTCACTGGTATAGTCTGTACTCAGGAAGAATGGTGCAGTGCTGTTGCTACTTGGGGTGGGGATGGGGTACAAGGTCCTATGTTTCTTCTGAGCCTGTATGTGTACTTCCTTGTGATCTGTGTTTGTTCTGTACCATTTTTGTTGTTGTTGTTGTTGTTGTTGTTTTCTGTGGTTGCTGAGTGCTGGAATCGACAGTGTGAATCTGGGGTTTGGGGTTTCAGAGGAGTTTCTCTTATTTTCTGCCAACAGGGAGGAAGCTACTCAAGATCCTCACCAGCTTCAGATGGTAGCTCCTCTTTATATTTACAAATAGAAATGATGTGTTCTGGAAGTTCCTGTTACCTTTTTCTTGCCCTCAGTTGGTCTTGCTGCACTGCTCTGTTGGAAGCTGAGGCCATTATTGTATTAGCCTTTTTTCCCAGAGTGATGCTAGGGTGAGTGTTTCTAGTCAGCCATCTTGATCCTTTCTCCATATACATGTATTTAGAGGCAGCACTATTTGAGTTCCTTTTTATCCTATTTTCTCTTTTTCTGTTGTTAACCTTAACTTTCTGAAGTTATTTTTTTAGAAAATGTCATCAATACTATTGATGTATTGGACATGAAAACTGTCTTTAAATTGATTTAATGTGCTTAAATGTCAAAATGTTTTCTACTGTAAGAGGAAGCTGATCTTAAAGTTTCTTTCTGCTCATTAAAGTACCAGATTTTTATCTAGTAATACTCAGTAATAATTATGTTACCAACTTAGGAAAGCATTGGAGGAGGGTGGTAGTTCTGGAGTCAATGGTCTTGTACGTTTGCGTTGAATAGAAAGAGGGAGCATCAAAGATAAGAAATCTGTGTAGTTTGGTATGGACACTATTGTTTCATAAGCCAAAAGTTCTGGGTAGTTCCAGGCTAACCTTTCTTTACCTGTGTAGTAAAAAGGAGTAACCATACAGAATAGGCTATGGAACCCGGATAAGCAATGAAAATAAATTGCTGTAGAAACTTTGTTCCACCTTTTGTAAATATGCAGCAGAAGAGCAACAATAGTCTAAACAAACTTATATTAGAACTCATTCAGAGAGTTAAAAAAGGAGGAGAGAGATTTGTTTGCCCAGCAGCAGCCTGAAGGTGACTCAGTTTTGGTAGTTGTCAGTCATTTTGAGAACACCATCTTGTTCTTGACTTTTCTGTAGCATTTGCTAACAAAGGAGCCATGCAAAATTGCTCTCAGGGTTTTTCTGTAGTTAAGAATTTTTTATTAGAAAGAGTCACTTGGTAGATGTTATAGCAATTTAAAAAGCTCTAGTCTGTTCTTGACTTAATTAAAGGTGGGAGAACATTTTAATTTGCTCAACAGCAAATATTGAATGCCCATGTGTGAAAAGTACTGTGTCGGTTCTCTGGGGAAGCCACAGATCAGTAGGATGTAGTCCCTGGTCTTAAAGAGCTGTAGCCTTATAGGGGAAATCAGACAAAGGCATAATGACAATGGTGTGATAAATGCCTCAGAGAGAGGCCCAGCAGAATACTCTGAGATCAGTTCCCCAAGAGCAAGAAAGCTTGTAGGAGATTGTATTTATCAGTATCCTATTAGGTGGGTTTCATAAGCCTGAAGAGTTCTTTAGATCGAGAGAGAGGTGTTCCTGGGGGATAAGGGCTTCATATTTACTTTGATGCCTAGCATGAAAACTAAGTAAGTAATAATAACAACCACGCTAGAGTTGAGGCACAGATAGATTAAGAAACTTTGCTGAAGCTGCACAGATAGGATTTGACAGCAGACTGGTTCTGGAGAGTCCACTCTGGACTGAGTTACAGGTGCTTGAAATACCTAGAGAGGAAATAAAGTAATTTATGCTATAGTATTTTGGTCGACCAGGGTTTCTTTTAGAGTGGAGAAGAGACATATTAACTAGATTTGGGTTTACTTGGGACATTTTTGTGAGGCCTGGGCTCTTAAGGAGGGTTAACATTTGAGTTGGCAGAAGGGACGGGCACACCCAGCTGAGGGAGCAGAGTGAGTGGAGGGCAGAGATGGATCAAGCATGAAACGACACCGTGTCCTTGGATCTCGAGCCTCTGCTTTCTGGCTGCACCTGGTAGAGCCTTTTATAACACAGGGAATCTCTGAGAAATCACTATTTTCTTTGTAGTTGGCCAGAAAGATGTATGAATCAACAAAGTGTTTTCCGTGTTGTGGTTTGAATTTAAGGTATGTTCTTAACACTTGGAAATGAAATTCAGATACGCAGGGTGCCTTTCTGGTGGGAAACTACTTTTGAAAAATAGGCCCATTTGGTCTAAATTAGCTTACCCACCAGAAATTCTTTAAAATGTAAACATCACAGGGACTCATTTCACTGGTGTGGCTTTTGTAGTCAGCCTGACTTGTGTTTCCTTTGCCTGTCCCCTTAAGATCAGCAAGGACTTTCAACATTGCTACAGTGGACTTGTGCTGTTTGACTCAGCTTCTTGCTCTTTATCTAGAGGCCCTCTGACCGTGATGTGGGGAATGAAAGATACTGAGGAGAGCCAGGGTTAATCAGACTTGTGGAGAGGAAAGTGATAAAGCACTCTAATAATAAAGGAGGATGTTCAAATCCAGAAAGAAAGCGTCTTTTTAAAGGAACATTTTCTAACAATTGGAAACCTTTTAAAGTGCCTCAAGGCACAACCTAAAGTACTAAAAAATGATGCCTTGAAACTACTGGTGTCTAAATTAAAAGCTTTCTTTCTCAGAAATTCAGGTTAAAATTGGTCCTGTTCTCAGAAGCACCCAACCGAGAAGATACAGTTGTTCTCAACATGGCCAGTCAAGGTCAGAGTTTGCAGTTTCTCTGACTCTGATTATTCTCGGTTATAGGCCTTACCTTTGCGGGAGAGAGGAGTAAAGGGAAGGTAGGTGTGGATGTGGCTTCTGGCCCAGACTCCTCACTGTACACAGTTGCTGGTTTTCAGTTTTCCTTTTCTACTGATTGCTGAAGATTTTAGGGCTAGTGATGTTTTAAACAAGCTTCATGAGGGCCGGGACTTGGTCTTACTCTCTAATTTAACCTGTGGTCTTAGAATAGCATTAATAAAAATATTGGGAACAGTAGACAGTATAATGGTTGTGTCACTGGACTTCCGCTTATCTGACTGAGGTTCGAGTCCCAGACCTGGCAACTTAAAACCGCTGAGTATGTGTGCATGCATGCGTAAAATCCTGAGAAGAGAATGGAAGAGAAAGGATCATGGCGTGGTCATAGTACACTAGGGGTGATTTCTTGCTTTCCGTCTCTCTGTCTCTGTTTATCCAGTGAGTGTACATACCCTATAGCAAAAATCTCATATATATGTATATACATGCACACACACATATACATATATAAGCCTCTTATATATGTAAAAATTTCTAGTTGCTATATCAAGAGTAAGTAAAAAGAAAGGGGTGAAATTAATTTTGATAAATATTTTATTTAACCCTATATATCTAAAATAGTTTCTCTTAACATGTAATCAACATTAAAAATTATAGAGATACTTCTCATTCTTTTGTTCACCCAAAGTCTTCAAAATCTGGTGTATATTTTATACTTACACCATATCTAAATTTGGACTAGTGCCATTTCAAATGCTTAATAGCCACATGTAGATCCTGCCGAACAACTGATAGAGCAGATTGATAATATATGTTCTGATAAATATCTGTTAGAAGAAGGCAGGTAGAAGTGAAAGGAGGGAGGGAGAAAAGGGGTAAGGGAAGAAGGAAATGGCAAAATTTCAAAGATGAATAAAAGGAATACAATCTTGTTTTGGGGTGCTCTATTGGTTGTTTACTAGAACAGAAGCTGAATGATGCTTTACATTTTTAGCTTAAAATCATTTTTAGCTGCATGCCCTCATTAATACACAACTTTGACAACATTAGTTTTGTTGTATCAAGATCTACTATCTTTAGTTTATTGGTGGCATGGCTGAGGCTTTATTAGGTTCAGTGAGAGAGTTCAATTTAACCAGAATCCAAACATGAGAGTTTTGAGTCCTACTTTGGCACTTTCTTCTCATTACATGTATTTTCTCATTGATTTGTGTTCATATGGTGGTGTTCTCATACTTCTCTATAAAGACAAGTTGGTTCTCAGATAGAGATACATATTAAAAGATAGATTAATATTGTAAATATAGGGATGTTTAAAAATAGTTGGCCAGAGGTTTGAAAGTTTGTGCATAATTGAGGCATATTGTAGCCAAGACATGTGTGACTTCTCTAAGTGTAAGGATCTTCTTATTTATAGAGGTCACGTATGATTTAGGTGGGAAAAAAGACTTGTCTATGAAAAGATATGTAGTATGTGAGTATTTGAATTTTTCCTGTATAACCGTTCCACTTCTATAAACATTGTTGTGTAGTAGGAATGTGTCATGATTTCTGCTGTGGCACATGGAAAAACTTATTTCTTATACAAAGAGAAAGTGATTTAGCCAGCATAACAATCCTCTAGTACTTAAGTTACTAGTTTTTGTTGCTTTCTTCTTTCTTGAGCCATTACAATGGTGTGTTTTCTTGTGCTTAATATATAAACAAAAACCTGAAGCAGATTCTTTAGGTATGATTCAATTTGTTAAGGGTAAAATGCTAATGAGGAATCAAAGTTCATTTCTAGAGCACTGGTTTGGTATGACGATACTGCAGTTTAGCATCCTTTTGAATAGAAGCCAAGACAGATCACTGCATGGAGTAAAGTATTTTAATGGAGACACGAATGGAGAGCACATACTTTATTTAAAGTGTTCAAATATGTGAATTTGTGAGAAACAACTTTTGCCTACAGAAAATATCATTTATTGAGAAAAAGACCTAAAATATAATTTTAAGCTTTCCTCAAAGTCAGTAGGTATTGCAAAATATTTTGTTCACTGTTGCTCATTGTAGGATAATGTACCTCAAGTTTGAAAAAAGAATGCAGAACTTAGTCAGTAAAAAATGTGTATGCAAGTCTTTGTCGTAGCAAAATCCAGTGCCTAGATTTTTAACTGACCCTTGTTATAAGCAAAGAAGTTAATTTATCTTGCATACTTGGGAGGAGATCATTCACAAGGAATTACCTACAAAACCACATGAATATCATGATCTACTATGTTCACTAGGATTTAAGAGTGGTTAGCTCCTATACATACTTTAACTTCTCTTTTAATAGCCTAGGGAATACTGTGAATTCACATAAATTAATTTGTAGAGTAACTGCAGCATACCCTTTCTTTGCCAAATTCCAGAGTCTAGATAGAGTTACTTTAATGACTTGCAAAGACACCTGCTTTTTTTCCTAACAGTGTGTCTTAGATTTGCATGAATGTGGGAACCTAGAGATTTTCCTTGAATAAAGTACTAGAAACTTAAATACTTGATTGCCTGAATGACTGTGTAAGTCTGCAACAGGAATGTGTGTGAGATGGCTCAGTGAGTGATGGATTTAACTGTCTAGAAACTGGGCCTTTCTTTATCATTTGTGTGTTTCTCTTTTGCATTTCTTTGAATAAGGAGGAAACATGATTAATGATCATTTTTTTCTTTCTTTTTTTTGTCGAGGAGATTTTTGCTATAGGACGCACACACTTGCCAAAAAGAAAGAGACAAAGAGACAGAAAGTGAGAAATCACTCCCCAGAGGGGATGGCCACGCCACAATCTCTTCTCCTCCATTCTCCTCTTGGGACCTTGGGCATTCACGCACACGTACCTGGCATGAGTTTAAGCCACTGGGTCCGGGACTCGAACTGCGGTTGACTACATGGGAATTCAGCGACATAGCCATTACGCCAACTGCTGGTCCCAATTAATGATCATTTCTCACAGGACTTTTTACGTCTACTTGGACTGTTTGGAAGATAATACTGTCGATAGAAAATCCACCATTTATTTAAAGTGGTGCTTTTCTCTGCCATCGTTTTTATAATTATTCTGTGTAGTCTTGACCCTCCTTTTCCTTATATGATGCACTGACTGGTCACGCGGGGTTGCTGATGCATGTTATTGCATCATTTGGAAGGCCTAGATGAGCTTCTTTGTAAACCGGTCAGTTGCTAATGCTAGCTTCTGATTTTGTTTTTTTGTTGTTTTTGCTCACGGAGGAGAGAGAGAGTGAGCGAGCGAGCAAGCAAGCACTTCCCATAGGGGATTGCCATGCTATAATCACTTTTCTTTCACTTCTCTTTTCAGGATTTTAGGCATGCACACATATGCACCTAGCATGTTTGTCAAGCCTGGTGTGGGATTCAAACTGTACATTGGGCCCTGTGGGATCTAAATATTTTAACCACTATGCCATTGGCTAGCCTGCTAGCTTCTGATATTGTAACATTACCTGTACATGGAAGTCCTTTCCTATAGATTGTCAAGATTGAAATTAGAATATTAGAGAGTAAATGCTATTTCGGGGAGAGGAGGGTTATTTGTAATATTTCTGTAGCACTAAAATTTCTTTTTAAACAAAATTGTATGTGTGTCTTCCAAGAGCAGGAGAGACAGAACGCACCCTTACCAGGGTCCCCACACTGTGAACCGTGGCTAGCCCCGGCTAGCCCCAGCTAGCGCTGGGTAATGGGAACTCACAAGCCTGCATAGTCAGAGAGGTCTCTGGGCATGAACCAAAACCTTTCCATGTGGGTCACCCTCTTGGATGCTGTGCCACCATCTGTTCCCTTGGAACTGAAATTTCTTATCTAGCAGTCTTTCTGCCTTACAGCGTTCATGTGAAATAAGATGGTGAAAAAGCAGTCCAGAAACCTGTTTGATAAAGCCTGAAGACATGAAACGATATAGTAGTTTCATCCTATATAAGCTAACCGATCTAAATAATATCCTCCAATTATAAAGATTATTAATGTAGGGAACCAGCAGTTAGTGTAATGGCTATGTTGCTGGACTCCCACGTAGTCGACTGTGGTTCGCGTCCCAGACCCGGTGGCTTAAAACTCGCGCCGGGTGCGTGTGCGTGCGTGCCCAAGATCCCGAGAGGAGAATGGAGGAGAAGGGATTGCGGCGTGACCATCCCCCCTGGGGGGTGATTTCTTGCTTTCTGTCTCTATGTCTCTCTCTGTCTGGCGAGCGCACGCGCCCTATAGTGAAAACCTCTCCAAAAAAAAAAAAATTATTAATGTAGAACTACAGTGAAGCAAGTGTAAAAAAAAAAAATATGACTAGTCCCACAACTCAGTGATAACTACTATTAACATTTGAACCACTTCTTTCGATGTTTTTTTTTTTTTGGGGGGGGGAGGGGTGAGGCATACTGTTTTGTGTCCTGTTGAATAACTTAATATTATAAGCAGTTTCCCTTGTGAATAACTGCATTTCAAAGACATGGTTCTCATTGGTTGTTTCAGTGTCTGAGTATTTTTTTCCAGTTACAGTATTTAGTTGAAATATTTTTCAGAAATCTGCTCGATTGTCCCTTCCTCAGTGTTGCCTTCTCTCCACAGGGGAAATCGGAAGACTCTCCACAAGGAATGTTGTTGGAATGTTGGTTTTATTGCTGCTATGACATTTACCATATTGTGTCTCATGTACATATCCAATTCTCCCTCTAATGTTTTCTTAACCCTTCCCTTGGAGCAGACACTATACTATATTAAGACTTCATAGTGCAATGATAATTGAAAGAACATTTTAAAAATAACAACAACAAAAAGCAGTTTTGTACCTGCATTCACTATTCTTAGTCTCTGGGGCAAAGAGATACAGATATTGCTCAAATAATCACACAAGCAAATTAAAAAAAATTTATTTATTTATTATTATTTTAAAATTTGTTACAGGGTACAGTTGCTCACCAGTGAGAGACAGAGAGAGAGAGAGAGACAGAGAGAGAGAGAGAGCAAGCAAGCCACCAGGTCTGAGACTTGAACCAGGGTCAGCTATGTGGAAGTCCAGCACCTCAACCACTGTGCCACCTGCTGACCCAGCAACTGTTAAATTGTAATTTTGATAAATGAGTTGAAAGAGAGATAAATGGCACTTAAAACAGTTCAAATGAAAAAGGACCAGGTGTTTTATTGACCAGATTTTAAGTTATCCAGGTCTTGAGCTTCTGTAAAGATCAGTACAACCAAGAAATGCTGTATACTGCTTAGGGGACTGAATGTGCCTGCAGTACTCTGTTGTGGTTAGAGCATAGTGGGAGTCTTTGTGTGGTAGTATAACTGAAAATTTTAAATTTAGTTGTTTAGCTTGTTCCTCCACATTGCAAAATCCTTGAAGATAAGGGCTGTGTATTTTATTTGACCTTTCCAGTGCCTCAAAACACTAGGTAAATTGCACATTCAGGACATTTGATAGTTTTTGAATGAATGATTGTAATTCCCACTTAACCATATTACTACATTGATGTGATTTTGGGACTTAGAATGTAACATCCCTGAAATATTGAGCTGAACATTTTGATTGATTGATTAAAACCTTTGAGAAGTGTAGGAGCACAATTTTCATGACTCCTTTATTAAATATGTCAATAGAGAGGATATTAGTACAGTTATATCACTTAGTGCTCGGGATGTGTTCAGAGAAATGTGTTGTTAGTGATTTCATCATTGTGCGAGCCTCACAGTGTACTTACACAAAGCTAAATGGTATAGCCTTCTACAACAGGATAATATAGGCCATTGCCATGGCCATCATATACCTGGCCTATTGTTGACAATGTTATTATGCAGCTCATGACTCTATATAGTGGGACGTTCCTAGTTTCTGCAAGACCATGTTTTATTTTTTACTTCTATTTTTCTTTTTCTCTTCTTTCTTTCTTTTAAAGCTTTTGGCATAGTGTGCATGTGCTTACCAGAGAGAGGGAGGGAAAATGAGAAATCACCTCCTATGGGGGTTGGCCACACCACAGTCCCTTTTCCTCCATTCACCTCTTGGGATTTTGGGTATGTGTGCACATGGACCTGGTGTGATTTTCAAGCCTTCTGGACTTGAGAGTCGAATTTTGGTCAACCATGTGGAAGTCCAGCGCCTTAGCTACCACGACACCCGCTGGCCCCTGCAGGACCACTTTGTATTTTAGGTTCTTTAAATTACTCTTTAAGAGTTATCATATTGGGGTCGTAATATTTTAAAAAGATACATGTGTTATTCAGGACCTAGAAAAAGTAAAATGAGCCAGAGGGAAAGTTGAATTGTACCGTGTTTTAAGTAATCATGGTAAAGAAGTGATAGACATTAACAGAAAGATATTAACATGGGAGTAAAGAAAGTCTGTGGTAAGAAATGTTCCGAATTAACTCAGGTGTACATAATGGGCAACCAAAGACAGATGGTGTTCTGATATAGTATAGAGCTCATTATTTGCAAAAACTGATCTATAAGATACTGTTGGACCACACTCATGCTAGCAGGACTTGCTTTAATAAAAGCTTTATTCAGCAGCACCAATGATCTGGTTACCCAGGGCTGATTAGACCGTGGAAAACCTGATGCGCTGAACAGAATTTTCTGAACATAGATGTCTATCAGAAAGTCAATTGTTAACATGCAATGAGAAATGTATTTTAAAGCAGAAAGTATTTGATAGTGTAATAAGCACATTCTTTTCCCAGCTGGGTAGATAACTAGGGCACCATTATCATCTTCAGAAAGCTGCTTAGTGTGCATGAAAGCTAGCAAGGGTGGATGAAGATGTGGAAGTGATTAGATGCTCCTAAAGGCGGAGCTTAAGACCTGCTGTCCAAGTTTTGTTCTTTGTCTCCTGCCAACATATTATCCTAGATTTCTTCAGGGAGATCTACTGGGTACTAATCCTTTTTCTCATAGCTTCTGGCTGATCCTAATCTAAATAGGGTGTTGCTTCTCCTACAGTCCTAAATATTTTCAGTTCTTTCATTCACCAACATACACAATGTTCATTTCCAAATGTTGATTGATTAACTGGAACCCCTGTTAATATTCTTTTGTAGGTAAAGATTTTGTGAAATGACTCACAAATTATTATATCATTGGTCCTTTTGTTACATTTTTCTACTCTCTGGACTTGATGAGTAATACTCAGATTTTCATTTGTAAGAAACGATTGCTGGATCAGCCCATGGTGTGGTGGTTAAAGGACCTGGCTCCCACAAGGCATACTGTATGGTTTGAGTCCTGGACCCAGTGGCTTGAAAACCCTCTAACCGTGTGTGTGTGTGTGTGTGTGTGTGTGTGTGTGTGTGTGTGCGTGCGCATGCATGTGCCTAGAATCCCAAAGGGAGAGAGAAATGGATGAGAAGGGATTGCAGCATGACCATGCCTCACAGGAGGTGCTTTCTTGCTTTTCCTCTCTACCTCTGCCTCTTTGGAGAATGTATGTACCCTATAGGAAAATTTGAAAAAAAAAGAAAAGAAACAACTGTTTTGCTTTTTTGGTTGTGATTGTTTCTCTCTGTCTAGATCTGTTCTCCTATTTTTCAATCCTAATAGCTATGTACATCCTTTGTAAAATGTTTATTTAAAATCAGTAGTGTGTAAGATGACTTTGTCTAAAAGCAAACTATTTAACTGTGTATTTGAATTTTATGATTTGGAATCACGTCTGAAATAAATGGATACATATTACAAAAGCATTTTAGATATTCCTCTGAAACTTAGAATTTAAAAATGTGTTCAAAACGTACTGTAGAGTTCAGGTAAATTTAAGATGACCTGCTATTGACTTTACCTGATAAATAAATAAGGAGAAAAATAAGAACCAGCAGATGACATAATGGTTATGTTACTGGACTCCCACATGGCCCACCACAGTTAGAGTCCCAAACCCAGTGGCTTGATACTCACTCTGGGTGGATGTGCATACATCCCCATAGTCCCTAGTGGAGAATGGAGGAGAAAAGCTTGCAGCATGGCCATTCCCCCCTGGGGAGTGATTTCTCGCTTTCTGTCTCTCTCTGTCTCTTTGGTAAACATATATGCCCTATAGCAAAAATCTCTCTTAAACAAAAGAAGGAGAAAAGTAGTTAAAATAATTTATGAGATTTACTACCAACTTTAAAAAAAGATACTGTATTAGAGCTTGTTCACAAAATCCTTTTCACTGTCTCATAGGTAAGAAGTTTGGCAGGAGTGGGTCTTAGGTTTGTAATTGGGCTACATTGTATGAAATGATGCTATTGAAGTATGAAGGAGAGCATGTATCAAGGCACAATTATAGCCAAGCATGCACTTATCTTGGCCTCTTCAAGATGGAGTCTGGAGAGAGCCCTTAGGAAGCTTTTCTTTTTCTTTCTTCTTTCTTCTTTTTTAAAGAGGTTTTTGCCTTACAGCACATGTGCTCCTCTAAGAGAGACACACAAAGGCAGTGAGAGGAGAAGTAAGAAATCACCCCTGGGGGCATGACCAACCACAATCCCTTTTCCTCCATTCTCCTCCCAGGATCTTGGGTACACATGCACACACATGCTTAGCATGAGCCTGAAGCCACAGGGTCCAAGACTGGAACTGCCATGTGGGAGTCCAGCGATGTAACTGCTATGCCCTCTGCTCATCGCAGAAGTGTTTCTTAAAAAGAAATTATTTATAATTTCACCACATCAGTACTCTGTGACACTTGCCCAGGGATACAGCAAGGGTCGGTTTTACAGTTGGCTTCTCACCCAGGTCTATGGGTGGAGCCCGTGCTTTTCCTACTGAACTCTGATACCCCATGCTCTTTACAGAGAAACAGAGTGGCTTGCAGGACAGTTTTGCTCCCTCTTTTCTAAGGCATCAGGATCTCCTTTTGTATACATGGGCATTGTTTGTCCATCTAGCCATCCATTCATCCATCCATGCATCTAACAGTTATTGAGCACTTTTTATTTGCCAAGTTTTGTTCTGAACACTGGGGATAGGCTTGTTATCAAACCCTCTGTGCCCTTGTGAAGGTTCTACCCAGTTATCGAAAGATTCATTATATAGTGAGTGTGGGGTTGTGGGAGAGTGTCTTTGTTTTCAGCGTGTTCTATGGGGGTTTCTTAACCCAGTGCAAGACTTTCTGGAGAACCTCAGAAAGTGTTAGTTCTTTTGCCCTCACTTCATTTTCCCAATTTTTATGTCCCTAGCCAACTGTTGTCCTCCGTTATTTGTTCATTTGTGGTTGTACTTTGAGTTGTTGACTTGGGTTTGTATGTTTTTCTCAGTTCAAGATCAGCCTGTTAATCTTTACAAACCATGTTTCACAAAGATATTTGTGGTCAGTTACTCTGATTTTGAATATTAAGAGTTTATTAAAAATGCTGTAATTTTTAACTCTTAGGCATTAACTTTAATTATATTGTGTATGATAATTCTCTGTTGTCTTGAGGGACGTTGTTGGCATTTTACCATACATTATATTATGTTCCACGTGTCCCCAAAGGTTTTTTATTTTAAAAAATACGATGGAATAAGTTAATATTAAAACTCATCAAAAAGCATCAAAATTAGATTAGATTACAAAATCCATTGAGCAAATGCTATTCATTATGGAGAAAATTGACTTAGTTTAAGATAAACTAAATTGATAAATTTCAAAATACCCATTTATAGCCGAGTTTCTTTGTAAAATTGGTTTCTATTTGGTTGATTTCTGACTGTACTGAAGATAAGTATTAATAACCGCATAGGTTAGTGAAATGTGACTTGAAAAATATTTTTTTGCAAACAGTGTAATTACTCATTTTTTATGGTGGTGCAGTTTCTTACTTGGACAGCAGCACTACCATCCTTGACTGTCTGTCAAACTAGGGCTTTTAGTTGACTTGGGTTCATTTTTCTTGGTCACCTTATCTCATCATTTTCTATGTATTTGTCTGTTTAACCACTGTTCCTCTTAAATCCATTCCTTTCCTTATTCCCTTGTGTATATATACACACACACACACACACACACACACACACACACACACACACGGTTCTGGTTGTGACAGTTCCTAATAAGCCTTTTGGTAGCTCCTCATTGCTTGTAGGTGCATCTCAGCTCTTAGCAAGTCATTTAAAAATTTTGTTGATGGCCGGCCCTGTAGCATGACAGTTATCCTCTGTGCATAAGAAGCCTGATCTTACATGGCCAACCATGGTTCAAATCTTGGCCCTAGTGACTTGAAAAACACATTGGGCGTGTGTGCCCATAATTCTGACAGGATGGAGAAGTGAAGGAAGAAGGATTATGGCATGTCTGCATGTCATGCTACTACTACAGTTAAAATGTTTTTTTGTGTGTAAATTTTTTTTGAACTTAAAAATATATGTTATGTAAATTTAAAAAAAGGAAAAAAATACTTGTCTAGACTGACTCTCTTACCTGGTAGTTAAAGACACTTGCATCCCACATGGCCACCTGCACAGTTGGAATCCTGGCTCTGCTAACTTGAGAAGCATGCAGGCGTGTGTGCGTACATGCCCCAAATCCCAACAGAATGGAGAAATGGAGGAGAAGGGATTGTGGCGAGATTATGGTCTGTGTGTGTGGGGGTGCTTTCCCCTTCTCTTTCTCATTTTCTTTCTGTCTCACTCTCTGGTGAGAGCATGTGTGCCTGCTTGGCAAATAAATATTAAAAAAAGATTTTTTGTATGATCTTATGTTAAAATGTGTTTTATGGTTTATACTTTTTGTTTACCCAAACACCATTGTGTATTGCAACCTGTTCTGTTTTCATTCTTTGTTTTGCCTCCTCCAAATTGCTTTTCCTCTAATCTCTTCTTTACCCATTAGAAATTTAGTCATTGTTCTTCCTTGATACTGTTGAGTTACTCCTGTCTTTTGCCATCTTTGAAGTTGTACGTACCTACGCTTTGATTTGCTTTTGCACTTCCTTCTCAGTGAATTAGATTGTAAACCTTTGAAAGGAAGGTCAGTGTCACTGTGGTCTTTGGAGCGCCACAGCTTTTTTTTGGGAGAGGTTTTTTTTGCTATAGGGCGCGTGCGCTCGCCAGACACAGAGAGAGAGAGACAGAGAGACAGAAAGCAAGAAATCACCCCCCAGGGGGGATGGCCACACTGCAATCCCTTCTCCTCCATTCTTCTCTTGGGTTGTTGGGCACATACGCAAACGTGCCAGGCCTGAGTTTTAAGCCACCTGGTCTGGGACTCGAACGGCAGTCAACTACATGGGAGTCCAGCAACATAGCCATTACGCTAACTGCTGGTCACAGCTCTTTTTGCTCAGAGCCTTATACCCAAGAGATGTTTAAGAAGTACTTGAATTAAAGTAGATACTTGTTTTACATAGAGTTAATGATAGCACCTCAGTTAAGATCTGGCTTGTTTGGGTGGTGACAGCAGCATTAATTGAGACTGTGGCAGATGGCACTCACTTTTGAGAATAAGGAAACGTACAGCTGCACTCTACTTTGTCATTTAGCACTGACCAGTCCTTGATGCTCACAACCTGTTCTGTGATGCATATTCAAATCCTGCTTCATCTGTGAACTTCCACTTTTCTAATTCTTGTTCTGTCATTAACTGAATGTTTCTTAAATCCTGGTGCAAAGAAGAGGGAGATAGTTGATTATCTGTGCATCATCCACCCCATCTGTTTCCTGTATAATACCAATTTCCACTTGGTGCCTTTCACCCATGTTGTCAGAAGTACCAGACTTACGTGGATTCTGGTTCTTTCAGACAGAAGATGGTTAAAGATCTGTTTACTTTTTCAGGATGTGAACTGCCATTAATGTATCTTCCTGTCACCCGAAGTCCCAAAGAGACTTTTTCAGTATGAAAAGTAGGTGAACATTCATAGGTGTGTCTTCAGAACCTGCGTTTTCCTCTAGGGGGGTTAGTGCTGTCCATTCCAGAAGTGTTTCATTGTGAGAGGTAAATCTCCTTCTTTCCATTTCAGAAATGGATTCAGGGCATACATGCAAACCATCTCAGATGACTTGTGACTAGTTTGCGTTATAACTTAGAGAATTAAAATTTTGTTTTTTATTTTACTACATGACAATTTGATTCTAAACTCATGCTTTGCAAGGGCACAAATTAAATATTGGGGAACATTTGGCATTCAAGTCACCAGTGGCTTCCTTGGGTGGTCAGATGTCACAAATTAGACTTTATGGTTATTGAGACTGTGCGTGTATTTTTTTTCTTTTTTAATGCCAGAAGGCTGGCCGTGTATGTGTGTATTTTAATCAATACCAGTTTACTAGGAGTGTTGTATTAATTTATCATATTGAACACCACTATTGCTGCTTTTAATTTTAAAATATTTCTAGCAAACTGGAAATGTTAAAAGATAATATAATACCTTCCAGTCTAAGGAAATCTTCACATTTTGCCATTTTTGCTTCAGATCGTAAAACATAGTGGAAAAACTTTGAGCTTTTCTCCCTCCTGATCCCATACTGCATTGCTTCCGTTGACGTGCATATTATTTGTGGCTTCTTCAGTAGAACAAGTAGTATATTCTCGCCAGAGAACACAGAGGTTGAGTGGTGGTTTTCTTGAGGGAAATGACATTTATGCACCTCCCATTTTCTGGTTCTCTGTACCACGACCCCCTCCCCATGAAGTGACAGTGCTTCTGAAGACATTCAGTGAATGTATTGCAGGGCAGTTGAACAAGATGAGAAGAGAATATATTTTGAAAAGTAAACTTGATCGAATGTGGCCATTCATATTTTGATTAGTTATTTAGCCTATTAAACAACTTTTCAGAACCACTAAGTACATGGTTCAGTTTACCCTTAATCTGCCCAAATGCATGAATAATTACTAAAACTGACCTTTTTATGAAGGTTTTTTTTAAAACAAAACAAAACCTATCGTAGTTTCCAAGAGATTTTTTTTTTTCAGGTAGCATTGATTTGGTTTTAGTAATTTTTCCCTAAGCATTTTATCCAAGTTACAGAATTCTGAATACCTTCTTTCTTTTACTTTCTCCTTTGGATATGTATAATACAAAATAAAAAGACTGTTTATTTTTTTCTTAATGTTACCTAATGTCTGTGTGATGATTTAATTGTATGGCATATTTTTCTTTGCTGTGCACCTGTTTGTTTAACTCTGAAATTGTGGTAAACTTATATCATGTTTTATAATAATTTAGTTTTGACAGATTCCTGAAAATAGAAAAATGCAGCTGTACTTAAATGTAGCTTTTCATGTGTGCCTTGAAACATGCTGCTCCATATTATTTTTCTCAGTGTGCACATTTGACCCAATATTTTTAGTAAAACATATATAATTAAGACATATAGGTGTAATACAAAATGTTAAATGAATGCTAAGAAAACAATGAGCCTTTTAGTAAGGTAACCTTTTGATATATTATGATTAAGGAAAAATAAGAAAATAGAAATAAAAAATTTACTAGTATATTTTTATAAATATTATAAAATTTTTTGCTGTGTGTTTTATAGTTTTTTAATGAAAAGTATTTATGAAATACATATTTAACATTTAGTTTACCATAATGGTATGTCTTTTCCTATTGTCAATAGTAAATGGATAATTTCTAAGTAATGTCTATATTATAATTGTTCTAAATACTGTATGTTAGAGGTTGCATAATACAGTGGTGGAAGTGATGGAATATGTAATACCTATTTATTTTTGTCTTTTCATCAAACAGATGGGTTTCAATCTCCAGTTGTTCTATCCATCTATCTATCTAAAGAGGTTTTTGCATTAGGGCTCATGCTAATCACTGTTGGTGGCTGGGAGAGACAGACAGTGAGAGGGAAAGTGAGACTCCATCCCTCCTGAATGGTTACAGTCCCTTCTCTTTTCTCCTCTGGGATCTTGGGTATGCATGCACATGCACCTGGCATGAGTTTCAAGCCATCAGGTCCGGGACTCAAACCCTGGCAGGCCAGGTGGGAGTCCAGTGACATAACCATTACGCCATCTGTTAGCCTTTGTACTATTTACTAAGTTAACTGTGTGATCCCTACCAAGTTATTTAATTATTCCAAGTGTTTCCTCAAATGAAAATGTAAGTCTGTTAATTACCTTGAAAGGGTATTACAAAGATTAAGTGAAATAATGAGTGCAGCTCATTTGTTCAATATTGTGACACTCACTGTGCCAATAAAACAGTGAGTGTTAACTTATTATTGAGAGGCAAGATAGCCTTATATAAAAAGACCACAGATGTTGGAGTAGGATCATCTTGGTTTCAATTTCAGTGCCATCACTTCTTAATTTATTTTGGGCAAAATTTAAAACTTCACTGATTCTTGTACTCCTTTGTAAAATAGAGATAATATTACCCATCTTCTAGGATTGTTAATATTGAATTTTTTTTCAAGTTTGTTGTAGGGTGCGTACTCTTGCGAGCACGTGAGAGAGAGAGAGAAAAAGTGAGAAATCACCACACATCACCACTCCACCCCCCGAATGGAGATGGCCATGCTGCAGTCCTTTCTCCTCCATTCTTCTCTTGGAATTTTGGGCACACCTGTACATGTGCCCAGTGAGATTTTCAAGTGACTGGGTCTGGGATTCAAACTGCATAGCTAGCCATGTGGAATCCAGCCGCCTTAACCTTCATGCCACCTGCTGTTCTGGTTATATTGATTATATGAGTTAGAGAATATAATGTACCTGGCATATCATAGGCATTTAAATAGTTACTATCATTATTATTTGTAAGGAAAGTTATTTTTCTTAATTACTTATTTGTTTATTTTGCCAGAGGGCACATGTGCTCACCAAAGGTGAGAGACAGAGAGCAACAGAGAGAGGGAAAGTGAGAAATCACTCTTCTTGGGCATAGTCATGCCATATGGTTGGCATGTGGGATCCAGCTCTGTTCACCACTAGGCAGCAGGGCGAGCACAGAAAACAGGCTTAGAGAGCTGACAATTAATGTCAAGGTGGGAGCTACTAGATGCCCTAGATTTTATTTGTACTCACTATCATGAAAGTATTTGTGATTAATGAGAACTGTACAGTTGGTAACTGCTATTGCTTTTTTGTCTCCCAAATTTAGAATAGGAAACCATCTTTTAAATGACATGTAAACAGGAATCACATATGTAATAAAAAGCTACTGAATATAATTATATGTGTGCGTGCATGCTCCCTCATGTCTCTTACTGTTTCTCATGTACACATGTAAGTCATCTGTATCCATCCCTCTTACACTGGGTAACTTTCTTTTTTTTTTAAAGAAGTATTTTATTGAACTTAATCATTTACTTATTCATTCATTCATTTACTTATTTCAATTTGACCAGAGAGGAACATGGGGTTGGGGAGTGAGAAAGCGAGCCCTCAGGTCCAAGACTCAAACCATAGTCGGCCATGTGGGAGTCCAGTGCCTTTAACCACCATGTCACCTGCCGGCCCCACACTGGGTAACTTTCTTAGCAGTTCCAAACAGCTGTCCTTGTACTTCTCTCTCTTAATTTGATATTTTCCTTCTGATTTTAATTTCAGAAATACCAATTCATCGTTCCTTCTCTTTGCTAGCATGGTTATACCTGCTATTAGTTTTACATATATATATATATTTGTTTGTTTGAAAAATGTCATAAAAATAAATCTTATTGTTTTCACATTTTACCCTATTTTAATTAATTTATTTATTGAGATATTTTTGCTGTATGGTGCGCGTGCTTGCCAGAGAGACAAAGAGACAGAAAGCGAGAAATCAGCCCCCCAGTGGGGATGGCTACACCACAGTCCTTTTTCCTCCACTCTCCTCTTGGAATTTGGGGCACTTACTCACACATGCCAAGCATGAATTTCAAGCCATCAATTCTGGAGACTCAAACCATGGTTGACCATACGGAAGTCCAGCGCCTTAGTCACCATGCCACATGCTGGATTTTCTTATTTTTAATGAATGTTACATAGATTGCCATTTTATCAGTTTTTACTTTATTGTTATTTTATATCGTATCTTTTTAAAAATGAAATTCTGAGTAGTTTTATCGAGAGGGTATGGAGGATGAATTTGTTGGTGAACTCAAGCTAACTTTTTGGCTTGTTGGAGTTGGCAGTTTTAGTTCGCAGCCTAGTGGCCAGTCCTCTGCTCACACCTCAATGTGATCACTATTTCCTCCTTTTGGCTGCTGGTGCGTTGACTCTGAGGCTGTTCTTTTTAATCAGTGGTAAAGTTTGTTTTCCCTTCACAGCACACACACACAACACACACACACACACACACACACACACACACACAATCACATACTGTTGGAGAGAAGAGGCCATGTTTTAGTTCAGTTGAAGTCACTAAAAGGAGAAAAAAATGAGCAAATTCATAACTTTTGCCAGAAGGCTAACAATTCCTGTTTTGGAGATTGACAGTCAAGGCTATAACTAGTTTTGAGTTTTTCTAAATTTGCATTTTACTGGCTTACTTGAAAATAATTTTAAGTGTCACAGATGCAGGGGCACAGGCAACAGGGGAGCCAATACAGGAAGCCATGTGAGAAGGTTCCAGGTTTGCTTGCTCCCAGGCCTACCCGAACATGCTGGGCACGCCTGTGATCCTGGCTGGCTGTAGGGCGGTGGGGGGCCTCAGGGGTGTCTTTGTGGGTGTATGTGTGTGTATGTCCATTTCTCAGGAGATAAATAAACTTGAGAAAAAAATAAAACAAAAAAAACTGAAGTAGCTGGAAAACACTCTTAATATTCTAGAATCAAGATCAGGTAAAAGCAGCTTGCTTTTTATCTGAAAAATTTTGAGTATGTTCAAAGGTTATATAAAAGGGAAAACCTGTTCTTCCTCTTCAAGTTAATAAAAGTATAAAATGTTTTTAAATTTCATTGTAAGTTATACATTTTTATCATAAGATTCCACAATATAGCCAGTTTCCCAGTAGGGGCTTAATATGTTGTTGAATGAATGACTCTCTCATGACTATCAACCATCCACTTGTATGGGCTTTAATTATATTTAACATTGGAATGGCTTCCATTTAAATTCTATCATTTGATTTTTGAAGTAATTTTATGAGTTCGGCAGGGGAGGGATTTTCCTCATTTTACAGAGTTCCTAGTGGAATGGCTCAGGCACTCCTGAATGATGACTCTGGGCCTGAGTAGGACTTCTGTCTCCTAATTCCACACGTTCTGTGCACTGCCACACTGCTTTTCCATATTGACCTAGAAATATTTTCATCCATGATTATATCTATTTAACAGATTTATTTGAAAGCACAATTTTAAGCTCAAAACAGAGATGAAAGAACAGACAAGGAAGGTTTATGTACTCAACAAGACTGCTTGTAAATAAGTACGTAAAGTAATTATTGAGTCTACAATGATTATGGTGAATGATACACAGTGAGTGCTCTCAATAACTGTTCATGGAATGGATGAACGAGCAAGCAAAGTGATTGAAAGGATATAAACGAACAAGGATAGAGTCTTATAAAGGGAGATTGAACCAGGGAAAGTCTTTCTGAGAAGTAATATCTAAGTTAGGCAAAGAACATTTTATTTATTTTATCTTATTTTTTTTAAAAGCATACTTACTTCTTTTGAGAGACAGAGCAATAAATAGATAGATAGAGACAGACAAGCAGTACCCCAACTGGGCATTGATACTGCAGTCCATCCCCAGCTTAAGCCAGCTTCGGATCATGGGCACATGTGCCTGGCTCCTCAGGGAGGTCTCCTAGTGCACGCCTGGAAACTTCCCGTGTGGGTCAGCCTCTCAGAGCATGGCATTTTACCACTGTCACTGGCTCCTGCAAAGAGCATTTTATTTTCCAGTGTAATAAAGATAATGCCTTCTTCCGGGGTAAAAGTCAGACAAGAATACTGCTCATTCTAAGTGATTCTGGTTGACTAAGCTCATGGTTATTCTCCTGTAACAAAATCAGATGCGAGTGTTGTCTGGTCTCTTATGTCACCTGGTGGGAATTGGGACTTACGGGACTGGCACAGAATATTCTGATACTTGGCCACTGCTTTTGCTGTGAGTAGTGATATCATTTGTCTCCAACCCTATATAAATTTCTCATGTGTATTTCGCAAGGGATATAATGATTATAAGAGCAGGAGTTATTGCTCTTGTTATTAGCACACCAGCCCTTTTTTCAGCTACTTTACTTGACTCTGTGTGTATTTAGGATTGAAGGAAAAGGGAAAATAATAGTTTTTACAATTCAGGATCCAAGAACCACTGGTATGTACTTTTCTGGAAAGAATATTTTTCTTGTGACTTCATGGGTTGTAAGCTCTGTTAAAATTAAGAAATAAATTCTTGCAGCACACTGATAAATATGTTACCTCAATAGCAGTATATTAGATTAGCTTGGGAGGATTTATTTTTCAAAGAGCCATATTGATTTTTACCTAGAATTCATTGTCTAGGAGTTTACAAGGAAACCTTTTAATATGTTTTAGAGTTTTCCATTTTTCAAAGTTAAAGTGATCATTTTTCTCTTTTTTTTCTAGATGTAAGTTGTTTTAAAGCTTGGTTATTCTGTTTTCAAGGATAATTATTAATTGTGTTGTGATCTTATAAGCTTAATACAGTAGGATAAAAAGGAATAAGTGCCTGTGGATAAGACGTTGACCAATAGTATGTCATCTTTATTCAGATATTCCTCAGGAAAACTTCTTGTCTTTCTAATACCAGACGATTATTTCACTAACACCTGATTATTTTTCACAATGGAAGTAACTAAAAAGCTGTTAGAAAATACTCTGGCCCTGCATGGTTGTTGAATGCTTTCTTTCACTTTTTATGTAGTGACATTTTTCTTTCTTTCTGCTTATTGGATTTTAGATGATTTTACAGTTCTTAACCTTGGTCTGCTCTAGAGAGTTTTACATTGCAACACAGAGTTTGCCTGAATTTTGAATTATTTTTGTAGCATCTATCACATGTCCTTTTATTTCTTTTGTTGATGTAGGGACTGGGTCAGAATTTTTCCTTTTTTGGCAAGAAAAGATTGTCTGGAGAGGGAAGGTGGAGATTAGTAGGTCTTTTAATTCTGTTTTCAGTCAGTGGTGTTTAGGTTTAAAGTGATTTCTGATACAGTCTCTACTGTACCAGCAATGGAAAACCAACTGTGGAAACACTTAATTCCATTTTAAAAATAGTCTTAGAAAGGATGAATGAAGGTCATAGATTGATCTTGAGCCTTTACCAGATAATATGTGTTATTTTGATGACATTAGTGGACTCTGGATATTTCTACTGGGAGTGCAGTTAAAATGTAGTTAGTTATTTATGATTTTTTTAGAAAACAAACAACACTTTTATTTTCATGAAGATACATCATTTTTAAAAAATAGTTTTAAAATACCCACGGGTAGTAGAGTGGTATATAAGCTTCCTAAGATTTCTGTCATTGCTACAAAGAAGTATTTCTGTTTTGCCTTAATATCTCATTATATGAATTCCCTAAAAGGTCTCAAAATTTTGTCACTAATCTAATGGTTTTTATTTTTTATTTATTTATTTTTGTAAGAGAGAGATTTTTGCTATAGGGCATGTGTGCACACTGGAGAAACAGAGACAGAAAGCGAGAAATCACTCCCCAGGGGGGATGGCCACACTGTAGTCCATTCTCTATTCTCCTCTCAGGATTTTGGGTACACACACACACACACACACACACACACACACACATTCCTGGTGCGAGTTTCAAGCTGCTGTGTCTGGGACTCAAACCATGGTTGGCCATGTGGGAGTCCAGCAATGTAACCATTATACTAATCTGCTGGTCCCACTAATTTCAAGTTTTATACTGTGGGCTAAATGATGTATAATTTCACCATGTTGGGCTCTGTTTAGAATTTCTGAATGTGTTGCAGATTTTCTCTTCCCTGTCGCTTAATTTCACAATAAAACAAAACAAAAACACACACACACACACACACACACACACACACACATTCCTGGTGCGAGTTTCAAGCTGCTGTGTCTGGGACTCAAACCATGGTTGGCCATGTGGGAGTCCAGCAATGTAACCATTATACTAATCTGCTGGTCCCACTAATTTCAAGTTTTATACTGTGGGCTAAATGATGTATAATTTCACCATGTTGGGCTCTGTTTAGAATTTCTGAATGTGTTGCAGATTTTCTCTTCCCTGTCGCTTAATTTCACAATAAAACAAAACAAAAACACTGAGTAATACGATTTTTACCAGGGCCTTCTGAGACTAAATTTTATTTAGTGATTAAATTGAACTATATCTTGTAGCCTATGTGATAGAAATATTGCATAAAGGATTGTTTGCATTGTTCTTAAAGTTAGTCGAAATATCAGGCATGGCCCAGTTTTGTGCCAGTACCTTCTTTCCCTGTCTGTAGGAAGGTGTTTTCTGCTGTTTTCGGACCTAGACTTACAAATACCCTGAAAACCTTTGTGGAAATCACTGACACACAGGAGGAATCTCACCGTCTGAAAACACTAGCTGGTTCGAAATCGTAAATGTATTTCTTCTGCCTGGATTCTCTTCTCTGTGTTGAGGATAGGAGAGAGCAAAACAAAGGGTGGGAGTCAGACAGATGTGGGACTGCATCCGACCTCCTATTTCTTGTATGAACACAGGCAGCACACTGAACTGTTGCATGCCTCAAATCTCATGCAGCTTTGAGAGACTTCTAATGACCTCCTCATGTTTGGGGAGGCTTAACTATCTTGTAGGTCGAGATACTTGTGCTTTGTACCTGCAAGCTCTCATTAAGAACAGAATCAGTGCTTTGAGCTGCTCTGTGTTCCTGTGTGATCTCACCTCCTGCCTCCCTCTGGAGGTGAGGACTGTCCTGAGTTTTAGGTCGAATATTCATTTGCTTGTAAACGAGTAAGTATTGATTGGATTGTCAAAAAAGTCATGACACATTTTTGCATAGGAGAGCATAGAAAAATACTCATGACTTTTCCGACGACCCGATATAAACAGTGTATTTTACCTTTGCCTATTGAACACTGTAGAAATGGTACCGTGTTATATATAGTCTGTAAATAAAGGTACATCATCATAGCTAGCTGAGTATAGAATCTTTGGCTTCCCACTTGGCCTTTGCCGATGGGTGTCTGTATATGTGGGGCTCTGGGGCTTTTGTATGTGTGTGGTGGTGCCTGGAGTAGAATGGCTTTTGTCTAAAACTGTCTTGCTAGGCTGCCCCCTTACTGCTTCTTTCGTTAGAGAGAACAGGCTTTTTCTGATACTGGATCAGAGGTAGGGATGACATATGTGGCACCTGGTGGGAGGGGTGAGTCTAATAAATAAATACACTTAATATATCCTTTAAGTTCAGAGATTTGTTCTGAGAAATAAAATGTGTCATTAAGCAATTTCATCGTTGTGTGAATATTACGGCTTACTCACACAAATGTAGATCATACTGCCTACCACACATCTAGGCTACATGGCCTATGTGGGACCACCAACATTTATTTATGTGTTCTGAAGCCTTATTATACAGTGCAGGACTATATTGGGGTTGATGAGAGCTAGCTTTACTACCCATATAAGGAAGTAGAAGGTAAAAACTAGGTAGTAAGTGCTATGGTGTTGGATTAGTATGGTTCAACATATCTGTATGAAGTCATTGTTTTCTGTATGTATGCATAGATAGATGAAGAAATTCGGAAGTAAGTGTGCATTCATACGTGTGCACTAGTCACTTGACCTGGAGTGGCGATAAACTAGTTGTAGTAAGTGCACCAAACACCCAGGTCTTGGTTTCTAAATAGCATTTTCCCACTAAAATGGTAGGCATTGTTGTGTTATTATAGAAGACCACTTTTTGGTAGTTAGCAAAGAATAATTTATTTGGCTAAGAATTGTCAATGGACTCTTTAAGTACTGGCTCAAAGTTTGTTGAGAAATAAGATATTATGTAGTCTTAAAGTATCACTGAATGAATACGTATTAATTACAAAGGGAAAAAAGTAACTTTGCAGTGGGGAAAAATGGTACTTTGCACCTTAATCAAGTGGTAGAAGTTAACATTAGCAGTCAGGGAAAAAACTAGAAGCAGAGCTCTAACTTCCAGGATAAAAGACAAGGAACGGTGCCATGGTATGCCTGCTCAAAGTTCACAACTTGAATCTAATCATAAGGAAATATCTGATACACCCAAATTAAGGAGATTATTCTAGAAAACTGACCTGAAATCTTCAAAATTGTTAATAGCATTAGAGTCAAGGGAAGTCCCAGGAATTCTTCCAGGTTCAAGTGCACCACTGAGTCATGAAAAGTAAGAACAGCTTGAGAGCCTGGACTGGTGTTGGGAGAAGTGGAGAAATCAAATCTGGTCTGAAAATTAGGTGACAGTACTGAGTCAGTGTTAATTTCTGAATTTCGGTGGTCATTTATTACAGTTTTGTGGAAAGATGCCCTGTCTAGAGAAATGACTCAGTAAACTCTGGTTAGCAGGCTGGAGGTGGGGGTAGGGTGGGTGGGCACTGGTGATAGGCCATCATGTTGGCTATTTACTTTCAAATAGTTCAGGGAAAAAAAAGTTAGTTATTTGTACCATTCTTGCAACTTTTTTGTAGATCGATCTAAAGATATTAAGTGAAACACAATAAAGCAAACATTGCCAGTGGACTTAGGGACCCGCTTGTTAGTTTATGGAAGGTATCATTTACATTTTATAAAGTTTCAGGGGTTTACTTTTGCAGGCTGTCTTGTCTTGCAACTGTCCTACAAGTGTAGCTTCCTGTTGTATCTTGATTTGTCTTTTGGTATGCTAGTTTTTAAATATTTACCATAATTTCTTTAAAAAAAAACTCTTTCCATGCTCAATTGTTTATTGCCTTCACCTACATGTTTTGCTTTTGTAATAAACTGCTTCTTTGGATGGAAAGTGTAGTTTACAAAAATAATGACATTCTACTGTGTTATAGTTCAATGATAATACTGTTTTTTATTTTAAATTACTTTTTGTGCAATCTATTTTTTTTTCCAATTGGCTGGTGATCTGTTTAAAGTACTCAGTACTGAGGTAAGATGCAATATGAAAAATTAGAGAAATAGTTTATTTTTAAACATGTTTTTTTGAGATTTTTTTTTTTTTGCTATAGGGTGCAAGTGTTCAGTAGAGAGAAAGGGAGAGACAGAGAGAGACAGAGAGACAAGGAAGTGAGAAATCACTCCCCAGGGGGGATAGCCATGCCATAATCCCTTCTCCATTCTCCTCTTAGGATCTTGGACACACATGCATGCACACGTGCCTGGCGTGAGTTTTAAGCTGCTGGGTCGGGACTCGAACCATGGTCGACTATGTAGGAGTTCAGCAATGTAATCATTATGTCATCTACTGGTCCTGAAAGAGTTTAGGTTTTAAAGTGCTGAGCTGGTTGGTTGCCTGTCTTAGAATTTGGAGTTGAGAAAGTACAAGGGGAGTGTGACAGAGCGGTAGATGTGCTGAGGCTAATTTGTAACCTGGTCAGCTTGTGTTTGTGTTTGTGAATGATTAGCTCTCAGATGTTTAGGGTAGGGTAGTTGATGTTAAGTGTAGCCTTCTCTCAGGAAGAACATTACGTGTAAGTTGTCTTTGGTAGAACCTGCCCTTTCTTCTTGGCACAGGAAATCTTGGGTTATAGACACTGACTTGACCCTCCCTCCCTGCACTGCATACTTTTTTTTTCCTTTGGTGTGATACAAATCTATCCCAGAGCCAGTTTTCCATTGATAGGTTGGAGGACAGACTTCTCTTTAACAGTTACACTAATTTCCATATTTTTAGAATGATCAAGGAAAAGAGCTTTTAAAAACCCAGAGTGGTAGTTGGTTACATTGCACTTAGTAGACGCCCACACATGCTGGCTTTTCTGTAGCTTTTTTCTTTCTCTCTTTTTTTTTTTCTCTCGCTGCGTTTACAGTGTAGGTGGCCCTCTCCAGATTGCTTTTGCCAGGAAATTGAGCAACCTTTCTTTTTTGGAACAGAATATATTTTACTGCTGAGAAAAGGGGAAAGAAATGAAATGTTTGTGTTTTGAAATTTTATTGAGTTTTTATTTCAAGACCAATTTAAATCTAGAAAAATGGGGGCAGGAGAAAATTTTCATATTATGTACCACTACTTCTTACTAATCTCTGAGCCTGCTGTCCTGTGGGGGCATTACTGTGTTCTCACAGCCGTTTGTGAATACTGAGGAGATGGCTAGTCCAGAGGTCCTCAGGGTGTGGACGAGAGCTGCACACTGGAGTCCTGTCTGCACGGGTTCTCTGGGGACTGCGGCCGCCTGGTGCTCTGGGATCTGAGCATAGGTCCTTGCTCTCCACGTGCCACCTGCCCATGCCTGCTGACTGCCTAGGCTAATGTCCTGAGGCTGATTTGGGTAGTTCCTGCATAGCACTGAGGTTTCAGAGGAATAAATCAGTCTTTAATTACAATAAGCCTGTTTGCCACATATGGAAATCTTGACCAGTTGGAAGGGAGTAATTGTGATGGAATCTTTCTTAGTGTACTCATACATCATATTTTTTTGCTTGAGCTTAACATTTGCATGTTTATTCATGTGCCTAAGTGGATTGCTGGTGCATATCAGCTGCCAGGTATGTCTTATTTATGTAATTAGCTAGTTATAGCTCATTAGCTAAGATGAGCAAAACAAAGTATATCTTCTGAATGTTACAGATTTCTGTGCCCATGCTGCAGGTGCGTTCTGTAGGCCCATTATATAAGAACTGCAAGTTTTAATATCTGAGATATCTGATTCTCCGAATATCCTTCCTAGGCTTCTTTCGCTTCTGTTGCTTTTACAATTTGGTGATGGTAGTGTAGCGGAGGCCTGATGCAGGGTCCAACGATTCTCTTCTGTTGTATTGCAGAAGATCATAGAGGAAGGGTGTAAGAGGTCCTTAGTAAGTCTCATTTTGAATGCAGTTAAAGTAAGTTTAAAGTGCTCTTATATTTGGATAAATAAACAATAGGAGTTCTAATGTACAGGGCGACAGGCCGAGAAGTAAAACATCCTTTCTTATCCTCACCAGGAATTGGGAATGTCCATGAGTGAAGCTAAGTTCTGTTTTTTCTTATTCCTTTTAGCTTCTAATTTATATGGTTGGGAAGAGGGTTTGACAATTAACATAGTTTCATATACTGTTTAACCTCAGCAAACTTAAAAAAATCAGTTTCTCGGATGCTTTCACAGACACGTGGAGTCTGATATGTTGGCTTGTCGGAAAAGTCATCATGTATTTTTGCATAGAAAACCAGAAAAATACATCATGACTTTTCCAACAACCCACTATTTTAATATTTTCAGAAATAAGTGCATGTACATCACATTATTATTGTTGAGTGCGTTATGTGTATTTTTTAACTAACAGGAAGCTTCCCATTCATAGAAAATATTTTATGATTGCAGTGGTTATTTATTACCTATCTGAAATGAACAGTTAGAATTGTAGAACTTCTAAGTAATCAGAATGTTTGATTGCTTTGAACAGGGTTTCTCATCCTCAACCACTGCTGACATTTGGGGCTGGGGTGTTCCTTTTTTGTGCAGGGCCATTCTGTACTACCTGTAGGGCATTGAGTAATGTCCCCTGGCTTCTACCCATCAGAAGCCATGAGCTCACCCTCTCTCCCAGTGTGACAACCACAAATGTCTCCAAATATTGCAAGATGTTTCTTAGGGTACTATGTATCTGTACAGGTAAAAGTGGTAATTGTTATGGTTGCTTAATACACTTTTTAAAAAAGTACATAAGCAACATGCTGACATACTGGTCTGCTCCCATACTCTCATTCAAGATTTCTTGTTTTGGAACAGAGATTTCCCTAGGTGGTTGAGGGACCAACAATATACATGAAAGCCCTGGTGTGGTGGTGGGGGCTTGTAACATGTGCAGATTCCTGGGTTTCTTCCCAGACTTCCTGAACAGGCCATCCGGAGAGAGGCTGTGGAATAACAATCTCCCTAGAAACTGAACATTTAAGAATTTGTTGTTTACATGGGAGTGGTCATTGGTTGTCTTAAATATGGGTTAAACTGCACATAAAAGGATTACAAATTAGAGATAATTTTAGAGGGAAAATATAGCATTTCCCAATTATGTTTGATTTGTAGTAGAGATTTTTGCCTCCTTTATTTACTATGAGATAGGGTTGTATGCTTTTCAAAATTTAAAAATACCCTCACTATGCTAACATTCATAATTATTTTAATCTAGGTTTTGAGAGAATACCTTGAGTTGGACTCAGAAGCAAGATTTATTACAGACTTTGAAATGGACTGAAGTGAGCTGGTGGATTATTCACAAAATCATGTTGGGGAAAGGGACTCACTCAAAATCATTCTTAGAAGACCTGCTACTTGTATCATAATTTTCATTTATGAAATGTGAGCCCTGTATTTTTTTTCCCACTAGCGTTTCCCCTTTCATTATTTTAATGCTAAAAGGCAGAAATGGGAAAGGAAAAGATGGAAAATGCTTTTTTCAGTTTTAGTCATTGATTTCTGAGTTCAGTGTAGTCATCTTAACATAAAATAGTTGAGATATTTTTCTGACTGCTCTAATTTATTATGTAAGGTTTTCTGTTACATACTATGTTTTGATTTTGTAGTAAATAGATTAAAAAAAATCTGTGTTTCTTAAAATTTGATAGGAGCTTGTATCTCAACTCATGTACTAAATAGAATCTTTTTAGCTTTGATGTTTGTTGGTATATGATTAGGGAGGCCAAGCTGATTCTGAATAATTGAGGGATGGTTAGATAATTTTCTCTCTCTCTCTCTCTCTTTTTTTTTTTTTAGAGATTTTTGCTATAGGGTGCATATGCTTGCTAGAGAGATAGAAAGTGAGAAATGATCTTCTGGGGGTATGGCCATTCCAGAATCCTTTCTCCTGCATTTTCCTCTTGATATTTTCAGCATGCATGCACACGCACCTGGCCTGAATTTTAAGCCTCTGGGTCCAGGATTTGAACTGTGATAAAGTATGTGGGAGTCCAGCGTCGTAACCACTATGCCACCTGCTGGTCCTAATAATCTATTTTTTGACATTTTCTGATGTATATATTTCCATTGATATTAGATACTTGGTTACTTCTAGGTAGAGATCCAGTTCATTCTTTTTCTTTTTAAAAGTTTGTGTATTGAGACCAGCAGATGGCATAATGGCTGTGTTGCTGGACTCCTCTGTAGTTGACTGCAGTTCGAGTCCCGGACCTAAACTCACGCCAGGCACTGTGCCTGCGTGCCCAAGATCCCGAGAGGAGAATGGAGAAGGGATTGTGGCATGGCCATCCCCCCTTGGGGGGGGGGGATTTCTCGCTTTCTGTCTCTCTGTCTCTCTCTGTCTTTCTGATGAGCGCACACGCTCTATAGCAAAAACTTCTCCAAAAAAAAAAAAAAAAGGTTAGTGTATTTATTGAGTCAGGGGAACATGAATTTCTGACAGAATCCTCATTCTGAGAGCCAACACCAGCCTCAGCTAGCCCTGATCACTGCACAAGCACCCAGTGTATACAGGGAGAACCTGGGATGTGAACTCAGAACATTGCCCACAGGTCCAGCTCTGCATAGTGTTGTGTGTTACCACTATACCACTGTGGGGCCTCGCTAGAGACTCCTTTATACCCTAGGCCTATCCTCGGATTTTAGTGGATGTATTAATCTATTGTAGAAGAGTACTTTCTTAGTATGAAAAATAACAGTTTAATTCAGATTAAAAGAGAGAGTTGTATGCATTGCAAGGTATGCTATGCTCTTAAATTTAGGTAAAAATAGGTGGTTTGGGGTTGTTTAGGTTTTTTCTTTAGTTCTTAACCTAACTTAACCTTGATCTTAGCCAGATGCTAAAACAAAGACTGGGATTTCTCTTATCTGCTGCTTTGTTAGAAGAAAATTGTGTAAGGAGTCAGTGCTCTTCTGAGTGACTATATCCTGTGAAGGACTGTCAAGGTTATCTGTGCATCTCACCTCCATAAACCTTTGTGCAGAGATTATGGCTTCTTTTCTGAAGCTGGCTGTGTAATTGGAGCATTGCTTTCAAAGTGGCTTTCTATTTCTGACCTTCCTTGGATTTCAGTAAGAGAAGTTAGGGAATGATTATCTCTGATTCTGAAAATGTTTTAAATGTACATTAGGACACTTTCCCAGCTAAACCTCTTTGACCATTCCCAGCATCGTTCCTTTTTTTTTTTTTTTTTAAGATTTTTGCCATGGGACATGTGAAAGAGACAAAGAGATACAGAAAGAGAGACAGTGGGAGAGAAAGTGAAGAAATCACCCACCAGTGGGGTGCTGAAATTCCTTCTCCTCCATTATCTTGGAATGGTGTGATTTTTTTAAGCAGTCAGGTCTGTGACTGAACCTTAGCTAGCTATGCTGGAGTCCAGTGCCTCAATCACCATGCCACCTGCTGGTCCCTCATTTTTTTTTAATAGAATGGCATTTTAAATGTTTATGGTAATGCAACTGAGAAGCTGTTTATGAAAGCATAGTATCTTTGGAACCATCAGGAATTGCTTCCTGTTAAAGCAAGCAGCCTGCAGGAATGATAGTTGCTGTTCTAGTACTGGGTGAGGGGGAAAAAGATCACTGCATAGTACTGAGTGCCCTCTAGAAGCTGTTTTTCAAGATATACTTTTACTTTTTTTTCTCCTGAGTATGTGTGTACTATAGGAATGTGTATCTTCAGGGCAGTTTCATGTTTTAGGTCACTTTAAACACTCTTAAGTAGGATAATTGCTGGTTGATAAATAAATTCTAGGTGGCACTGTGAGGCCAAGCACTTGTTGAGCCATTATGTCCCAGTGGCAATACTTTGTCTTTTGAATTGGGCTTAGTTTAATAGCCTACACCTCCAGGCAGGTCAGTCAGTTCTTTAATAGCAGTGAAAATTGAGGATGTTGGTATGGTATATTCATTAGGTCAGGTGGGAGTCTGATGTGTTCAGCCTTACTGAGGTCTACCCAGACAACAGGTGAAAGGGCCACAACGAGCACTTTTCCAGATCTACTGGTGGCCCCACTCTTTTTTTTTTTCTTTTAAATTTTTGACCCCACTCTTTCTGGGCCTTCAAGATGTATATTTCTTTCTTGAGTATTCTCTCTTTGCCTAAGGAGTAAAGCAGTTTCTTTCTTACAAAAGACAGAACAAACTTAGAAAGCTCCCCCACCCAAAAATCTTCAAAACCTTTTTTTAAATGTTTTTTTATATGTATCTTATTAAATAATTCATTATTCTTTTTCTTTTTAAGAGAGATTTTTGGGGAACCAGCAGTTAGCTTAATGGCTATGTCGCTGGACTCCCACATAGTCGACCGCGGTTCGTGTCCTGGACCCGGTGGCTTAAAACTCATGCCAGGTGCGTGTGCGTGCGTGCCCAAGATCCCGAGAGGAGAATGGAGGAGAAAGGATTGCGGTGTGACCATCCCCCCTGGGGGGTGATTTCTTGCTTTCTGTCTCTATGTCTCTCTCTGTCTGTCTGGCGAGCACACGCTCCCTATAGCGAAAACCTCTCCAAAAAAAAAAAAAAAAAAAGAGAGATTTTTGGCATAGGGTGTACGTGCTTGCTGGAGAGACAGAGAGACAGAAAGCGAGAAACCATCCCCCATGGGGAGGGTGGCCACGCCATAATCCCTTATCCTCCATTCTTCTTTTGGGAACTTGGTCATGCATGCACAAGTGCCTGGTGTGAATTTTAAGCCACTGGGTCTAGGACTTGAACCATGGTCAACTATGTGGGAGTCCAGTAAGGTAACCATTATGCCATCTGCTGATGCTCTGGCATGCGATTTTAAGCCACCAGTTCTGGGACTTGAACTGTAGTCGACTATGTGGGAGTTTAGTTGTGTAACCGTTACAGCATCTGTTGGTCTCCCAATTCTTCTTTTTTTATTTCCTTGAGCAACATTGTTCTACAATATAAATACTGAATTGAGTAAACATATGTTTTCCTTTCCTTAGAAAAATTTTTTTTGGGGGGAGAGGTTTTGGCTATAGGGCACGTGTACTTGCCAGAAAGACAGAGAGACAGAGAGAAGTGAGAAATCACCCCTCAGGAGGAAAGGCCATGCCACAATCCCTTCTCCTCTATTCTCCTCTTGGGATCTTGGGCATGTATGCTCACATGCCCGGCGTGAGTTTAAACCACGAGGTCTGAGACTTGAACCGCAGTTGACTACATGAGAATCCAGTGACATAGCCATTATGCCATTTGCTGGTCCCCCTTTAAAAAATTTTTAAGTTAATATATTCTTTCTAAAATCTCAGCTAGAAATATAATGTTCATTGATAATAGTCTCCGATTAAATTATGTGTTTTATATAATAAAATATTTGAATACTTTCCCCAAATAATACATTGTTGCTTTGGGTGTTTCCTTTTTTGTTAGAGATTTTTGCTATAGGGCATGTGCACTTGCCAGAGAGTCAGAGAGAGACAGAAAGTAAGAAATTAACCCCCAGTGGGGACAGCCATTCCAGTCCTTTCTCCTTCATTCTCCTCTTGTGATTTTGGGCATGCATGTAAACGTCCCTGGTCTGAGTTTTAAGCTGCCAGGTGCAGGACTTGAACCACATTCAACTAAATGGGGGTGGGGGGGTTCAGTGATGTAACCATTATGCCATCTACTGGTCCTGGGTTTTTCCTTTCTTAAATAGACAATTATGTACTCTTAGCTAACAGATATTGTTTACATTTTTCTATTATTTCAGTTTGGTGATTTGCATCCTAACCTTTTATTTTTAATGGAAGAGCAGTTGAAGAATCTAAAAAAGGTCCTATTCCTTTCTTCTGAAAACAAAATAACGAAGAATAACATTGGTGATATTTATTAGACGAACAGTTCTTGGTCTGACACTCAAAAGTAAACTCATATTTTCTTGCTGTTTTTGAGAAGTCCAAACCACTCAGTAGGTGTCGAAAGAAAAGGGTGGAAAATGCATCATGGCTCATCAGCCTAGACTTCTCTTGGTGTGAGGTGCGGTGATAGAGAGAGACCCAATAATCATTACGCCTTCCACTGACCAGCAAGACAAGAGCACTACTGTAGCAGGTTCAGAGGTCAGCTGAGAAATGGAGGCCTGGAAATCATTTCCCCCTCAGATGTCCAGCCTGTAAAATTGGGATCTGACCCTTCATGTCCTCCGATGGACTCTGCCTCTTTTCTCCTCATTCTTACCATCAAGTGTATCTTTCCTTAGAGCATTAAGTGAACAGCTGTTCACATCCACTGGGTTTTCCTCTTTAAACAGTCCCATGATAAAGACAATAGATTAAATTAAAATAAGACTTTGAATATATTTATTCCAAGGAAATAATACACATGTTCCTTGAAGTAGGCTTTTTAGATTCTTTTGGAAGGTTTCATAGTGGCACTGAGGGTAGAAAAGGGAGACAACTTAATATAAATACTACATAAGATCTTGCTATCTTAATGCTGATTCTAATATAAGAATATAAAATGTATATAGTAGCAGGGCCAGCAAGGTGGTGTGGTAGTTAAGATGGTTGGATCCCATATGACCAATTTCATGGTTTGAGTCCTGGACCTAGCAGCTTAAAAAACCTGCCAGGTGCGTGTGCACGTGTGCTCAAAATCCCTAGAGGAGAATAGAGGAGAATGCATTGTGGTGTTACCAACCCTGCTGAGGGGGCGTTTTCTCACTTTCTTTCTCTTGCTCTCTCTCTCCCTGGTGAGTGCACATGTTTTGTAACAAACTTTAAATATCTATATCTATATATAGTAGCAAAGGGATGATTTTAGCAAAAGGATGATTGGAGAGTCTTCCTTTTATCTTTGGTTATGACTAATTTGAATTGTTTGATACTGTTGAGGTCACCTCAGAATTACTTTGTTACACTCACTCAAAGCCTTTCTTTGTTCTTTAAAGCAATAATACGAAATCTTCTGTCTTAGCAAACATTTATACTAGCCTATAAAATGGTGGCCCTTCATATTTACTAGTGCTGTTGTACCATCTTTCTCTTCATTCAACTCTGTTCATTCTTTTCTATTCACTCTCATCAAATTCTTCTCCTATTTTTCAGAACAGAAATAAAGAAAACAGCTGCTTTCATCTAATAGAGAGTTGCCCTTTAAAAACTCATTCTAGTGACAAGTAGAACAAATGATAATAGGAATTTTAACTAAGTCATCTTTTCATGAGCACCTTATTTCTGGATACCTGGTCAATCTTTTGGGCCCTGGATTTGTGTGGATATGATTCTCTATAATAGTATCATGTTGTGTTTTTATAATTATACCGTGGCACACTTATTTATTTATTTATTTATTTAAGATTTTTGCCTTACAGTGCGTGCACTTTCCTGAGAGAGATGGAGAGAGACAGAGGGAAAATGAGAAATCATTCCCTAGGGGGATTGACCATACTATAGTTTCTTCTTCTCCATTATCGTCTCAGAATTTTGGGTATACACATACATGCACCTGGCATGATTTTCAAGCCACTGGGTCCAGGACTCAAACCATGGTTTATCGTGAGAGTCCAACGCTTT
>NW_006205228.1:1485574-1509668 GCF_000334495.1 Tupaia belangeri chinensis
CTTCCGATCTTTATGCCATCTGCTGATCCCAGTGGCCCATTTGCTTGGTTGTCTAGGAAGTATAGAATTTGCTAAGAGGAACGGATTTGAGCAGCAGGCTGAAGTAAAGAATCAGACAGTAGAGAAGAGAGATTATGAACTCTGCAGATATGGATGGAGGTCAGGCTGGAACTGTGCAGAGCTCAGCCCCAGCCCCTTCTGCCCCAACATACCTCAAAAAGTTGAGTGGGCAAAAACTTTTTTTTTCCCATGAGAGAGAGAAGAACGTGGCTTGGGGGGGGGGTGTTATTTAGAAAGAGTCTTGCCATACTGCAGTCCACCTGAGCCAGTGTTCTCTTTAGCTAGAATCACAAGTGTGTGCTACTGCTGTGGAATATCTAGTTGTTCTGGGAGCTGAACCCAGGCTTCCCATGTGGTTTCAGCCTTGTACCAGAGTGACTAGCCCTAAAAAAAGCTTTTCTGAAGACTTCTGAGAACAACAAGACGCAGTGTAGAACCGGAGATAAAACTTGGGGGAAACCTGCATTTGCAGTTTTCATAACACACTAATGTCTCTCAAAGGGCCTGGGAAACTGTCAGTAATAAGGATTTTATTTTAAAACCTGGACTTTATTTTAATGTTTGTCACTCCCTAAGCATATTTTATATATGAAGGAAGTTGTAAATGTCTCTGTTGTTATTTAAGTGGCTGTCATCAAAACCATGTATGCAAAATTAAGGCCATATGGTGGGTGAAGTCTTACATGTGGGGAAGTCCAGGGTGCCACGTTCTAGAGGTTTCGGTATTCCAGGGAGAAGGGCTTTCGTGTGGAAAGGATGTTTTAGCAGGCGAATATAGAGACAAATGCCCTCGGCTTGAATGAAGTTACTGCTCACATCTGCACAAAATATGCCAAGGTCTCCGATGAGTCGGTGATAAAGTATGAGCGGTGTGGGCGAGCCTCCCTCGCATGCTGTCAGAGCAGGGGGTGTTTCCTGAGCCCTTGCCTGTCTCAGCACATGACTAGCTCTGTAACAGTTTCCTTAATAGAAATGACCCGTCCTTCTAGGTGAAATAATGAATGGTTGCTGAAGAACTGATGAACTTTGCTTTTTTAGGTTTTTTTTTTGGGGGGGGGAGAGATTTTTGCTATAGGGCATGTGTGCTCGCCAGACAGAGAGAGAGAGACATAGAGACAGAAAGCGAGAAATCACGCCCCGGGGGGATGGTCACGCTGCAATCCCTTCTCCTCCATTCTTCTCTCGGGATCTTGGGCACTCACGCACATGCGTCTGGCGTGAGTTTTAAGCCACTGGGTCCAGGACGCGAACTGCGGTCGACTACGTGGGAGTCCAGCGACATAGTCATTACGCTAACTGCTGATTCCCTGGGGTTTGTTTTTCAGGAAATTATTTTTTTCGAAGTCTGTAACTTCATTCACTTACTGACTGTTTTTTTGCTATTGACCAATGTTTTTTTTTCAGTCTATTGAAAGATAAACGGTTTGAGAAATCGACTACTTACCATGTGGTATCTCTTTTTGCAGTGGACTGCCAGGATTGTACTGGCCTTGAAGCTCATACAGTTACAAACGTGAGCTATTCTGCTTCTGTTGACTTGTCTTCTCCCTAGATTTATTAGTGGGAAAGTTAATTCAGTTAAGCAAATAATGATTTTACATTTATTACATATAGAGATTTTTTTGACCAGGATATGAAAAAGAAATATACCTTTAATCAAGTTATTTTTCTAGAGAGAGAGTTAGACATAATTTAATGTTGTCATAATAAATGACCAAACATATAAAGCCTTTAGTACAAATAAAATTCATTGATGCATCTGTAGAAGGAGAATTCATAGGAATGGCATAATTTGAACTAGACATTTAAAGATGTATCTGTCCATCTCTTTCTGTCTATTAAAAGGGTAATAGTTATTTCTTCATATTTGTTGCATAACATTTTCATATTCCAAAGCCACACAGATCAAAGTATTACCCAATTCTGACCAAATCACTCTGTCTCTATTGCCTGGGAATAACTATGCTGGTTAGCATTTTTACTTATTATTTATGAGATTTTTCAAACGTACTTGAAAGTAGAGAGAATGGCATGGTGAGCCCCCACATACCTACCACCCAGCTTCAAAAGTTGTGGAGACTTGGGCCAGCAGTTAGCGTAATGGCTATGTCGCTGGACTCCCATGTAGTTGACCACGGTTCGTGTCCCGGACCCAGTGGCTTAAACTCATGCCAGGCGCGTGTGCGTGTGCAAGATCCCAAGAGGAGAATGGAGGAGAAGGGATTGTGGTGTGACCATCTCCCCTGGGGGGTGATTTCTCACTTTTTGTCTCTATGTCTCTCTCTGTCTGGCGAGCGCACGCGCCCTATAGTGAAAAAAAACCTCTCCAAAAAAAAAAAAAGTTGTGGAGACTTTTCCATTCTAGTTCCATTGATCTTTCTCCTGCTTCTGGGTCATCGTTGTTGGATTTTTAGAGCCCAACTTGGATATTATACCATTTAACCTATAAATAATTAAGTGAATATTTAAAATTTTTTGTTTTCTCTATTCATGGTACAGTGTGTGCACATGAGAGTGGGAGAGACAGAGAGGTGACAGGGAGAAAGGAATACCTACCTCTGCAGGGTCTGGTCATGATGCAGTCCCTTTCCTTCTGTCCTCAGCCCATGGGATCCTGGGCATGCATGCATGTGATGGCATGTTTCAGGCTGACCAGCCTGGAGATTGGAACTGTAGTCTCCATGTGGAATCTTGCTTTTCTTGAGCAGTATATCACCACTGCATGGAGCTGGCCCAGTTAGTGCCTTTTTTTTTTTTTCTTGGAGAGGTTTTTGCTATAGGACACATGTGCTCACCAGAAAGACAGAGACAGACAGAGAGACAGAAAGCGAGAAATTACTCCCCCCCCCCCAGGAGAATGGTCACGCCGCAATCCCTTCTCCTTTATTCTCCTCTCCAGATCTTGGGCAGACATGCACACGTGCCCGGCATGAGTTTATACCATCGGGTCCACGAATCAAACTGTGGTCGACTACATGGGAGTCCAGTGACATATCTGTTATGCCGACTGCTGGTCCCCCAGTTAGCGCTTTTTAACAAAGGAACACTTAAAAAATAGCTAAAGGGATGACCCTGTAGTTCAGTAACTAAGCCCTGTTCTTGAATAGCTGGATCCTACATAACTGACCATGATTTGAATCCTTACCCTGGGCGTTTGAAAAACATGCCAGTTGAGTGTGTGTATGTGCCCTAAAATTCTAAACATGAGGGAGAAATAGAGGAAAAAGGACTGTGGCGTGACCATATTCCACTGAGAGGTGCTTTCTCTCTCTCTCTCTCTCTCTCTCTCTCTCTCTGGTGAGCACCCGTACTCTCTGGCAATTAAAAAAAAAGTGTCACTGTTGTTAGTGAAATTAAACATTATTCCCTGATATTATTTTTACTATCTAGTCATATAAACTCTAGTCCATTTAAGGTTTCTTCATCGTTTCTATATTGTCATTTTACAATTGGCTTGTTGGAATGAGGATCTAAGCAGAATTAATACATTGCATTGATTTCTTTCTCTTTTAAAGTTATAGGGCACATGTACTAGTCAGAGAGAGACTGAGAGAGGGAATGTGAGGAGTCACTCCTAAGTGGGGCTGGCCATGCCTGAGTCTCTTCCATTCTCCTTTCAAGATCTTGGGCATGCCTGCATACATCGTGTCTTTGTGATTATCAAGCTGCTGTGTCTGGAACTTGAATGAGCAGTTGGCTATGTGGGATCTACTCACCTTAACCTCCATGCCACCTGCTCGTGGCCCGCATTTGTTTCTTTTATATATTAACATTTAACGTTCTCTCTTCTCTCTCTTTTTTCATGTAATTTGATATAAAAGAAACAAAGTAATTTATTCTGTAAGACTACTAACATTTTAATAGTTTTCTTTCATTTTTATTCTTCTATATGACCAACGTTATTTTTATTTATTTATTTTTTTGGAGAGGTTTTTGCTTTAGGGCGCGTGCGCTCACCAGACAGAGAGAGAGAGAGAGAGCGAGAGACAGAAAGCGAGAAATCACCCCCCAGAGGGGATGGTCACGCTGCAATCCCTTCTCCTCCGTTTTCCTCTCGGGATCTTGGGCACGCACACATGTGCCCAGCATGAAGTTTAAGCCACCAGGTCCGGGACGTGAACCATGGTCAACTACATGGGAGTCCAGCAACACAGCCATTATGCTAACTGCTGGTCCTGATCAACATTATATTTTAAAAGTAAAATGAGAATCATATTGTGCATACTGTTTTTATAAACTATGTTTTATAGTTAGTTTAATAAGGACATCCTCATATTATTTACTCTTCTGCAATGAATTATTTTCTGTTAAGTTCGAGGGCATTATACTAACTAAATATGAGAAGGATGCAATTTATTATATTTAAAGTCTTACATTATATTTATTATATTTACTCTTACATTAATATTTCCCTTCCTTGTTTCCTTTTGTCCTTCTCTCTCTTCCTACTTTTTTCTCTCTCTTGCTCCACCTCCCTTTTCTTTTCATTCTGGCAGCTGTTAAGTTGGATATAATATTGGGTATGCAGTTAGTGGAATCAAAAGTTCATTTTGTTTTCCCCGAGGAATGTAGAAAATGGTTGTATAAAAGACAGCCTATTTGGGAGGTTTGCAAGCTTTCAGGGAGCCTGGGTAATATAGGTGGGGCTTATCTGAAATAGACAGGAGTGGTGGTGCTTGGCTTGTAGGGAATTCTAGGTACCCAAGAGGATGTAGAAGGGACTGCTTTTTTAAGACCCTGTCTTAAAAAGAAAAAAAAGGAAAAAGGAAAAATAAAAAGCCTACTGGATGGTTTGTTGACAAAGTGGAAAACAGAGGAGGAAAATTGTGCTCGTCCAGCCTCAATTTTGTTTTGTTTTAAAGAATTATTTTATTTATTTATTATTGTTTCTTAATTTTGACCCGAGAGAGAGAGAGAGCGAGAGAGCGAGAGAGCGAGCGAGCGAGTGAGCAAGCCATCAGGTCTGGGACTTGAACTGTGGTTGGGCATGTGGGAGTCCAGTGGCTTAACTGTCATGCCACCTGCAGACTCCAGGGCCCCAGTTTTTTGGGAGATGTACTGTTAGAAGGGGATCCCCTTTGAAAAAAACTGAGTTTTTATATTCTTACATAAACTTAGGTCACTGATGGGAAAGGGTTCTCATGACTTAAAGGGAGTATGACTATTTAAATTTAGTGATATAAATATAATTTTCTTCCCTACCCCACCACCTTTTTTTTTTTGTGGTAGGGTGAGTGTGTGTGTGTGTGTGAAAGAGAGAGAGAGGGAGGGAGGGAAGGAGGGAGAGAGAGAGAAAGAGAGGGGGAGAGAGAGAGAGAGAGATTGAGAAATCACCCCTTGTGGGTATGTCCATGTTGTAATCCCTTCTCCATTCTCTTCTCGGGATTTTGGGCATGCATGCACATTTACTTAGCTTTGTTTTCAAGCCACCAGGTCCAGGACTTGAACTACATAGTTGGTCATGTGCGATCCAGTGATGGTTACTGGCACACTAGCTGCTGGCCCTATAATTTTACATTTTTACGTAAGATTCTCTTTCAGTTCTTATCAACTTCATAGCTTGGGAAAAAAATATTCATGTCAACTCATGCCAATAATATTTAGTTATATCAGCTGAAGCTTCATGTGGCTATTTAAGTAGAGTATTCTGTTCTTCACTAAATAAAATCGCAGCTCATTAATGATGTTATGGTTCCTGGTGGTTTGTCTTCTTACATTTGATTAGAATTTTTTTGTTGTTTTATGTGTTTTTTCATTTCCAGTTTTTAAATTATGGTGAAATCTTAACCATTTTAAGTTATTGGTATTAAATGTACTCACACTGTTGTGTACACCCATCACCACCGTTCATCTCCGTAACTCTTTTCATCTAGTAAAACTGCAACTCTGTACCAGCTAAACAATAACTCCCCATCTCTGCCCAACTCCTGACCACCACCATCTTACTTTCTGTCTTTGATTTTTGACTAGTTGAAGTATCTCATGTACATAGTCATACATTATTTGTCAATTTTTTTTTTTTTTTTTTTTTGCTGTAGGGTGCATGCATTTCCCTGAGAGAGACAGAGACAGAGAGAGAGAGAGGGAGAGAGAGAAATAACCCCCTGAGGGATTGGCCATACTGCAGTCCCTTTCTTCCATAATCCTTTAGGGATTTTGAGCACACACACACACACACACACACACACACACACACACACACACACCTGGTCTCATGCCTCATTCCTCCATGTCAGGGACTTGAACTACAGATTTGGCCATGTTAGATTGAGCAACTTAACCTCCGTGCCACCTGCTGGCTTCATTATTTGTCTTTTTGTTTTGTAACCAACTTTCATTTAGATTGATGTTTGAAGGATCTTTCATGTTGTATAGCATATGTTAGAATTTTCTTCTTTTTAAAGCTGAATAATATTGCATGCATATACCACATTTTGCTTATAGATTCATTCACTGGTGGACAGTTGAGTAGTTTCTGCTCTTTGACTGTTGTGAACATAGGTATACAAATATCTCTTTGAAACCCTGCCTTCAACCAATTAGGTATGTATCTACAAGTAGAATTGCAGGATGGATCAAGTGGTAATTCTGCTGGATCATCAAAAAGTCATGACATATTTTAACATAGAAAAGTACGTTGACTTTTCTGACAACCCAATATTTAAAATATTTTGAAGCACCACCATAATCATCTTCTATAATGGTGGTACTGTGTGCTTACTAATGGTGCACAAGGATTTCAATTTCCCACTTCCTCTCCAACATTTTTAATTTTCTGTTTTTTGTATAGTGGCCATCCTAATGGGTATGAGGTGATATCTCACTCAAGTTTTGCTTTCCTGCTCTGTGTTATATTTTGATACCAGAAAGTGTGTTGTCTTCATCTTTGTTCTTCATCAAGATTGTTTTGACTGTTCACATACTCTGAAATTCCATGTAAGATTTCTGTTTCTATATGCCTTTTCTATTTTTGCAAAAAATGTTATTGGGATTTTGTTAAGGATTATATTGCATCGGTAGATTGCTTTGGGTAGTATTGACATCTTAACAATATTAAATATTTCTATCCATGAAAGATTTTGAAACCATGCTGTCAATTCTTTTGGGTGGAATTGCACGATGGATCATGTGATAATTTTATTTATAGGTGTTTTTGTTCATTTATGTATTAATTTCTTTAAGCAATATTTTAAAATTTTCATTGTACAAGTCTTTCATTTCCTTGGTTAAACTAATTCCTTAATGTCTTATCCTTTCTGATGCTGTTGTAAATCTAATTGTCTTTTCATATCCTTTTCACATTGCTTATTGCTAGTGTATACAAATGCAACCAATTTTTCTTCTTTCTTTCAAATGAAAGACTGCATCTTGATGTTCCTAATCCTCCTGCCTCAGCCTTCCAGGTGGAACTAGAGGAAGACACAACCATGCCTGGGATTTTTTAAGACAGATCTTGCTATGTTGCTTAGGTAGCCTCAAGTAGAAATCCTTGCCTTGTTCCTGATCTCAGAGAAAAAGGTTGTGTTTTAGCATAGAGCATGAAGTTTTCTGTGGATTTTAGATATATGGCTTTATTGTGTGTTTCTTCCTAATTCTCGTTTGTTGAGTGCTTTCATCATGAAAAGGTGTTGCATTTTGTCAAATACTTATTAATGTATCAATTGAGATGATCATGTGGAGTGTTTTTTTCCCCTTTATTCTAGTAAAAGGGTATATTACATTGATCAATTTTTACCTTTTGAACTATCCTTGAATTCCAGGAATAAATGCCACCTGGTCATGGTATATACTCCTTTCACTATGCCGCTGAACTCAGCTTGCTCTTGTTGAGGAATTTTGTATCCATGTTTATAAGAGATATTGTCTGTTTTCTTTGGTTGTACAGTCTTTATCTGACTCTTGTATCAAGGTTATTTTGGCATTCTGGCTTCATGGAATGAATTAGGATATGTTCTTGCCTGTTCAATATTTTGAAAGTTTGAGAAGGATTGATGTTAGTTCTTCTTCTTCTTTTTTCTTTCTTTCTTTTTTTGGAGAGGTTTTTGTTTTGCTATAGGGCGGGTGTGCTCGTCAGAAAGACAGAGAGAGACAGAGAGACAGAAAGTGAGAAATCACCACCCCCAGGGGGGATGGCCATCAGCAATCCCTTCTCCTCCATTTTCCTCTTGGGATCTTGGGCACACATGCACATGCGCCCGGCATGAGTTTAAGCTGCTGGGTCTGGGACTCGAACTGCAGTTGACTACATGGGAGTCCAGTGACATAGCCATTACACTAACTGCTAATCCCAATGTTAGTTCTTCTTTAAATGCTTGCTATTGGGTTATTGGAAAAGCCATGATGCATTTTCGCGTAGAAAAACAGAAAAAATATGTCATGACTTTTCCAGTAACCCAAAAGAATCACCAATGAAACTATTAGGTTTTTGACTTTTCCTTGTTGGGAGATGTTTTTTCTTTTTAATTGCTAGAGGATAAATGTACTCGCCAGAGACAGACAGACAGATCTAGAGGGGGGAAAGGGAGAAAGTATCCCCGAGTGGGGCATGGTCACACTGTAATCCTTTCTCCTTATTTCCATCTTATCAGGAATTTTGAGCACGTATGATATGTGTCCATTGTGTTTTTCAAGTTACTGGGGGCTGGGATTCAAACTGTGGTCAACTTTGTGGGTATGGATATGACTCTCTTAACCAGTAGACCACAGGGCTGGGCATGTAGGGAGAGTTTTGGTTACTGATTTTATCTCCTTAGTAGTTATAGATCTATTGAGATGTTCTGTTTCTTTCTTTTTTCTCTTTGGAGAGGTTTTTGCTATAGAGTGGGTGCGCTTGTCAGAAAGAGAGAGACAGAGAGACAGAAAGTGAGAAATCACCCCCCACCCCCAGGAGGATGGTCATGCTGCAGTCCCTTTTCCTCCATTCTCCTCTCGGGATCTTGGGCAGGCACGCACACATGTCTGGCCTGAGTTAGAGCCACCAGGTCTGGGACTTGAACCACGGTCAGCTACATGGGAGTCCAGCGACGCACCCATTACGACATCTGCTGGTCTCCAGATTTTCTGTTTCTTTATGATTTAATCTTAGTATGTTTTGTATTTCTGCGATTTGTACATATTATCTGAGTTATTCAGTTTGTCAGCATACAGTTCATGATACTCTCAAAATTTATTTTGTTTTAAAATTTTCCATAGGGTTCCTGTGCTCACTGGAGAGAGACAGAGAGGGGAGAAATATGAGAAAGCAACCCTCAGAGGGGATGGCTACACTGCAATTCCTTCTCCTTCATTTTCCTTTTGGGATTTCGTGCATATGTGCACATGTGCCCATTGTGTTTTGCAGGCTGTTGAGTCTAGGAATTGAATCATGTAGTCAGGTATGATGGCTCTAGCCACCTTAATCACCGTCTACTGGCTGGCCCTAGTTCTTACTTATTTCTGTAGCATCAGTAGTAATATTCCCACTTTCATTTCCAATTTCAGTAATTGTATCTTCCCTCTTTTTTTCTTAGTACATCTAACAAAACATTTGCTAATTTTGTTGATCTTTTCAAAGAACAAACTTCTGGTTTCATGATTTTTTTTTTTCAGTTTTCCTGTTTTATTTATCTTTGCTCTAATCTTTCTTATCTCCTTCCTTTTGGTAGCTTTTAGTTTAGTTTGTTCTTCTTTTTCTAATTTCTTTAGTTGTGAAGTTCTTGATTTGAGATTTTTTTTTTTTTGAATTACAAAAGAGCATATGCATTAGCCAGAGAGAAGAGAAAGTACCCCCACAATGGGACATGGTCACATTCCAGTCTTTTTTCCTTCCATGAGGATTTTAGGTACATATGCTTTCACTCCTGGCATGTTTTTCAAACCACTAGGATCAGACTGGGGCTGGCCGTGTGTATCTGGCTCACTTAACCACTGAACTAAGTGGCTGACCCTGACATTTTTTAGTTTTTAAGTTTCTTGAGAGAGAGAGAGAGAGAGAGAGAGAGAGAGAGAGAGGAACCTATAAAAGATTGAGGATCACGTTGTGGTCCATTCCTCCTCCCCTTTCAGCCAGCCAGGCTCATGGTTATGCAATTGCTTGCCTGCCTGCCTGCCTGCATCGCTGGTGTCTAAGTCAGCCTGGGAACTGAATCTGATTTTCATGTGGCTTTCAGCATTATAGAACATTGCACTACCACCTTGCCTCTGTGGCTGGGCCAGGATCTTGTTTTTTCATGTGTTTAATCGTTATAAATGACCCCCTTAGTGCTGCTTTTGATATATTTCATAAGGTTAGGTGTGATGTGTTTTCATTTTCAGTCATCTCTGTGTATTTTCTAATTTCCTCCTTTTTTGGACCAATTGAGAATATGTTGTTCAATTTCCACAGTTTTGTGGATTTTTCAGTTTTACTTCCATTGATTTCTGACTTCATCCTGTTGTGGTTAGAGAAGTCATTTGTCTTTTTAAATCTATCGAGACTTAATTTGTGGCCTAATATATGGTTTGTTTTGGAATATTTCCCATGTGCATTTGAGAAAAATGTCTATGTTGTTATTGGATAGAGTGTTCTGTATATGTCTGCTAGATTTAGTTAGTTTCTCATGTTGTCCTCTGTTTCCTAATATATTCAGTTCTTTTGTTTTATGCCTTATGGAGAGGGAGGGCTATTGAAGTCTCCAGTGAACTATTATAGAATTGTGTATTTCTCTCTTCACTTTGTGAGATTTGTTTTATATACTTAATTGGTCTGTTAGTAGATGCATAATTTTTATAATCATATCTTCTGGGTATATTGATCCTTTTATTAATATAGAATGCCCTTTTTTAAAAAGAAGTATTTTAACTTTACTTATTTATTTATTTTTAATTTGATGAGAGAGGGACAGAGAGAGAGAAAGTGAGAAAGCAAGCTGCCAGGTCTGGGACTTGAACCACAGTCGGCCATGTGGGAGTCTAGTGCCCTTAACCACCATGCCACCTGCCTGCCCCAAGAATGCCCTTTTCTTACATAAACTTTTTGATTTAGAACCTGTCTTATCTGGTATTACTATAATCAGTCCTGCTCTCTTTTGGTTATTATTTGCATATATATTTTGTTGTAGGGTGCATATGGTAGCTGGAGACAGACATATAGAGAGATAGAGGCAAAATGAGACAGCACCCTGGGGAGGATGACCATGCCCCAATCCCTTTGCTTCCATTCCTCTTGTATGGTTTTGGGCGTACACACACTTTTTTATTTTTTTAAGTTTATTAATTTATTTCTTCAGAGAGAGAAAGAGAATGAGTGAGAGAGAGAGAGAGAGAGACTGAGAGATAGGCACCCCCAGAAAGGCATCTGGCTGTGATCTACCCCCAGTCTCAGCCAGTCTGAATTACAGGCATGAACATGCAATCCCCCAGCGTGTTTAGGGAGGTCCTGAGTGACAAGCCCACGAGACACTTTTCCCACGAGTCCAGGTGCATTACAGCTAGCTTGCCTTGCCCTTGGGCATTAAACATGCTTCTCCATGGATCTTTTTCTGAGAAGACATCATAGAAAAGCAAAACTTTCCCCAAATCAGAATTTTATTCTATTCTTACATTGCAAAATAAAGAATTTTTCTTTGAAAAGTATTTTAATAGCCTCTGTGGAAAATATTCTTGACAATCCAAGGCAGTTTCATAGTTTAATCTTTTTAAGTGTTGACTTTCAATGAATTATGCCCAACTTCTATTCTTAGGATTGTACCTTATCTTTCCTCACAGTTCCTATCACTGAGCAAAAAGTTTAGAATGTTAATTTGGAGGGTAGTATGGGAGTTATCAGTATAAAAACGTAGTCACTTATATCAAACCCTAAAAGAAAATGGAGCCAGGAAGGTTTGAGGAAGGTGCCCTCTTGTCCATATGCCTATAACGGGCCGTATTGGAAGAAATTCCTGCACTTCCTGCACACACAGGAAATTCCGCAAACCCACAGTGTTCCAGATGCTGCTCGCACAAGGACACTTGCCTAGCAGTGATCGTCTGCACCAGTGAGCTGATGCCAGCTCTTGTATCAAGTCCCTGTAACCAGTGATCATTGTTTCAGAACAGTTTAGGTGAACTTCTTCCTTTCTATCAGTACCAGTTTCTCCTTTGCTCCATCCCGTTTGGATTACCTATGGTTATCATAGTCTGTATACCACAGATTGCAGTTTCCTGGTTTTTCTGAACAAGCTCTCTTCGGACAACTCATCTCTCTATTGTTATTTTAAAGTTAACGGTAGTATACCTAACATACTTCTATTTTTCTACCCAAAAAATTAGTGAACTTTACTTATTTCTGTCCCTTGCTTTTTAATTTTTTCATGTCATTGTGACTAAGGATCAAAGGAAACCTATAGAATTATTTGAATATATGGAATAAAGAATTTCTCACTGAACAAAAAATTGTATTACTAAATCAGAACATTTTACTTACAAAGTGTTAAAATGTAATATATATACTATGACATTTCTCATTAGCAGTATGTGGAAGGATATAAGTAGCATGGATAATAATGTAAATTTAATCACAAAGTAACTAGGTTTTTTTTAAATTAAATTTTATGTTTTTAAATAGCTGTTGCACTCTGTGGAATAAAATTCCAAGATTATATAGTGAAACTAAATTATGTAGGTTTTATTTGGATTTCATCAGTTTTTCTGCTAATATCTATTTTCTTTTTCAAGATCCAATCCAGAAATGCCACATTGCATTTGTATGTGCACTTTGTGAAAATGTATTTTTATACAAGTGATTGCCTTGCTTTTATTCTATTTCATTTCAGTTTGTATTTTATTATCCAGTCACCTAGTGATAATCTTGAAGTTGTTTCTAGTCTTTTGTTATTATTATTAACACTTTAGCAGTGTTTTTGCCAATAGGCATGTGCGTACTTAGGAGAGAGAGAGAGTGACAGTGAAAGTGAAAGTGAGAAAATCCCTCTTCCTCTCCACCTCGGAGGATAGCGACACTGCAGTCCCTTTCCCTCCTGGGATTTTGGGGACGCATGCACATGCAGTAGGCATGATTTTCAAGCCACCAGTTTTGGTACGCAAACAGAGGTTGTCCAGCACTTTAACTACCACGCCTCTTCTTGTTCCCACTGCAGCAGTTTTTATGGAGGAATGTTTAGGTTAAAGGACATGTATTTTCATATCTATAATTATTGCTAAATTGCCCACCTTAGGCATCATACAAATTTACAATCCCTTCAGCAATACATACATTTTATTTTTTTCATACATTTTTCTTCCTCCTTAACAATAGCACATTATTTAACGTTTGGCCCTGAGCCAATTTCATTGGTAGGAAATATTATCTTATTGTCATTTTCCTGTGAATTTCTTGTCATAAGTGAGCTAGAATAGACTATCAAGCATGTAAGAGCAGTTTCACATTATGCGAATTAACTCCTGGGCACTTTTAACTTGATTCTACACCTTAGGTTTTTTTTTTTTTTTTCTTTCTTTTGGGGAGAGGTTTTTTTGCTATAGGGCGCGTGCGCTCGCCAGACAGATAGAGAGAGACAGAGAGACAGAAAGTGAGAAATCACCCCCCAGGGGAGATGGCCATGCTGCAATCCCTTCTCCTCTATTTTCCTCTCGGGATCTTGGGCGTGCACACACACGCTCCTGGCGTGAGTTTAAGCCACCGGGTCCAGGATGCGAACCGCGGTTGACTACATGGGAGTCCAGCGACATAGCCATTATGCTAACTGCTGGTCCCTGCACCTTAGTTTTTAGATTAAAATAAGAAATCTTTTTACGTCAGCTGGTGGTTGATAATTATCTATTGAGATAAGTTCTTTATATAAAAAGGAAATTTATACTTTCTGTTAAAAGCTACTAATTTCTTTCTACAGAGTTTGCATTTTTGTGTTTATAGTAACTATTGCCATGTATATTTATTTTTTGCATACCAAATATACTAATCTTTCACTTTATGTTTTTGTATTTTGTGTCCTATTAAGAAGTCTTAAGTTCTCCAAGATTATAGAAGATGTTGCTCATTTTCTTTGAATATGTTTTAAGTTTTATTTTATGTTTAAATTTTTTGATGAATTTGGGTTTTATGTTGGTTGAGTTGATATCCCATTCTTTTTCCAAATGGCTACGTGGTATGCCAACATCATTTATTGAGTAATATATCGTTTCTATACCAATTTTATATGTCACATTTCATCTTACACAAATTGTCTGAAATATTTTTAGAATTTTTGTTGTATCTATTGATTTGATGGCCTATATTTTACTCTTTCCTTTGTAACACTTTTCTGGCAAATATTAAGGCTAGTTTCCCTCTACTCTCTTTTTTCATAATTATCTTTACTCTTCTTGCTTATTTTCCCATATGAACTACAGACTTACTTTCTGAATTTCCACAAGAATATTCTGTTAATCTTATTGAGATTACAGTAAATTTATATATTAACTTATTTTTTTTAAGTTTTGATGCCCTAGAAATTTGTTTTGTATAATGCAAATATTTCTCATCTTCTGGATATTTTTAATTTCTAAAGGGTGTTTGTGCTCACCAGAAAGAGAGAGAAATACCCTCCATGGGGTGTAGTCACACTTCAGTCCCTTCTTTTCCATTTCTCCATCCCATCAGGATTTGGGGAATGCATGTATATTCACATGCCTGGTATGTTTTTCAAGTGCCATGGTTAGAACTCAAACTATAGTCAATCATGTGGGATCTGGCTCCCTTAACTATTAGACTATGGGACTGGCCCCTGAGCTTTTTTAAAAAAAGCTTTAGTAATTAAAAGATTAATTACTGACAATATAAAGAGCAGTTATTCATAATACCATCATTCCGTGACAATAAACATTCCCATTTTCATATATTCTCTTTCATTTCATTTATATTTTTGGTAGTACTGAATCATATTTTATTTATATATATTCTTAATTGTCAAGGCCACACACACAGTAGATGAAAACTGGAAGAACTTGTCCATTTTGCTGTGGGATACTCAATGGAGAGTAATTTGGGAATATATTATCAGTATTTACAATATGTACATGCATGCATTGTAAAGTGTAGTTACATTACTCAGCACCCACCCTAAGGAAAACATGCACGCTCACCAGCGAGGCCAGGCTGCATGGGCAACCACCAAAGTTCTGCTTTTGCAGTATCTCCTTTCCTCTTAGCCGTTAAATTCTGTTAAAGAAGACATAAAATCTTCCAGGACTGGTTCATAGTCCATGATGGGCACTTTCAATTTGTTTCTCTACCTTACTTTTTAGATTAAAATAAATCTTGCATCAGCCAGTGGTGGTTAGTTAAGGTGTTTGACTCCTATATGGCTGACTGTATGGTTAGACTGTAAGACCCAGTGGTTTGAAAAACATGCTGTCTCTGTGTGTGTGTGTGTGTGTGTGCGCGCATGCATGCCTAAACTCCTGAGAGAAGAACGGAGAGGGTACTTGTGGCATGGCCATCTCCTTCTGGGGAGTGCTTTCTCATTTTCTCTCTTTGTGTCTCTCCAGCGAGCACATATGCCCGACTGCAAAAACTAAAACAAAACAAAACCAATCAACTAAACAGAAAATCTCAACATAGTAATTCTTTAAATAAACATGTTAGAAGCAACTGTTTTTTTTTTTTTTCCTAAAACCTCTCGAATCATCACCCACATCTCCTTTCAGTTCTGATCATTCTTTTCTCCATCAAAAAGTACCGTAATGAGCCATGATTTCTAGTTGCAGTGTTCTTCATGAGTGCTCTCAGTTCCCCGTGTTCCTTCTCCTTCCTTTCTGCCCCTGACTGGCCAACGTAATGAAGCCTACTTTTCACAAAGATAACATCTCCACCCACTTCACTTTTTAATCTGTGCTTCATTACTTTTTAGAGTAAAATCTCTTCATCCCTATTTCTTGGTTTCAGAATCCCTCCTTTCCAATATTTGTTATTTATTTCTGTACCAGAGGGGCCTTATTTCCTTAAACATTTACACAGTGTGGTGAACCAAATTTACATCAGAAATCAGAACATTGTTTTGTGCAGAATTCCAGAAGAAAAAAAAAACAATCCCCTTCATTGTCTCAGCATCAGGTTGGAGGAAGGAAGGAGAGAACCATCTGGTAATCTGGGAGGCAGAGAAGCAAGGAGGCAAAGTTGGAATGTTTAAACACCTAGTGACTGTTGGAGGGTGCCTGGGGTTTGGCTTGTGCTGCCACGTGCTTTTGTCTGCAGCCTGCCTGCCTCCTTCTTGGCCGGTTGGAAAGCCGTGGGCTGGTTACTATGGGGATTGATGGGTGCTGCTGGCAGTGGGAGCAGGAACGTTCTTGGAATTCATCCAAAAATCCTAGGGGAGCAGGGTTTTTTCCTCCTCTGGCTTCTCTGCTTACTGTTCTTCGGTGTGACTGACTGACTGGATTTTAGCTTGGCGAGAGAGGCTTTCCAAAGGCTTAGCTCTGGTGTGCTGAGGAGGGTTGAATAGTCACCACCCAGGAAGACTTCTCGGAGGTGAGGGAAACAAAGGGATCGCTTTTTTGCCAGATGAATTTCCCTTTTAGCAGTTGACTTCTCAGGTTTCCCTTTACACTGTCAAGGAATGTGCTATAGATGAGGGAGAGGGAGTCAGTATTTAATTTCTGGAATCACAACTTTTCCATCTTCTACCCTACTACCATTCCTCACAAAGAAAAGTGGAAAGAAGCATCCTTTCAGAATAGATTTTCTGATTGTGAAATGTTGGAAGTGGAAAACAGATGTTTTTATGAGGTGATATCCACAGTGAAAAGCAGTGAGGTCAAAATATAAGTCAACTTTCATTAATTTGATTAATCAATAACATTGAGTATAGAACGTAGAACGTAGATTTATCTTTCTAAGAAAAGAATTTGGCTGGAAGAGAAAAGAATAAGAGAAAAGTTTTCTTCTCCTCTGCATTCTTTGTTTCAGTTTATTTTCTATTTTTCTCTGATTCTGTTAACACTAATGGAAATCTTAGTTAGGTTAAACTTTTTCTTTTGACTTGGAGAGATTTCGTTAAACTCCTTGCCTAGATGTTCTCTTCAAACTTTGACTTTGGCATCTTAGAAGTGATGAATTGCTTGGCCGAGTAACCATGAGATGGTGGGTTGCCTCCTGGTTTGGGTGATTTATTTTTAGAAGCTTTAAAACTCCCTTTTAATTTATTTAATTCTTGCTTTGTGGGGAGGGAGGTGGGAGGAGAATTGGAAAGAATGACTAGTCACACACAGACCTGGCCTTCCTAGAGCTTTTGATCTTATAGCAGAAATAAGATGATAAAAAAATTAAAGTGCAGAGAAATGCACAATACATTATATCGGAGCTGGTTAATTGTGATGATAGCTCCAAATTTAAGTGATCTTCCTAGTGGAAACTACAGAAGCCACCAGTAGGGACAATGCCCTACCTTTACTTTTTTAATTTAATTTTTTAAAATTAGGGACAGCAGTTGGCATAATGGCTATGTTGCTGGACTCCCATGTAGTCGGCTGTGGTTAGAGTCTCAGACCTGGTGGCTTAAACTCATGCCGGGCACATGTGCATGCATGCCCAAGATGCTGAGAGGAGGATGGAGGAGAAGGGATTGCGGCGTGGGCCATCCCCTCTGGGGAGGGGAGATGATTTCTTGCTTTCTCTCTGTCTGTCTGTCTCTGTCTTTCTGGCAAACGCACACACCCTATAGCAAAAGCCTCTCAAAAAAATTCTTTTAAAATTTGCTATAGGACATGCGCACACACACACTAGAGAGAGAGAGAGAGAGAGAGAGAGAGAGAGAGAGAGAGCGAGCAGAGAAAGAGAAAGCAAGCTGCCAAATCTGGGACCCAAACTGCAGTGAACCATGTGGTAGCCCAGTGCTCCAACCACCATACAACTTGCTGGTCCCCCGCCCTACCTTTAATAGGCATTCAGTAAGTCACAGCAACTGTTATCTCAAGTAGATATTAAGGAATAAACAACATTTCAACAAATGTTTTCCAGTCTCAGAATCTCTTTAAATGCTCTAATTTTTATTTGTGTGCTTTAGACTTTTTTTTTTAAATATGTGTATTTGTCAGGGAACCTGCCAAATGTTAGGTTACCTAGGCTGGGGGTGGGGGCGGTAACATGTTACTGGAGGAGGCGCTTTCATGGAGGAACAAGTAGTACAGTTACGGGGGAGATGCAGGGTGTGGGGCTCCAGAGAGAGGAAGGGCTTCTTGTCCTAGTGAAGGGATGTGGCAGAGCAAAGGTCTAGGGCGTGGGAGTGGGAGTTCTGCAATCACTGACTTGCGTTTTTTATTCTGCTATGAAATAGATGCAGCTCCTTCCACTTGGCCAGTGAGAAAGCTGAGACTCACAGTGGTTCAGTTCCTTTTCTAAGTTCAGATCATCTGCAAAGATTAGTGTTGAGATTTGAACATATGGTATTAAATGTTGCATTCATTGAACCCCCAAACTTTGCTAAGTAGTTATTCTGGTTCCCATGTTGTTCAGATTGAGATTAGTGAGACTAAGTACCTTACTCAAGGCCTAATTAGTACATGAGAAGTTGAGATTTGATGTTTCACAGTTCTTGTTCTTTCCGCATAGAGAACCAACATTCAGCAGAAGGGGCACTAGGGAATGCTAACAGAAGGGACCACCAGCAGGTGGTGTAATGGATACAAAATGGTTATGTCACGTAGTGGACTACCCTGTGCTTTCATGTCCAAAATCCCGAGAGGAGAATAGAGGAAAAGAGATTGTGACATGGCCATACCCCTGGGGGGGTGTGTGTGTGTGTGATTTCTTGCTTTCTGTCTGTCTCTATCATTCCAGCAAGCGCAACATGCCCTATGGCAAAAATCTCTCTTGAAAAAAAAAAAAAGAATGTTCACAGAAGCTGCAGCTCTTAAATTAAGCAATAGTGGGGTGAATATAATTTGGAATTATACAGTACTGGCAGTGGGCACTTAGTGCATATAGAATAGATGAAGAAAGGCAGAGAAAAACTAACTAAAGAGTTTATCAAATAAGGTGGAACAATTTACTTTGCCTGGAGTGATGGTGGTTTGAAGGGTACAGATGTAAATAAATTTGAAAAATTAAGTTAGAACCAACTGGTCTAGGACTTGAAGTACCTGAAGAATTTAGACCTGAGGGCCAGCAGGTGGTGTGGTGGTCAAGCTGCTGGACTGTGGTTTCAGTCTGAGACCCAGCATCTTGTAAATCACGCCAGGCACATGTGTATTTGTGCCCGGGGTGTGTGTGTGGTTTCTCACTTTCCGTCTGTTTCTCTCCAGTGAGCTCACGCACCCCATGGCAAAAATCTTTTTTTTTTTTTGGAGAGTTTTTTGCTTTAGGGAATGTGCACCTGCCAGACAGAGAGAGACAGAGAGATAGCGAGAAATCACCCCCCAGGAGGGGATGGCCACGCCACAATCCCTTCTCCTCCATTCTCCTCTCAGGATCTTGGGCACGCACGCACATGCGCCTGGTGTGAGTTTAAGCCACCGGGTCTGGGACTCGAACCACGGTTGACTACGTGGGAGTCCAGCGACATAGCCATTACACTAACTGCTGGTCCCGTCAAAAATCTTTAAAAAACAAAATTGGACCCTTGTTATGTAAGTATTGGGAAACCATTGATAGTTTTGGAGCAGGCGAAAGTGGCTGATAGCATTTCTTTTTTCATATTGAACTTGAATTTTAGTTATTTCTTTGCATAAAACTGCATTGGTTTCTAAATTATTTTTTAGATTAAATTTTAAATTATTTTTCTAATTATTTTATTATTATTATTTGGTGCCCTAGGGCATGTGCATTCACTGGAGAGAGGGAAAATTAGAAACAATCCCCTACCCCCAAGAGGGATGGCCATACTGTAATCCCTTCTCTTCCATTCTCCTCTTGAGATTTTGGGTGTGCATGCACATGTACCTGTGTGTTTTTCAAGCTGAGTCTAGGACCAATCCAGAGTTGGCTTTGTGGGATCCAGTGCCGTAACCACCATGCTATCTGCTGGCTCCATTTTCTAAATTTTTTTTTTCTTTTTTTGGAGAGGTTTTTGCTATAGGGCGTGTGTGCTCTCCAGACAGACAGAGAGATAGAAAGCGAGAAATCACCCTGCAGGGGGGATGGTCACGGCACAATCTCTTCTCCTCCATTCTCCACTCGGGATCTTGGGCACGCATGCACACGCGCCTGGCATGAGTTTGAGTCAACGGGTCCAGGACTCGAACTGCGGTTGACTACATGGGAGTCCAGCAACATAGCCACTATGTTAACTGCTGGTCCTGATTTTCTAAATTTTTTAAAAATATGACTGAGAAAAATTAAGATTAGGTGATTAAGAAAAAAAAAACCTGTCAGATTTACTATCTAGGAAAGATCATAAGTCTAGTCTGTTTTGTGTGCTGTAATTATGATTGTATATATTTTCAGAATCTTGTCAGCTTGGTGAGTTCGTGGCTGTGAGGCAGCTGGAAACATGGTATTGTCATAAATTTATTCGAATAATGGTGTTTTTGCAACTTACTCTAATGCACAGCCTAAATCTGCTACAGAGGGAGGTTATTTATAGGTCTGTTTCTGATCCAAAATCTTGCAAAAGGAATCTTTCCCGTGGGGCATAATAAGACTGGCCAAAGCATTTAGATGCAACCCCATGTTACGATGTCTGACTGTCTTTCCTAGTTCCAGAAAAGAGCCAGCTCCAGCCAGACTTCCTGGTGGCCTCTGTCCTCATTGGTTGCCAGAAATTCTCAAAGGGTCCTGGTGGAACCTTTAGCTGTTAGATAATTTATGAAAACAGTCATCATACTTCTCTTTGGAGAGGGTTATTCTTTTATACTTCTTAATAAAACATATACTTCTTAGTAAAAGTATCAGTGTAAAGAGAAGATTTATTCAGAACTTGTCAGGACGGATTGCGAAGCATAATTTCTAGTTGAGCCCAAAGGTGGTGGTGTCAAAAGGCACAGTCTGTATGAGATGCCTATAGTCAGGTATGATGTCTGTCTTGTTCATCATTGTCTTTTCACAGCTGAGGACAGTACGTGAAATCCAGTAATTACTAAATACTTGTTAGAGGAAAATTAAATGAATCTTTGGTAATTGTACCTGTGAGGTAGCTATTATAGTTGATGGAAAAACTGGTTAAGTTTTAAATTAAGACTCCTTTTTTTGAGTTTTGTAAATTTTAGTTAGTGATAAATATGTAAAATACTTTCTTTTTTTAAAGAGTTCTTGATTTAATTTTAATTATTATCATTTTATTTGTCCAGAGAGACACAGAGAGAGAGAGAGAAAGCAAACCGTCAGGTCCAGGACTCAAACTGTGGTCAGCCATGTGGGAGTCTAGCACCTTAACCACCACACCACCTGCCGACCCCTAAAAATGCTTTCTTAATAAGTTACTTCAAAATGATAGTAACACTTCAAAATCCTTTTTAGATGAAATAACCAAACAGAACAGAAGTAACTAAAAATGTATACTCTGGTGGGCTAATTTAAAAAACTTCGGCACATGTAGCATTACATTCTCTTCCTTCCATTTTAGAAAGGGTCAGTATCCTAAATTAACATATTTTCTCTCTAGCCAAGATTTCATTTACTTGACTCAAAGCCCAGAGTTTAGATGGAAGCACAAGAAGGTTTGCCAAAGCATGGAACAGTAATGAGATATTTTTCCCCTGGCAATTTGGAATTTATTTTTCTAATTCTAGTAATTAATTATGGAAAAAAATGTTATTTTGTTAACATTTAATGAAGAGACAGAAAGTTGAAATAAATGAAGAAATTTTGAATAAATATTAAGTGTCTTCTTTTTCTGATACAAGAAAAAAGCGATCTGAAAATTTGATCATTCTAATAGAGGCAGTGTTTCTGTGACTCCTTACATTTCTTTGAAGATAATGTAGCACAGTCTGGCATGTTACATATGGAGGTGATTTTTCGAATATCTTTTAGAAACTTGTGGACAGGATTTATGTCAGAGTCAGTTTACAGTCATAGGTGGGAAAAGATACATTTTGTGTTTATGGCTCTTAAATTCCCAAAGTCCTTAAATTTGATTTTTATACTGTAATACATTTTACAGTATCATTTAGTCTCTAGAAATATTTAGCTTTTCACAATTCCATTTTATAATTTTTCAGTCCAGTCTCTAATATATATATATGTATACACACATACACACTTATTATATATACACACACACACACACACACACACACACACACATATCTCACATCACACCTTACTGGTATTATAGGTATTTTTTGTTGTTTCTCATATTTTTAATAAGAAAGTATAATCAATACATAAAACTTGAAAACTGGACAAATTCCATCACTGGTAAAGAACTTTATCCTTTTATACTTCCGGTTCCTTGTAATCTGTCTCGTGGGCTTCTGAATGGTTGTAAAACAAAATGGGTTTTAAATGAAAGTTGCTTATCAAGTTGAAGCAAAGGGTGTGCCAATATTTAATGTACTTGAGATGACTTACGCAATGAGACCTTTGGAAAACCAACAAATACACTTGCGGGAGTATTTCCTTAACACTCTTTTAGCACTGCATGATTTTTCTTGATGGTTATACATTCATTATGCTAAGCAGGCTAAGCAGAATGACTTCTAATATGTAGAATTTAGACTTTTTAATTTTATGTATTCACTCATTTATTTTTTAATTTGATAAGAGAGAGAGAAAGTGAGAAAGCTAGCCACCAGGGCTGGGACTTGAACCATGATTGGCCATGTGAGAGTGTTCAGAGCCTTAAACACCATCTTCTGGTCCCTAGAATTTAGACTTTTAAGACCCAGCTGAGCTTAGAATATTGAATGGCTTATGGATACATTTTTAGCCATATTTACAGCAACCTTTTTCTTTCTTTCTTTCTTTTCTTTTTTTTTTTTGAGAGGTTTTTGCTATAGGGTGCATGTGCTCGCCAGACAGACAGAGACAGACAGAGAGATAGAAAGCGAGAAATCATCCCCCCCCCCCCAGGGATGATGGCCACACCACAATCCCTTCTCCTCCAGTCTCCTCTCAGGATCTTGGACATGCACGCACACGTGCCCAGCGTTAGTTTAAGCCACCAGGTCCGGGACTTGAACCGCGGTCGACTACATGGAATTCCAGTGACATAGCCATTACGCTAACTGTTGATCCCAGCAACCTTTTTCTGAGAGAGGACGTCAACATAGATAGCTTCCATGGCAGAGGTCCACTCTTCCTATTGGGGACCTACTCTTATCTTCTGTTGCTGAAAATAAGTTGCATGGGAATCTTCCTCTCCACAGGTCTGTGGGATATGTTGCTTGGCACCTGCCTAGGTAGGAGGCAGAGAAAGAGTCTAGAGTCACATGCATTACCTCTTGTACCCACAGGAGATAAACTACATGAAATCCAGATACTCTTAGACACCTTTTTCATTGGTTATCAGTTTTTGTCCAGGCAATCCTATTATAACCATTGAAACAAAGTAGGACAAGACATTCATGGTCAGATGTCAGTTGTTTTAGAATGTTCCTTTTTATTTTTTAAAAAATGTTCAGATGCCCTGAACATTGGAATCTTGTTTTTGTGTATACTTAGCAAGTGTGTTAGGGAAGAACCAGGCAGTTCATGCTCCTGGAAGTAATACCACTGCCTGTCCTAGGTGCCTAGAGCCTTTACATAGCATGGAACGGCAGCCCTTCCCAGCTCTCTGTGGACACAAAGAACAACTTCATTTACCTCAATGGGACCAGTATAAAATTCTCAATCAAATTAGCATTTATTTTAAAAAAAAACAGATATGCCATTCAGTACTTTTTTTCCTTGGGGTTAGAGGAGAACATTTTAAAATCAGAATAACTTTGGAAGAAAAAAGTTTCAAAAAAAAAATCCCAGACACTCCTAATTTGTGGTTCTTAGAATAGGGAATGAATAGTCACCAAATTTTCATGGCCTGGGACCATTTCCTAGCCATGTTTCCCAGGTCGTTGCTTCTTTTACTCATCCTAAGAGAGCAAATGTGCTTTATTTTGCTTGCAAAAAAATTGCAGACAATTTGTATTCTCAACATGTCTATGAGACACGACTGACCTCTTTCCC
>NW_006205228.1:1509881-1517087 GCF_000334495.1 Tupaia belangeri chinensis
TCTGGAGGGTGGTGTTGACACTGGGCACTTCTGATCCAGGCCCAGCTGGGATATGCTGTCACTCCATGTTCCACTCAAGAAACACAGGTGGACTCTTTAGACCCCCTCCTTCCCCAATGAGCTGTGAATTTGGACTTCTAATATCAAATGAGGGAATCATGTGTGATACTTATAACTTTGGAAGATTACGAAGTTGATCATTTGGTCCTTGGCACAATAAGCCCAGGATGGGAGCTACTGGTGCTTCTTGTTGTACCTGTAAGAGCCACTTCCCAAACATGGAAGGTTACCTCCATTATGGTCCCAGTGAGTACCTGGAGTCAGATGATTGAATGAAAGCTGGCAGATGCCTACTTTACGTGTCAGATATTTGTGATAAGAATTTTTAAATGGGCATTTGTTTTATTTTGGAAAAAATGTTCATATGAAATAATTGCAATTTGTGGAAGACAGCATACAATCTCATGGCTTCACTCACAGTTTTCCTGATCTTAAGTTAGAAAGAAAATGTACTCTGAAAATCAGAGTAGGAACTTTTGGCTTCTGTTGTTGGAAAGTGGAAGAGAAAGGAAAAAGAAACTTTGTTTTTTCAAAATTGTGACCTTCTCCATGTTCCCTGATAGGTAGGGGATTTTCAGTTGTGTGAGCTCTTGTGAGAGTCTTAGAATCAAGATAATTTTTTTTTTCCTTTTGAGAAGATATTTGTTGCTGAGTGTCTATTTCATATATTAAGGAAGATAAGCAGTTTTCTCCTATCCCTTCTTTTTTTGAGATGAAAGAAGTTATCAGCCAGAGCTGGAAGTTAATCCTGTTTACCTACACAGATCTCTGTTTCATCCTTGGGAATTTTATTTTGAATCAAAGTCTGGTTTTTGCCTGGTAGAATTGGTGTGAAGAGCAAGAGAGATTGGACAGTCCCCTCAGATTGGTTTACTGGTGGTTAATTTTTTAAGTATACATGCACTCATGTGGAAGATGCATTTGATATTAATATTGCTTAGCATAATTCTCGCTTAAATGTAAAATTCTGGTTGGTATAATAGGCTCTCCCTGCCACGTCTTCCTGCCTCAGCCTGCCAACTGGGGCTGTAAGTGTGTGCCACCATGCTTAGCTGTTGTAGATGGGATTTGGGGTTCCCTGTGCTGCCTGGGCTAGCCTTGAGCTTGCTATCCTCTGCCTCGGCCTCCTGAGTCACTGTGATTATAAGTGCACACCACTGCTCCTGCCTTTATGTTGGGCCAAAGATAGAACCCAGCCTCCCATGTGCTATTTGGTACAATAATAGAATTGTCAGATAAAGTCAAATTGTTTTCTATTCCTTTGTGTTGATTTTAAAAGACTTCTTTTAGCCAACTAGATAAATAATAGAAGTTAATTTTGGCCAATTTGGACAATAGAAAGGTACCAAAAAAGAAATCCCCCTCATTTGATGTGATTGATGTCGGTCATATTATGATGATAGGGAGGTCTCTGGATCCTTATTTTTGTTCACATAATAAAAAGCACCTGGTGATTTTAATCAGAAGTCATGAAATATTGATATATTTAATTCTATCTTGGGAACTAAGAATTATTTTACTAGCAGAAAATGACTCTGGTTATATGTATGTGATGTAAAATCACACCTGCTGGTTCAGGCTTGGAGGTGGGTAGGGAAACTGCCTCAGCGAACCATGATCTTTCCATATGTTTGCCAGTTTCCTGTGTCTTTTGCTGTGTGTGGTTTGTTGGTATTTGCTAGCAGATTAACTGTGGCAGGTGCCAAACATTGAAGAAAATTATTAAAATTGAGAAAATGTTCTCCTACCAATTTAACTTGTTCTGTGTATCAGGAAGAAGATATCCACTGTCTTAACTATTGACTGAGGACTGTATTTCTCTCAGAATTTTTAGTTTATTTTTTAATCTTTTTTTTTTTTTTTTTGAGAGGTTTTCGGTATAGGGTGCGTGCGCTTGCCAGAAAGACAGAGAGAGATAGAGAGACAGAAAGTGAGAAATCACCCCCCAGGGGGGATGGTCATGCTGCAGTCCCTTCTCCTCCAGTCTCCTCTCGGGATCTTGGGCACGCACGCACACGTGCCTGGCGTGAGTTTTAAGCCACTGGGTCCGGGACGCGAACCACGGTCGACTATGTGGGAGTCCAGCGACATAGCCATTACGCTAACTGCTGGTTCCCTAATCCTAAAAATGATATACGTTTATCATAAGCAGCTTGAGCAATAAAAGAAACTTTAAGTAAAAATTATCCCAAATCCTAAACTCAGATATTTAGCATTTTGCCATATACTCTTATATAATTTTTCTGTGCACTTGTAACTACATTTTCTTAAATATCCTTACGTAATTCTTCTCTACATTTAGAACTAAATGCATATATGTAACTTTTTGTTTGGTTTTAAATTTTGTCCTATTTCTATGTGGAGGCTTTATTGAGTTTTTTGATCACCAATATACTGCTACAATAGATTTAATTTATTTCTCTGTATAAAAAGAATTGTAGCAAGAGAGTGTGTTCTTTAAGTCTCTGTACCCATTTATGTAAAATGTTCTAAGATCTTCGCAAGAAGATGAGTCTCCTAATAAAGCAAACCTTCGGAGAAATGAGTTGTTTTGAGTAGCCAAATTTTCCATATAGTTTAAGTGTTCAGTTAGCTAATGAATACCAAGATTTCTTAAACATTGTTGTCGGAAAGGTTTTTTAGGTTTCATTGCACAGTTCCCAGCATTGTTAAGCAGATATTTTGACCCAGGGAATCCGGAAATAATATGCAGTAATTTATGGTTCTACCCAGTTCAACAGTGAGCCATAACAGTTTTCATTCTTAAAATATTTGAGAAATTATCAGAGAAATGCAAGTTAAACTACAATGAACCTCAAGACTCACACCTGTTAGAATGGCTATTACTAAAAAGACCAAGGATAATAAGTGTTGGAGGATGTGGAGAAAAGGGAGCCCTGCTACACTGTGGGTGGGAATGTAAATTCGTGCAACCATTATGGAAAACTCTGATTTTGTGATTATACTGTTGACAAATTATAGTATTTTGAATCTTAAATTAAACAGCTCTCTGTCACACTTTAAGATGTCTTTGACACCAGTAATGTACAAAAATGGAGTGGTAGTTGTTGACTCTCACATGAAGAACAAACAGAATTATATGGAGAGAGTTGTTTTAGAGGCATGCTTTCTTATATAAAATAGACATTTTCAAGCAAGCATCCTGATTAAAGACATACTAGTAGATTTAATACTAACAGCAACTGGTAAAGTTAGAGAAACTTATGGCCTAACTTCAGTCTTAAAGAAAAAAATAGGTATGCCTTAATGTCTGTCTTGAACCCTGTAGCTTCTGCAAAGCCCTCACCTAGGTGGTTCAAGCACAGGTCCTGTCCTGAAGGCACTTAAGTGTTAAGGACATCTAAAATGTACCAGAAGATAGCCTTAATACAGGATAGAATGGGAGAATGGCATGAGGTAGGTACAGGCCAAGTGTCACAGAAATTCATGAGATTACTTTCAACAGAAGCCTATAAAAAAGTACTTTCTGGGGACCAGCAGTTAGCGTAATGGCTATGTCGCTGGACTCCCATATAGTTGACCGCAGTTTGTGTCCTGGACCCAGTGGCTTAAAACTCAGGCTGGGCGCGTGTGCATGCATGCCCAAGATCCCGAGAGGAGAATGGAGAAGTGATTGCGGCGTGGCCATCCCCCCTGGGGGGTGATTTCTCGCTTTCTGTCTCTCTGTCTGTCTCTGTCTGGTGAGCATACGTGCCCTATGGCAAAAACCTCTCCAAAAAAAAAAAAAAAGTACTTTCTGGGGCACCAGCAGTTGGCATAGTGACTGTGTCACTGGACTCCCATGTAGTTGACCACGGTTTGAATCCCAGACCCGATGGCTTAAAGGTACATGTGTTCAAGATCCCGAAAGGAGAATGGAGAAGGCAGTGGGGTGTGGCCATCGCCCGTGGAGGGTGATTTCTTGCTTTCTGTCTCTGTCTTTCTAGCGAGTGCATGCATCTTATAACAACAAACCTCCCCCAACCTCAAAAAACAGTACTTTCTGGAGAAGCTGGTCTTGGAAGTGTTCTAGAAGGAGATAGAATAAAGACACCTGGAAATTGATGTCTTTTGAAGGGCAATAGCATATAGAGCTGTATTTTAGTAGCTGAATAAATATATTGATCAAACAAATGAATACTATAAATACAATTAAAAGAGAAACGTACCCATCATCAATAAAATGGCATGTGTCCTAAAACTGTAAATTTCAGGATGGGCCCCTTTAGCACTGGCCATGGGCTACCTGGTGTCATCCCAGTTGCTCCCTTTGTCTGCTCTTCGCCTGTGGGGGTTCAGAATTCTGTCCTGTGTGAGCCAGGACTTCCTGTGTCATACCTTCACACGTTTGTGAATGCTCACCTTTGTTAACAGTCATATCAATATCTGGTAGGGCCTGGCACAGAGTAGGACCTTACTATGTGGGTATACTCAGAAGTGAAGGTGCAAATGAAGGATTGACTATGATGGAATGTCATGCCTTTTTACTAAGTTCATGTTTTAATCGTGAACAGGTACCTGTTCGGATAGTTGCAGCCTGTCCCAGAAAATCGTTGCAATGTCACCACCACAAGCTGGTTTATAGGTAAGACGAAGTGAGTGTGTAGTATTGTAACTTTACTTGGAAATCGCTTAGTTTTATCTTTAGCTCTGATTGACCTGTGCCATTGTTTGATAAGTGAATGATTACCAATAATAGTTGATTTCAAATTAGTTTTTATTTTTTCTCACTTCTTTTCTTCAGTTATTTGGACTAGGAGAGAGGAAGAAAAATTACTTATTTCTACTGTCTTTGTGAAGGTACTTCAAAAAGTTCCTGGAACAATGGATCGAAGTATGAGTTTATTTTAGTGCGAAAAATTTTGAAGTCCATCCATAGTTTTTTCATAATATGCACTTTCCATGGGCTTTTTGAAGACCGCATTATTCCTTGTTTAAAATGTAAAATTCTGTTGGTTTACACAATGCCTTTATGACAAGAGACAGTTCCTGAAGTAGAAATCTTTCCTTAGTATAGTCTTTGTTATTTAATTTTGTTCCCTTTGGTTATAGCTTTTTGGTAATTCCAATCCTTATCGATAAAAATGTAAGTTAACAATAATAATAGTAGTTTCCACTATTGAATATTTAATTTGTACTTGGGTATTTGCTAAAGTCTTCTGCATCTATTATTTTTATTTGATTTTCATAATCATACTGTGAGATGTTGATGAATTTTCAATGTTAGTGATGAGGCTAAATGGTTGCTACAAGGTCACATAGCTTGTACGTTGCTAAGTTGGGATTTGAACTCACATCTGTTTGCCTTCAGTGCTTGAGCCACTGTGTCAGATTTTTCTTTCCTGTTTTTTTCCAAGTATTTGTGATACCTTTTCCTTTGTATATTATGGTGGTATGATTCATTTTTCTTTTAGCTTAAAATAATACACTTGAGTATATTTTTTGACTGTCACTAATACTTTTTCTCTGTTACAATATGTTGGTTTGATACATTATCTAGTTAAAACTTTTTCATTAACTAGTATGTTAATAGTACTTAAAAAATATTTTTTCAGCTAAAGGAGAAAAGTAAATTGTTTTGTTTCACATTATAATATTTTCTAATTGGCAGTTCAGTCCAAACAGGTTCTAATAGTCTTCTGAGGCAGAATCCTAAAATTTAGATATTTCTTGTACTAATTTGTATAAAACAGCATCTCAGATTGTTGTGTGGTGTAACTGCCAAGGGCATTGGGTATAGATAGCAACAAACTGATCCTTTACACAGGGCCAAAAAGCGAAGAGAGGGCAGTATGGTGATTAAGGTGCTGTGGTCAACCACAGTTTGGGTCACAGTCCCAGTCCCAGTTTGAAAATCATGCTGGGCACATGTGCATGCATACCCAAAATCCCAAAAGGAAGATGAAGAAGGGATTACCTTATGGCCATCTATGCTGGGGGGTGATTTCTTTCGCTCCTTTTCATTGTCTCTCTCTTTCTCTCTCCGTGAGTGCACATGCCCTATGGCAAAAGCCTTAAAATTTTTTTTGAAAAGCAAAAAGATTGGTAAATTAGATGAGGAAGACCCAAATACTCGTTAACTGATCTATCATTCATTTTCTATTTAGATTTGCATTTGAAAACCTTGCAATGTGTATGAAAATATTGTTATAAGTAGTCAACATGTATATTAAAAATACAGCCTATCAATTTCATGTCCTAGAATACTGCTGTGGATAATGTTTATTATACATTGGTCTGCCAGCATTTGTGGGATAGGGTGGCATACTTTACAAATCCAGCTGAATAACATGTCTAGACAAAACCAGATGTATAATTATGTAAAATCACAGCTCAGGAATAATGGCTGAAAATTTTTAATAATTATTGGCAACTCTATGCCATTTTATATGACTTTGCTTATATCGTTACAATGTTGACTTATTATTGTAGAAGAGTTAACTTTTATTTTTAGATGAAACAGAGAATGTCCAAATCTAGTTTTCTAAGTAAAATGTATTTTCCATCCTGAAACCTTGTTTTTCGATCTGGAGAATTGAAAAAATTTAGATAATTATTGATTCCAATATTAAACTTGTGCAGAAGTTTTTTGAAATGAGCCTACTAAAATGTCAAAACTTCCACCCTAAATCCAAATTTAAGTGGAGATTAACTTACACTGTGCATGGTATGTATATATATTTTTTAACTTTTTTAAAAAAAGATTTTAGTTTTTTTTAAAATTTCAATTTATTTGCATTCATTCACTGTACATCATTGCAACATACAAAATGAGATTTTCCATCCAGAGTACACTGTATATTGTCTCAATCAAGCACATCAACAAACATGTTATTGTCAGCAAATGATCTTCCATTTCTTGTTTTCTGTATGTTTTGTCCCCCCCTCCCCTGTCCTTGGTTCCCTATCTCTTACTCTCTGCCACCTCCCACTCTCCTCCCATACTGTCTCTGGTATCTGTGTTTGCTTTCTATACCGTTTTCCCCCCACATTTTATTGAATCACCAAAGACCCTAATCAATCCAAATACCCTCATAGCAAACACAGGTGACACACACATTTCCATGAACACAAGTCTAACTTTACGCATCCTATAAAGTAGCACCTAGCTGGGGCTACATATCCTACTGCAGTCATTGAATAGAT
>NW_006205228.1:1518347-1518676 GCF_000334495.1 Tupaia belangeri chinensis
TTCCCTTGGAGGAGAGGTATTTTCTCATTTTCCCATATTTCTCATGATCCGGGGGTGATTTCTTGTCATCTGATGGATGTTGTGTTTCTTTCAAATTCTTGAAGTTCAGCCTGAATGTTCAGGAGCAAGCAGACAGAGGTGATCTAGAATCTCTTTGCCATTCTATTGTGATTGCTGGTGCAGCAGATTCAGTAGATAGTGGGGAATATTTAAACCCTATTAGTATTTGGATGTTTAGCTGCAGTGCTCTTAGATTCGTCTAAAAACACATTGAAAGGATATTGGAAGGTGGAGACAAGAAAAAGGAAAATGAAACAGAGAGAGAAACA
>NW_006205228.1:1518907-1519262 GCF_000334495.1 Tupaia belangeri chinensis
AAAAAAAAAAAGGGAAGACAGAAGCAGGGAGAGATAGGAACCGACAGACAGAGATAGAAGGCTGGGGATGCAGGGGTGGGGGCTCCCTACCACTAGCTCGTTTGTTGGAGGTTGAATTATTAGTAGAAAATCTTCATTCCCTTAAAAATCTAGTTCACTGGAGCCATATGGAACGTTCTCCTGAAGGCCTGGCTTCTTCCATGCATGGTATATTTTTTTAATAGTTCAGACTGCCTTGGCATCTGTCTAATTTTTATTTCCTGTCTGTCTCCTTCAAGTTGTCTTCTAGGCAGTCTATCCTGTTCCTCCAGCTACTACTCCTAACTCTTCATGGGAGGGAAAAAGCCAGCACCTC
>NW_006205228.1:1519281-1519727 GCF_000334495.1 Tupaia belangeri chinensis
CCTTCTAAAGGCTATTATAAGCGAGATGCAGTGGACATTTTATTACTGGTTTGTAGAGTTCTGTTGTATATGTTCTACCTACCAGTTCTCCTTTTTTTAGACTTATGTTTTTACAACTGTTTTTCCTCCATTTTGGTCTTTTTATTTTGTTTTGTTTTCATTCTTTTCTTAATTTTAGCAGAGAGAGATAGAGAAAGGGAAAAGGAAAATGAGAAAGCAAGCCGTCAGGTCTTGAACTTGAGCCACAGTCGGCCACGTGGAAACCAGAGCCTTTAACTACCACACCACTTGCTGGCCCCTTATTTTGGTCTTTTTAATAAAAGTTGATAATCCTTTAAAAGAGATATTATCTCCATTTTTTTTTTTTTTGAGAGGTTTTCACTATAGGGTGCATGTGCTCGCCAGACAGACAGAGAGAGACATAGAGACAGAAAGCAAAAAATGCC
>NW_006205228.1:1519805-1527711 GCF_000334495.1 Tupaia belangeri chinensis
GCGTGAGTTCTGAGCCACCGGGTCTGGGCCCCGAACTGCGGTGGACTACGTGGGAGTCCAGTGACGTAGCCATTACGCTCACTGCTGGTTCCCAAAAGAGATATTATCTCCATTTTATAAATGAGAATTTTGGTGCTCTGGACATTATATGTAATGGTACATTTGATTTAGATTTTAGAACCTTTTGAGGTGATCAGAATGAAGATATATGTTAGGCCATATCTGTATATAGCATTTTGATCCGGATTTCTTTTGAGACATGCTTCCATCATTGCCACAAAAATATTGTTATTGTGCTTGCTTTGGCAGCACATATACTAAATTGGAATGATAACAGAGAAGATTAGCATGGCCCCTGTAAAGTATGACATGCAAATTCATGAAGTGTTTCATATTTTTTAAAAAAATATCATTTGGGGAGCAGCAATTGGCATAATGACTATGTTGCTGGGCTCCCATGTAGTTGACCACGGTTCAAGTCCCGGACCTGGTGGCTTAAACTCATGCCAGGCATGCGTCTGTGCATGTCCAAGATCCCGAGAGGAGAATGGAGGAGAAGGGATTGCAGCGTGGCCATCCCCCCTGGGGGGGGATTTCTCACTTTCTGTCTCTCTGTCTCTCTCAGTTTTTCTGGCAAGCACATGGGCCCTATAGCAAAAACTTCTCCAAAAAACAATTTTGTTACCTGGATTCATCCCCACAATGAAACCAGTAGTGTGAAGTGCAGAGCAAGACTATAACCTTGGTGTACATCTGTGCCATCAGGTAGAGATGTTGTTTTTATGAAAAACATTCTGTGTAACTGACTTGGTGGGATTTGCCTGTTGAATTAAGATACTCTATAAGTCTTCTGGAATAAGAACTCTGGGGACTGGCAAGGTGGCATGGTAGTTAAGGGCGCTGGACTCCCACATGGCCGACCACAGTTCAAGTCCTGGACCTGGTGGCTTGCTTTCTCACTTTCCCTCTCTCTTACATGCACCCTGTCACTTTCTGGTGAAATTAAAATGAATAAATAAATAAATAAAGTTAAATGAAATAATTAAAAAAAAAAAGTCTAAGAGACCAGCAGACAGTATAGCAGTTACATCACTAGACTCTTACTTGGTCTATCATGATTTAAGTCCTGGACCTGGTAGCTTGAAACATGTCAAGCACGTATGTGTGCATGCTCAAGATCCTGGGAGGAGAATGGGGGAAATGGAATTGTGGTGTGACTATCCCCTCTGGGGAATGACTCCTCACTTTCCCTCTCACTACCCTTGTCTCTCTCTGATGAGAGCACATACCCTAGAGCAAAGTCCTTTTTAAAAAAAAAAGTCTAAGTGAAAGAATTCCATTGATTCAATTGTTTAATATGGCACAACTCACTGTTTTTACTAGATATATTATGGGGCTCCACATTACTCTCAGTCGTTAGGCCTACGAAAGTCATCCCTGGCTCCTAGTATTTAAGGTCTCACTTCTGACATTATAGTGACATCATCACCAGTACCAGTGTCTGAAGCTCGAGAACTCTCAGTGATAGATGTTGTTTTGTTGATGGTACAGATTTTTTTTTCCTTTTAGAGATTTTTGCTGTAGGGCAGGAGTGCTTGCCGGAGCGACCGATAGACAGAAAGCAAGAAATCATCCCCCCATAGGGGATAACCATGCTGCAGTCCCCTCTTCTCCATTTTCTCTGTACTCTGGGCATGCACACATACCCAGCATGAGTTTCAAGCTGTCAGATCCAGTAATCGAACCGCAGTCAGCCACGTGAGAGTCCAGCACCCTAACCACCATACCACCTGCTGATCCCACTGATACAGATTTTGAATGTTTAGTGTGGGCTTGCCATGTTAGAAGCACTTTATTTTTCACAACATTCCCATTTCAAAGAAGAGGTTAAGAAAAGTTTTTATAGTTACACACTTGAAAGTCATACATGGGGGAACATGCTATAGTTTTCTAACAAACCTTTTAATAGTGGCTTCTTATAAGCCCTTATAAGGATCTGAGATGAAATAAGACTGGTAATCTAATCACTTCTGAGACACTTGAGGGCATCAGTCCCCAATCTTCTCGACACCAGGGACTGACCTTGCAGAGACAACATTTCCATGGGGTCTTGGGAGTTGGGGATTGGTCCTGGGATGCCCCAAACATAGCACATCCACCATACTGTGCATGCCATTTTTACCACTACCATATTCAGTTTACAGTGAAACAGTCACACAACAGCAGGGTTCATATCGTAAAAATTGCTGCTGATCTGACAGGAGTCAGAGCCCAGGTAGCAATGTGAGTGATGGGGAGGGGCTGCAAACACAGATGAAACCTCTCTTGCTCACTTGCCACCTACCCATGCTGCACAGCCAAGGCATTGGTAGGGGCCCCAACAAGCCACTGACCTGTTCCAGTCTGCAGCCTGGGGATTGGAGACCCCTACTTTAGGAGAAAAGGTGGGGGCTCCCTGTACTGAAAAGAAGTATGTCTAAGGCAACTGTTCTATAAGGATATTCAGTGATTATAGGACAGACAGATGCCAATACTACTATCAAAGAGAGACCTTGTTATTGGTTTACTGTCCATTAGAATTTATGATTAAACTCATTTTTATGTTGCTATTTACTAGAGAGAAAGGCTGCCCTTTATTTTTGGCTGAGCAAATGTTCACTGAGGACTTTTGGGAGGCTCACCTGAGGATACTCAGATTCCATCTCAGAGCTTGTGTTGCCCATGCTGCAAATTGTGCCTGTGTCTGTGTAAACAGCAAAAAGAAAGCTGGCCAGGTTCAGAGTGCCCTTTCAGAGTCGAGTTCTCTCTGAGGAAACATTAGCTTCAGTTGATAACTCTCAAAGAAACTAGGACAGTTCCCAGGCTGCTCTTTATGTGTGTAGATAAACAACAGGCATTAATAGAACCACACTGAAAGCAATAGTAATAAAATTCACTCAGCTCTAATTGTGTCCTCTTATCAGGGTTATATTACATTTTTTAACTACAAAATGGTGCCTGAAACAGAGATTTGTATGCATTGTGAACTAAATTAAGTTTCTTTTCTTCGATAGTGTTTGTTTTGCTTTGCATTTGCTATTATTTCTGACTAAAAATGAATGTTTATAGTCTCAAGTATGTTAACCAGTTAGTTTTTAGCCAACTATTTTGTATTTTTTTATTGTGCATAAGAACCAAATTTAATGGCATTAGGTTTTGTTTCATTGTGCTGCATTTTGATAACAATTTTCTCTTTCGTAGTAGTTGTTTCTATTTCAGTTGAATTAAGTCATGCCATGTGAGTGCTTTTGATCTATGAATCGCTTCTTAATATATGGAGTATTTAATGATTTTAGGGATATAAAGCAAACTAGCTTTTCTCAAACTGGGTTTTAGAATGTTTCTACAGAAAATTTTCCCTTTCTGCTCGAAACAACACTTTTAATTGTCATGTGAAACCAGCAGTTCCCTTCATTGCCATTTCAGTGCCCAAATTTATGTCAACATTAATTACTGTTGCTGGGGGATTCTTTGAGCTGACATTGTATGTGAGTGGGTACTTACAAATACACCATTGGACACTACATTGCCCAAGTGAGTGTTGACTATTTTTTACAGTAAAAAACTCTCTTGCCTTTGTAGATACTAGATTACTTGAATCAAGTAATATTGGTTAGCTATTTGTACATTAATAGTATGAAAACAGATTTCTTGAAAAAGAAGCATTCATCATTCTCAATTTGATCTGATGATGACACTGACGTTCTTATTGTGTATTTATAAAATAGCTCATTTTATTTCATGCCAAGAACAGATATACTTCCTAATCAAAATAGCCTACAAAGTCTAAATGCATTATTTAGAAGTGCATTCAAATCTTACATTTTTTTGTGATTTAAAGAAGTACTTGTGGTTTGCGTTGTGTCAGATCAGAAGCAATATGTGATTGCTGCTACAACTTAAAAACTGCAGATGTGAAAACAAACCCTTGTGTTCTCAAGTATAATGTGTTATTCTGAAAGACAATATCATCCATAGAGGTCTAGTCATATCTCTGGCACCAGAATGTCTGGATCCAAATCTTGCCTTTATCACTTACCAGCTTTGTGACTTTGGTCAAGTTACTTCATCTCTCTGTGCTTCAGCGACTTCTTTTGCAAAATGGTAATAACGATGAAGGTAGTGTGCACGTCACAGGGTTGTTATGAGGATTATATAAGTTAATATACATAAGGTGCTTAGAGGGGTGCCTGTCACGTGGTGCAGACAAATGCCTGGTACTATAGAAGGTGAAACAGGGAGGTCATGTGTGTTATATAATCCTGCAGTCCGTTCTTTGATTTCCAGATCCAGCAATTATATTTGTATGGTGACTTTAATGAATATTATCTTGGGTTCTTTGAGGCATACAAATGAAATAAAAGGCTTGGTCTCTACTTTGAAAACTTGAGCTATATTTGACTAGATACCCACGTGGAGATATAGTCACACACACACGCACACACACACACAATATGAGAATGTTATAGTAATTTGTAAGTACAAAGGTCTGGATCTTTTGTAATAAAAACAGAGAGGGTGAAGAAATATAGAATGTGCATTTTGATTTTGAAGGACAGGAACTGTAAACACCCATCATGAAGAGTCCCAGCTCTGTATTAGGAGAACCACATATTTTTCAGAAAGAAAGCTTATGTTCATTGTTTTCTTACAAGAGTAGTCACTCGTTTAGATAGGTTCTCAGCCCACCTCATTTTAGCCATTTCCCTTGTTTTTTTCCTGTAGTTCTTGTTATTGTGTACTAGAAACCAAGAGCTCTGGGCCAGAGCTTTCTGTATCTGCAAGTCATTTTTCATTTCTAAGCCCTTGTGGTATGTGCTAATTTTGAAATGTCCTCTCCTTTACCGCAACCTCTCTCAGAGTTAACCCCATCCTCCAGAATACCTAAGCTGAAAACCAGCTTCCTCAGTGTAACGTTAGTGCTTAGTTACTATTCTGGGGGTACCACTAAATTGACCTGAAAACTCTTGGCAAACTATGAAGTGCAGTATAGAAATGAATAGGCAACACTGTCTTAACCTTTCTTACATTATTATTACTATTTTACCTGCTGTGTATCTATCCTATGTGTTCATCCTCCCTTACCCTCCCCACATGTTAATTGACAGCTCCTAGAGGTCAAAAGTCTTACATTTCTTAACCCATTTCTATATGTAAAAATAAATAAGCAGATAAAATAAAGGCAGTGTGGATCTGTAATGAGTGAGTGAACAGAACGATCCTCTCTGCTAGTTGTGCCATGTGCGTGCTGGTGCATGCAGCTCTCTTGCAAAAGGTCCTAGTTTAGTGTGTGCAAAGGAGCAAGGGTGTTTGTTTTGAAGGACTTTGGTGCCGGTCAGGACTGCACTACAGTGTGATATCAGTCCCCTTTCCATCCACATTCTCAGTTGAGAAATGAGGAAGGAAGGAAGAGGATTGTGTTTCTATACTTGATGGGTGGTGGTTATGAGAAGTGGATGAAGTGGTGTTTGTGGAAAAACTATTTTGTTAGTGTTTAGTATGTCATTAGCTGTTGTTTCTGATAAAAACAAATGTCAGGCACATCTTTTGATAAAATATTAGATTAAGTTTCCAAGTCCTGCTCAATGCTAGCCAGGAGGATGAGGTGGTTATCTGAGTAGGGCAGGAGCCTAGGAGAGCTCTAACTGACACTGACTGCATCTGCCTGCCCTGGGCCTTAGCTGGTGGTGGCAGCCCGGGTGGCAGTGGAGGCTGGTGCTACCCAGAAACCCCCGTACAGTGTGTCAAGGGGACTTAACGAAGTGGTACTAGGAGCTTTGGAAGCACCAGGGGATTCTGACTGGGAAAGAGAAATGATCAAATATGTGAGGTGTCATTTCTTCACACCAGCGGGAAGTTCATTTGGGGCAGCTTTTAGTGTGTGGGCTTAAGTTACTGGATTTTATGAAGAACCTTTGGACAGTAAATATGAAACCGGATGACAATTAGCACATTATAGACCTCCAGCAACCTTCTCTCTGTACTGGAAACTTAGAGTAGATTTGGATAGGAATGAGTCTGTAAAAGAAGGAAGCACTGTTAGCAACAGCTTCCTCCAGTCGCTTTGTGGTTCTGAATCTGGGCAACTTGAGTTTTAGATTCTGTTATGCTGTGAATTGTTATCTGGCACTTCAGCAGCCTCCAGAGTGGCCCTGGCCTTTTCAAGTGGTTATGTAACTGATCACATTGCAAGAAACTTCTTGCTGAATACTTTCTTGCATACTGCAAATGAAGAAAACATACATCTTGGGACCAGCAGTTAGCGTAATGGCTATTTCGCTGAACTCCCATGTAGTCGACCGTGGTTCGAGTCCCAGACCTGGTGGCTTAAACTCATGCCAGGCACGTGTGTGTGCATGCCCAGATCCCGAGAGGAGAATGGAGAAGGGATTGTGGAGTGTCCATCCCCCCTGGGGGGTGATTTCTCGCTTTCTGTCTCTATGTCTCTCTCTGTCTGTCTGGCGAGTGCACGCGCCCTATAGTAAAAATCTCTAAAAAAAATAATAAACCCCAAAAAACCCAAAAAAACATACATTTTTGAGATGAACTCAGTTCACTTCTCTAACTGCTTACAAGAGTTGTGTTGTACATAACAAAAGAAGTGGAGACTCAGTCCTGGTAGGATTATTTGTATTATACACCAAGGGTGTTTGCTTTAGGAGTTCTGGGTTCTTGTGATCTTGGGTAACTGTGTAAACTCTGAACCTTCGGGCCACATCTGTAAAATGAGGGTGATAGGCCCATTGTCACTCCCAAGCCATGAATATTGTGTATGTTAAAATGATTGACATTTTTTCCCTGGTCTTCTAGTTAGGAGAGTTTGAAAATTGTTAGGACCTCTTTTCACACAACAGTATGTGTTAAGGCCTAACTGTGTCAGGGACTGCTCTGGAGGCTGGAGATTCTGCCGCAGTCAAGGCAGGACCCTTTCTGATGCTTGCGTCTTAAAGAGAGGAGAAGGAATATGCTTAAGAGCATATGGTGAGGTAATAGGAATAATTGTGAGATTTGATGTGGTATTTTGAGTGGCCAACCTTAAGGACTACTTAGCCATTTGGCCCGAGTGGCCGTGTGGGTGATGGTAGTGGTCTCTGGTCTGCTGAATGGGGCAGGGTTCATAGTCTGTCCACGGCGCTGTGCTTAGGAATGATATTATGTGAAGTTCTAAATATGAGAGTCTTTGCTATATAAGTGGCATTTGACCCCCTGAGACTTGATGATATCAGCTAACAATTGAATTTAGACAGTAAAGAGAAAAGGTCTGGAGACCAAACCTGGGCCCAACATTTGAAGGTTGAGTAGAGGAGGAGACTAGGTGAGAGATCTTGGCTGGTCGTTCTTGGCTTCCATTCAGCATGCTAAATACTAATTTAATTTAACAGAATTAAATTAATTATATTTCAATTGTTAATAAATTGGATTCTCAAATTGCCCTGCTTTTTCTTTAAATGTGGGGGCCACTTGTGTCTATTTAAGTTTATACTATACCTGTATATATACGTAAAGATTAATAAGTACCTTTTTAAGTGAGAATCAATGCACGGTGTCAAGCTGGCACCTCTTTTCAGTGACCTTCTCCTGTGAAGCACATTGAGGATGCCCACGATGCTCTCAGTGCTTAGGATTGGGCAGCCACCCTCTGGACTCCTGTGTCCCTAGTCACCTGGTTGAGTCGAATGTCAATCAAGTCAGTTTTGTTTGTAACAAAGCCTAATTTCATCTATAACATAGTCTGTTTTTTGTCAGTGGTATTTGTTATTGTAATTGCATAATTAAAATTTAATCTGATTAAATGTGAGTATGGTTTTTCTACACAAACATATTGAATACTTTGAAAAGCTTCCAAAAATAAGGCCCCCCCCCCCCC
>NW_006205228.1:1527738-1530456 GCF_000334495.1 Tupaia belangeri chinensis
CCACACACACACACCGGATGTACATTTAAGTTCCTTATGCTCATGATGACTATAGGAGATTGGGAGGAATAATTAAACTTCTATAAGTATTTTTAAATTGTTTTTTGAAAATTTTTTATTGTATTTTCAATTCTGTTTTTTAAAGAGTTATTTATTTGCTCTTGCTTATTTTTTTAATTTTCTTCTATTTGACCAGAGAGAGACAGAGAGAGAGAGAGGGGAAAGGAAAAGTGAGAAAGCCACCACGTCCAGTACTCAAACCACAGTCAGCCATGTGGGAGTCCAGCACCTTAACCACCATGCCACCTACTGGCCCCTTTACTTTCAATTCTAATAAAAAAGTAAAATAGAAAGTTGTAATGATGCTTTTTTGGGTGTAGCTTATATAAGAATGACTAATGTAACAGTCAACCTGGATATTGAATATTCTTAGAAGAGGCCTTGATCCTACACCATGAAATTGAGTGAGGTATGGCATGTTAATTTCAAATAAGATGTCTAAGAGATACATACACACACATATGTGTCTATGAATGAATTTTTGTGTATGCATGCACACTTTCGCACATGTGTATGTCAGTGTTTATGGTTCTCGGCTTTAACAGGCTGTTTTGATTTTCAGTTACCATTCTCTTACTATGGTTAAATGAGCTTTTAACTATATGAACTTTGTAAAAAAAAAAATCAATTTTTTCGTGTCAAGCCTTCAAAATGGTTTAAAATGTCTTACTATATCACTTGTAAGACTTTATAGAAACTTTTTTTTTTAGGTTCACAAAATACTATGTTTTAGAATGTTTATCACTTTAACATTTTTTAGCAAAAGTGGGAGCAATCTATATCAAATGGTGCAGAAATGGTTAAATTGTGGCATTTACATATGGAAAGCTGTTACATAGTGATCAAACACCTGATATTTATAGAACACTAAGTGACATGGAGGAATGTGCTCAGTGTAATGTCATATTTACAAAGTATACAAATTTTCTTTAGAATTATGTATTTATTTAATTCCACTTGTTATTCTTATTATTTTAAATTTTGACCAGACAGAGACAGAGAGAGAGAAAGGGAAAGCAAGAAAGCAAGCTTCCACATCTGGGACTTGAACCACGGTTGGCTGTGTGAGGATCCAGCCCCCTTAACCATTATGCCACTTGCCAATCCCAAGGATACAAAATGTTTTATATGTATTTAAAACATAGTATTTGATTAAATACTGTGTTTTCAATTTTTTGAAACTGTACCCAATAGTAATAGGGTCTATCTCTGGTTGGTAAGATTATGGGTGGCTTTGATCATATAATTTATACTTATTTTAAATGTTCTGACTTTCCACTTTGAGTGTTATTTTTGTAATTATGTGACATCTTTTTGTTGTTGTTGTTTTGAGAGAAATTTTTGGTACAGGGCATGTGCACTCACTGAAGAGACAGACAAAAAGCAAGAAATCAACCCCTGGGGGAGTGGCCATGCCACAATCCCTTCTTTTCCGTTCTCCTCTCAGGATTCTGGGCATATATGCCCATGTGCCAGTGAGGATTTTAAACTGCCCAATCTGGGGCTTGAGCCATGGTCGACTGTATGGGAGTCCAATAATGTAACCATTATACCATCAGATGGTCCCACGTGATACCTTTATTACAGTCATGGGTGACTGGAAGCTTTAGAGGAGGCCTTTGAATCTGGTTGCTGCTGAGGGTTGGGGCTTCACAGAATGACTTAAAAAGACTGTAAATGAAGACAGTATAGATTAATTTGAGCTTTTATAATAGTTACTACTTATAATTAAATATATAAATAAAATTACCTTAATTTGTTTAATTAAATGTATTTATGCATAAAATTACTTTTAATCTTTGTAACAATAAAAGTAATTACATATTTAATATATTACTATTTGTAAGTATAGAAATAAAATTACTTTTAATCTACATAGCTATTATTGATCATTTATAATAGTATTCATCTTTGTAATAACCAAGATACTAGAACAAAGTAGAATTTTTCTCATTTTAGAAATCAACAGGAATGGGGACCAGCAGATGGTATAATGATTACTGGACTCCCACATAGTTGACCACGGTTCAAGTTCTGGACCTGATGTCTTAAAACTCATGCCAGGCACTTGTGCATGCGTGCCCAAGATCCCGAGAGGAGAATGGGGGAGAAGGGATTGTGGTGTGGCCATCCCCTCTTGGGGGGTGATTTCTCACTTTCTGTCTGGCAACCACACATGCTCTCTAGCAAAACTTTCTCTAAAAAATAAAAAAAAAAGGAAAGAAACAGGAATGTTTCACTTCTCCAGGTCACATACACAATAATGGCAGAATTTGGACCCAGATTTTCTGATTCTGAATTTATTGACCTTTTTGCTTTTGGAAATGTTTTTGATCTTGTCTTTAGTAAAGTTGGGTATAGAAAAGAGCAGTGGTAATCTGGATTAATAGGCCTGAATTAAGGAACTACTTATAAACAGAAGATGGAAGGATGAGGTACAAATGTGTCTTTGAAACAGGAAGATAAGTCTGGACCAGCTCTGTGGTCTGGTGTTTAAGGCAGCTGGATCTTACATGGCTGAACTTGCAGGTCATGCTCTAGCCCCAGTGGCTTGAGAAATACGCTAGCATGTGTAGATATTTTTCTAAAATCCCAATAGGATGGAGAAATGGAGGAGAAGAGACTTTAGCGGGACTGTTCTTCCCTTTGGCAAGGATG
>NW_006205228.1:1530485-1545030 GCF_000334495.1 Tupaia belangeri chinensis
TACACGTACCCCCTAGCAAAAAAAAAAAAAAAAAAAAAAAAAAAAAGGAAGATAATTTTAGACTTGCTCTCTTGCATAATGTACTTTTAAAATGCTGAGGAATTGGGTGATGTGGCCAGAGTGATGGTAGAAAGAAAGTCATTTGAGATCAGATAGTCTATTTGAAGAAGCTTAGAGCTATTTTATAAAATTGAGCTTATTTGCTGTAGAGCAAAAAGAACATGTGAGAGCTATCAAGAAGCTATTCTAAGAAATAAATTAGAGTTTACTAATATTTACTTTTGCAATTGAAACTGGGACCTTTGGTTGGGTCCTTTCCCAGATGACAAGTGTTCCATTTGGAACACAACCTGGGAATCATGTGGGACTTCCCCAGTGCTGAGGGTCCTCACTCCCTTGTTTGCTTTCAGCTTATTGTGATATGCTGTATTTATTTAGCAGCCTTGCACATTACATTAACCAATTATAATTACAAACATCTACAAAATTGATACTTGCCTTGGAAAGATTCCTACAGAGAACCAGGGGGTTGAAGGTAAAGTTGATAATGCAAACACAAATGAGCTGTAAAATGTTGACGGAGCCCAGAAGTCTTCTAGGAGAGCTATTATCAACTGTAAGTTAGCTGAATAGTGAATTTTTCTTTTTTTTTCTTTTTTTTTTTTTAAAAAAAAGAAAACTCTTTTCTTTAATGGAATTATTGTGTAGTTACAAAAATCCTCCAAAGTAAGGCCAACACGTCAGAATGTTGAGTGTGCACATGGACCAGTGGATGATGGCCACTGAGAGTGCTCATCCTTCCATGTAGTTCATGGTTCCTTTCGTTCGTTCTGTCATCAGCTGTTTCTTAAGTAGCTTGTAGGTCCAGGCACCATGCTACATGGTGGTGAAGATGACAAAGCCTTAAAGGAGATCACATTGTAACAGGTCTCAGTCTTGCACCATAATTATAGGATGAGAATTGTCTAGATGAAAGGGATTTGTGGGGTAACCTCAGTTCAACCCTGTGATTATTTAGGCGAGGGAACAAGCCTAAGACTGTTTATTTCTAAAAATGAGAGTGCTCTTTGTCAGCACCTAGGAATTTTGGGAGCCCTTCCCTGACTTAGTATCATCAGGCTTCACTTAATAGCATCCATCTTTTTCATTTGACTATATATAGTTACATTCATAGACTTGATTTTCTAACTTGCATTTTTGCCTGTAGGCATTGCTAATGTATCCCAGCCTGGTAAATACCTTAAATTTCATGCTCTAAGTCATGTAAAATGAATGAGTTTTCTTAAGAAGACTGTGTGCATATGAGTGTATAAAATTCTGTTTACTGATTTTATTTTGAATGCAGAATGTATTGCTGGCCACTAAGACTAATCAACGTAATAGCATTTTTGGCCACACAATAAAAATCTCTGCTGCGACAGTGTCATCTGACATCCCTGTGACATGTACCACATAGCAAACTTCCCTGTGTGGGAGTCAAGGTTCAGTCATGTATAACCAGGTGATTATTTTTAAGTGTATGTCTGATAAAACCCCATGAAGTACCATTCTCTGAAGAATAATGATGTAGCTTATACTTTAGACTTGAAATATTATAATCAAAGCAAGATTTATTAAAAGCTCATCTGTTCCTGTGCACTGTTTTCCCCCAAGTTAAAAACACCAGGCATTCTCTCCTATTTAAAAATAACAAGCCCCTTATGTTTGTAACTGAATAATTTTTGGATTAACTGGTAAGAACAATGTTATCAGAAAGTTCCGTGTATTTTAACCCTTCTCCCTTTTGGGTAGTGCTGATGGGAGACCAGATATTGCCTTGGGGGTGGGAAAAAAAAAAGGTTTCCCCAAGAATACTTAAGGTGAACACAATAGTCACAGTCATAATTTATGTCAAATTATTTCAGTAGTAGAGGACAGGGGAATTCTTCATTTATCTTGATGTTCTAATATTGAGAGCCTTTGGAAAATAGAGAAAAATAGAAAGAAAAAAGTTATTAATAGTTTCTCCAATAAAATAAAAATCCTATTTTAAAGATTCTTTTCAAAGTAACACATCTGTGACTATCTCACGCCTCTGAGTGGCCAGTGCTATGGATATAGGACATCCTTGAGAAAAGGAAACGAATGGTCAGTGAAAGTGAGCTGAGGGCAGCTTCCTCCTTACCCTTTTAGTGGTGATTAATGTTTTTCTTTGAAAAGGGCAAAAAATGACTCAGTAAAAAATGCTTTGAGGGGGGCCAGCATGCGGCTGGTAGGTAAGTGCTGGACTCCTAGATGGCCGACTGCAGTTTGAGTCCCGGAGCTGGCAGATTACCTCCTCACATTCCTCCTCTCCCTGTCTCTGGTGAATGCACGTGCTTATAGCAAATGAAAATAATAATAATAAAATTAAATAACTCTTTAAAAATGCTTTGAAGGAATAGAAGACTGTCTTTGGATAGATAAAATACAGAGAGCAGCCTTAGATATTTATCTTAGCATTTTGAACCTGGCTCATTTCCATTTAATGGTGCATTTGTGGGGGCTGCACCTCCTATCCACTCACTCCTTGGAGGCCAGCAGCAGTTGTCCTGGGCCTGTAGAGAAAGTAGGGTCAGTTTCTGGCACAATTTTGAGATACCACAATTGTGGTGGTAGTGATGGCAAGGTGCAGGTGGTCCTGGTGAGACGTGTTGCTTTGACTCTTTCCTTTCGTATAGACACCCCTTTGAAAACAACGTATGTGGGTTGAGTGTTTTCTGGTGAAGAGATGGAGGAGGTGGGCAAAGCCTGGTGGGAAGAAATGGGACCAGCCTGTGGTGGACACACTTAGAATGACTCGTTCACACATCTGTTTGCCTGATGCTTCACCTGCTTTGTAACATCAACATCTCAAAAACCAAAATGATTTGAGCTGTTGGACTCTGCTGAACATTGGTATCCTTGCCATTAAATAGTCATATTTTTATGGCTAACCAGTTAACTTTGGAAAGAAAGGATTTTATGGAGTCTTTTAAAATATTTTACAAACTTGTCTTAAATAATACCGTGTTGTTTCATTATCTTAAAAATTCACTCAGTTCAGCGTATAGGTAAATTATTAGATGTTCTAATATATTTGAGGTATTTTTATGTTATTGAAGATAAATTGAAAATTAAGTAAAATTGCCATTTTCCTTTGGTTTACAGTTTTAGGAGTTTTTAACACGATATAGATTTTAAAAAAATTATTTTATTTAACTTTATTTATTTATTTTTAATTTGACCAGAGAGAGACAGAGAGAGGGAAGGAAGTGGGGAGGGAGGAAGGAAGGGGAAGAGAGAGAGAGAGAGAGATAGAGGGACGAGCGAGCGAGAAAGAGAGAGAAAGTGAGAAAGCAAGCCGTCAGGTCTCGGATTCAAACCATGGTCGGCCTTATGGGAGTCCAGCACCCTTAACCACCACACTACCTGCCAGCCCTGAAGTTTTAACACAATATAGATTTGTCTAACTACCCTCTCAAAAAGTTCCCTCATGTTACATCCTCTTCTTCAGCTCTAACTCCTGGCCAGCAGTGATCTGTTCCCCATTCCTGCAGTTTTGTTTTTGGGAAGATGTCATTTATGTTGGAGCATGTGCTAGATCATCTTGTGAAGCTGACTGTGCAGTAGAATGCCTTTGAGAGTCATTCAAACTGTGGGTATAGAGAGTCCCTTTTAATTTGTTGAGTGGTATTCCTTTAAATGAATGTACTGCTATTCAGTATCCCATTGAAGGACATTTGCTTTATTCTAGATTTGAAATATTACAAATTAAGCTATAAACATTGTGTATATGTGTAGTGACATATGCTTTCTTTTCTCTTGGTTAATTAACTAGTACTGCAATAACTGGATTACATGGTCAGTGTACATTTTAACTTACTTGAGGAAGTCTCAAACCATTTTCCAGAGAAGTTGTTTCATTGTGCATTCCTACTCATAATGTATGAGAATGTCAGTTAAGTGGCATTTTCTTTTTTTTTTTTGGATAGGTTTTTGGCTATAGGGCGCGTGCGTTCGCCAGAAATACAGAGACAGAGAGACAGAAAGTGAGAAATCACTCCCCAGGAGGGATGGCCACGCCACAATCTCTTCTCCTCCATTCTCCTCTTGGGATCTTGGGCATGCACACACACACGCCAGGTCTAAGTTTAAGCTTCCAGGTCCAGGACTCGAACCGTGATTGGCTACATGGGAGTTCAGCAACATAGCTATTACACTAACTGCTGGTACTGGCATTTTCTTTTTTTTTTTTTTTAAATAATAATTTTTTTATTTAATTCCATTTGTCGTTATTATTATTTTTTTTTATTTGACCAGAGAGAGAGAAAGGGAAAGGGAGAAAGCAGGCCCTCAGGTCTGGGACTCGAACTGCAGCTGGCCATGCAGGAATCCAGTTTCCTTAACCACCAACCACCTGCTGGCCTCAAGTGGCATTTTCTTGATGGCACTTGGGCTACTGTCATATCATCAGTTTTTCCTTTGCATTGTATTTTTGCTTTAATTTTTAAAATTTTATTTTACCCATCCTGGTACATGTGTAGAGGTATCTCATCATGGTTTTATCTGCACTTCTCTATTGACTGATGAAGTTACACATTTTTCTGTGTGCTCGTTTATCATTCGTATACCTTTTCTTCTAGAGAGAACAGGTTCTCGTCATTCCATAATTTCCTTTCCCTAGCCCTCCATCTCCGGATGTTGGGTGCCCATGTGCATGCCTGCTGTATTTTCAGGAAGACTCAGGAATCCAAACCCTCAGCTGGCTATGTGGTTTCCAGCACTTTCAGTTCAGTGTGCTGAAGACTCCACTACCTAAGTTGGGCCTGTATATCCTTTTCAATGAAGTGTTCAAATTTTTTTGCCCATTTTAAATTGGGTTGTTTGCTTTCTCTTCTCTTCTCTTCTCTTCTTCTCTTCTCTTCTTTTCTTTTCTCTCTCTCTCTCTTTCTTTCTTTCTTTCTTTCTTTCTTTCTTTCTTTCTTAAAATCTTCCTTCCTTCCTTCCTTCCTTCCTTCCTTCCTTCCTTCCTTCCTTCCTTCCTTCCTTTCTTTCTTTCTTCCTTTAATTTTTGCCATAGCATGCAAGAAATAGACAAAGAGAGAACATATGCGAAAGAACCCCCCCATGGGAAATAGTCATGCTACAATCGCTTCTCCTCCATTTCTCTCTCCTTTAGGGATTTTGGCCATGGATGCACACATGCATGCTGGCATGTTTCTCAAGCTGCAGTGTCTGAGTCTCAAACCACACTGTCAGCCACGTGGGATCCAGCTGCCTCAACCACCATGCCTTGGGCTGACACAGGTGGTTTCTTTTCATAGTTGAGTTTTCAGTTTTATTTTGGTTAATTTTGTTCACATATCTGGATACACATTCTTTGTTCCATATGTGATTCCAAATATTTTTTTTCTGTCTGTGTATTTTTTTCATTTTCTTTATAATGTCTTCCTCAGAGCAAGTAGTTTATAAAGATGTGTGATTTGTCTTTTTACTGGATCATACCTTGAATCGATGTCCAAGAACTCTTTGCCTAACTCCATTTTTTTCTTATGTTTTATCCTACAAGTTTTATAGTTTTACATTTAGAGATACGTGATTTATTTTGAACTTTTATTTTTATTAGATCTGAAGTTTAGGCCTAGAATCCTTGATTTTGCATGTGGCTATGTGTTGTTCCAACACATTTGTTGTAAAGGCAGTTTTTTTCTTTGCACCTTTACCAAACATCAGTTCCTTATGTTTGTGTTAATTGATTTTCTTTGTTTCTGCATTTCCCTGGAGTTTCACTTTTCAGTCTTCCAGCCACAGAGATGGGGCTTTAAAATGGAGCAGTGTACTTCCTGTGTCTGCTTCCATTCTGGGCCAGTAGTCAGGAGAACAGGGGAAAACAGTAACACATGCCTGCCCTGATATCTTGGGTTCAAAGCTCCTCTGATGAGAGAGAAAACTCTTTTCCTTGAAATTTTTGGTATCGGTGGTCTCTGCTGCCCACCATTTTTCTGATTGCTTTGGGCTAGGAAACAAGAGAAGGGAAGAAAAAAGAGACAACTGGGGACCCAGCAGATGGTGTGGCAATTACTCGCTGGGCTCCCACATGGCCAACCATGGTTCGAGTACCAGACCTGGTGGATTGGGGATCTTGCAGAGCGAGTGCATACCCAAGATCCCTGGAGGAGAGTGGAGCAGAAGGGATTGTGAATGGCCATTCCCCTGGGGAGTGATTTCTTGCCTTCTCTCTCACTGTCTCTCTGGTGAGTGCGTGCTCTTTAGGGCAAATATCTCTTTAAAAAATAGAAAATAAAAGAAATAAAGGTAATTAAAAGGGTTGGGGAGAAGCGTCATTCTCTCTGTATAGTTCAGCTGCTGGAACTCAAAGGATTTTCTCCCTCTGTTCACATCTTGTCACTCATTTCCCAGGATTTTGCTGCCTTCAGTTTACCCTGGAGGATTCCATAGGGAAAAAAATGGGAAACTCCTTGCCAGTTTAACACTTTGAGATCCAGTTTTCCACCCTAATCCTGCCAGCATTAACTTTTCAGAGCCCTCAGATACCTGCTTCATACATTTTGTCTAGGTCTCTTAACTATTCAGCGGGAAGAGAGGATGAGGGTGCTTCCTTCAGCCTACATGGAACCTGTATGTTATTTTTAAGTACAAAATTTGGAGTGGTATTTTGGGCAGGTTGCGTAAATCTTGAAATAATATGTATTCTGGGGGCAGTTGTTTCTCTTGCACTCTTTTTAAAATAGTCATTTTTATCTTGGCTGAATTGATTTACATTGTATTGGGTCGCTGGAAAAGTCTTGATGTATTTTCTCTATGCTTCTCTATGCAAAAAATGCGTCATGAATGACTTTTCCGAAGACACAATATAAAATATGACAACAAAAAGGAAGCCTTTCAGTTTGGTGGAAATCTTGTTAGGTAGGCTTTTCTCTTGCTTTTCCTTCCTACCAAAATTATTAACAATTTAAGGAAATCATTTTAATGCCATATGCAAATTTACATTGAGTACCATTCAATTTTAGGTGCAGTAATGCACTTGGACACCTGTAGTCATTCACTGGTCTGTTGGCCATATGGTTCTCATCTTTTGTTTCAGTAAGAATGATTTGATTTTAAGCTTTTAGTATGCAATTTCTGAATTGTCTCTGAGATACTAGTTGATTCGTCTTTTATTTTGAACTCCTTGCATAAGCCTTAAGAGAAAATTAAACTACATAGGGAAGTTTAAGAAACAAAGGCTGATGATTAACATATTCATTCTCTACTGACTTTAAAAATGTGGACTAAATATAATTATCTAGACAGCTGGTGAAAAACAAATATAGTTCAGTGGATTCCTAGTGGAAACATGGTCTAAAAATTAGCTAATTTATTTCAAGTCATTATTTATCAGTGAAGAACCATTAAAAATTAGTGAGGAGGGAATCAGATGTATGTGGCATAAATCCTCTTAAAATCTACCTCAGGAGATCAGGTTAATGGAGTCACCACAGGATGTAGGATTAGACAATTAAGATGACCAAGTTTAAGGTAATTAAGAGTAACTCACTTGGTATTTAAATGATAGGAAATGACAATAAACAAAGATGGAAGACACTCGGATAATCCTAGGTATTTCTTTATAGCTATATTACAATGGTCACCAAATGATGTTTTTATGCTTTTAGCATCCACTTCCCAAATATTAACTGCAGTGATGCCTGAACATCACCCTCCTAGCTTTTGCTGTACTTTTGTTATTTAAGAGTGATAACAGTTGGGGCCATTTACGAAGTTCTGTGCTAGACTGGGCACCTCACTTGGGTCATTCCTTGTCATCCTCATAAGAACCCTGTGAGGCAAGTCCTGATTGAAAAGAGGAAGTAGCACAGAGGAGCTAAGTGTTTAAGATTAGAATTCATGGGGCTGGCAGGTGGCATGGGGGTTAAGGTATTGCACTCCCACATGGCCAACTGCAATTCAAAGTTCCAGACCTGGTGGCTTGCTTTTCACTTTCTCTCTCTCTCTCTTTCTGATCAAATTAAAAAATAATAATAATAAATAAAGTAAAATAATTCTTTAAAAAAAGATTAGAATTCATGTGGTCTGGCTGTAGCACACTCACTTTTGCTTTTTTACCAGAAAAATTCCCCAGATGAATGGAGTAAAATTCTGATCAGATGAAATCAGAAAGATTAACTATGGGTTTTTATTAAAGGGAAAGGCATTTATAAAAGGGAAAATATGTAGAAGCTTCAAAGAATCAAGTGCTGGGAGTGGTTATATCTAGTTCAAATCGAAGAAAGAATGAGAGCGGTCACAGGTTTGGGATTCATTATAACATCAAAACATTCTTCTGCCAATTTTCCCCATGTCAACTTAGTGCAAGTGCCCACTTTCTAATCACCGTACATTCCCCACATATATCTCACAGGGCAGAATTGTGCTGAAATGATCTTCATTAATCCAGTGCTAGGAGACTGAATCCGAAGGAGATTTAGACTCTTTCTGATCAAATTAAAAAATAATAATAATAAATAAAGTAAAATAATTCTTTAAAAAAAGATTAGAATTCATGTGGTCTGGCTGTAGCACACTCACTTTTGCTTTTTTACCAGAAAAATTCCCCAGATGAATGGAGTAAAATTCTGATCAGATGAAATCAGAAAGATTAACTATGGGTTTTTATTAAAGGGAAAGGCATTTATAAAAGGGAAAATATGTAGAAGCTTCAAAGAATCAAGTGCTGGGAGTGGTTATATCTAGTTCAAATCGAAGAAAGAATGAGAGCGGTCACAGGTTTGGGATTCATTATAACATCAAAACATTCTTCTGCCAATTTTCCCCATGTCAACTTAGTGCAAGTGCCCACTTTCTAATCACCGTACATTCCCCACATATATCTCACAGGGCAGAATTGTGCTGAAATGATCTTCATTAATCCAGTGCTAGGAGACTGAATCCGAAGGAGATTTAGACAGGATTAGGTTCAGGGAGAGAAGATTTTGATACTTTTTTCATAGGGATGATTTAGAGTCCTGAGGCATCTAACCTTGTAATCTTCTTGAATGATCTTATGGAGATGGATCCTTGTTTGGGTTCAAAAGAGGTGACTCCTCTCTATTTTCTCTTCCTCACTCAAACTGATTAAAGTGCTCTTAAACCAATTGGTAGATTTCATAGTTCTGAAAGCGAGCGGGACCCTTAAGGAATTGAGGAATGGTGTTAACATCCTGTCCAGATGGATATTTGTGCCTGCGTGTTCCTGTTTATACACCTCTTCCTTTGTGAATGTACAGACAGCCGCCAGCTCCTAGCCAGCCAGGCAACCTGTGTGGTATTCTTCCATTTGATGAGCAATTCCAGCTAATAGCTGAGCGCAGATAAGATCCTTTTATGGTGCCCGCAGAACTGTTTTGCTTTTTTGGGTAAGTGATTTTATAGGTATAGGCCAAGGATATACTGAAGTCTTTGTGGGAGATAAATCTTAAAGCTGTTAAAATTTGAGGGATATTATGATTTTGTTCTTTACATAGATCTAAATGTTTTAGATAGTAGTTTACTCACATCACACAAATGATAAATGTTTGGGATTCAGTTTTTCTTCCTTTTAATAACAGTTGGTTATAATTAGTGGTGTTTGCGTGTGAGGCCGGGAGTGGGGAACATGCTCTGTGGTATTTTAGAGTGAAGTTACATGTTTTTCTCTGAGAGAACCTCTCCTAATTCACCTTTCATTCACAATGCTGTGAACTACAGTCGTATCACGCATTGTGAGACCGTGAAACAGAACCACTTGGTTCTATTCTTCTGAAACCATTGATGACTGTTAGGAGATTGTATATGTGTAAAACCTTTACAGAAATCAGGAATGATCCAGTTTATATTCTTAGAAAACCTTAAAACAGCTTGGATGAGCTTATAATGTGATTCTATTTCTGTGGACATATTCTCGCTTACCTGAACTACTATAGTTTACTACTGTTTCATTCCGCTCCTGCACCACATGTGTTCTTCTTTTTAAAAAAAGAATTACTGTGCTTAAATTTATTTATGTATTTATGCATTTTAATTTGACCAGAGAAGAGGAGAGAGACAGAGAGAAAACAAGCCGTCAGGGCCAGGACTAGAGCTGCGGTCGGCCATGTGGGAGTCCAGTACCCTCAACCATCACACCACCTGTCTGCACCCCCAAATGCATTTTTCACATGGCCATAAATTTTTGTTCCAGAGGCACATCTAACCGTGTTACTGTCCTGCTTAAAACACTTCCAGGGCTACGCACAGCCTGTGGAGAGTCCAGGATTATCCATGAGGCCCTTAAGCCCAGTGATGGGAACCTTGTCACTCTAGGAAACCATTCATTGATCACTTCCTACTTTAAACGTGGTGCTTCTGATATACTACACACTGTCTCACCTCAGGGCACTTGCACTGTTTCTTTTCAATGCCTCTTTAACACCTCCTTGTTCTTCTGCAAGATCTGACTCTGGTTCTGTTGGACACCAGGTTGGACTGTGTGCTCTGTACGCTGGAGCACTCTGTGTTTACTTCTCTTGTTGCTATCTCTGAGTTGTATATGGCTGTTAATCTGAGGGAACTGAATTCCTGGAGAGCAGGGGAATCATGTCTTCACTATCCATGTACTTCAGGCCTTGCACAGAAATGGACTCCAGGGAGGTAATGTCTTCAGTATGTTTTGATGCGATGTTGAATAAATCATAGGGCTGCCTTATGCTTTGCTATCACTACAGGTGGTTCAAGCAGGAGCTGAAAGGACTCTTATTACTCGGAAGCTACTCTACCTCTCATTTGCTTTGTTAAATTGGTGTTTACTAGTTGGGTAGGGTTTGTTTTTCAGTTTCTAATATTTTACTTGGTCACTCAAATAAGCAACCTAGTTACTTACATATTTAAGACATTTTTAGTTATTAACATCATGTTAATAGTTGTAAAATATCTATTATATGTCAGACATCTTTCTGGGTTCTTTTTATACATTAGCATTAATTTTTCCAACAATGCTAGAAGAACACCAACATTATTTTTGTTTTATAATCTTAGGAACTGAGGCCGGAGAGAGGTAAATCAATCTGTCTAAAAGTTCTACCTACAGTTGGTAGTTGTTAGAACCAGGCTTGAAATCCAAGTTTGAAACTGGGCAGTCTTATACACTCCCCTAGAACTTGTTGCTTATAGACATTGATTTACAAAAAATCTGTAGTAGTAGCGACTTGATAATAGGCTCGTGGTTAACTTTGAAAACAGTATTAGAAATAGAGAAGGACACTAGGTTTTTAAAAAGTGAATAGAGATAGCCCAATGGTGGTGTGGTGGTTAAGGTGGCCAACTGTGGGGTTTGAGTCCTGGACCCTGTGGCTTGGAAGACATGCCAGATGTGTATGTATATGTGCCCAAAATCCTGAAAGGAAAATGGAGAAGAGATTGTGGTGTCCCTCCCCCCTCCTTCCCACAAGGGGTTACTTTCTTGCTGTCTCTTTTTCTGCCTCTCTCTGCCTCTTTTCTCTGGCGCACAGGCACCCTTCAGCAAATTTTTTTTTTTTTTTTAAAGTGAACAGATAATAAAAATGGAAGAAGAATTACTTTCTCTTTACTGTCTCTCCATTTGGATTTTGTTTCTAGCTTTAAACAAAACTTGTATGTTGAGTTAAGTTAGAGTAGGCTATCCTAACTTTTCTTTTCTTTAGTCAGTAAATTTCTCATTCTGCCCAAAGATAGGAGTCCACTTCCCTTAACCCATTCCAACCCATTCCACCCTGTGGAATTATGTGTGTGTTAGGTATGTTGATGGAAATACCAACTCTGTAAAATAATAATTAATGTGGTTTATTTCTAAGCAGAATATGAGTGAACTAGGCCCTGAGAGGAAACAAAACATTGCATTTCTCAGGCTGATCAGGTATAGGGATTCCTTTTATTAGATTTTGAGAATGAGAGACAAAGTTTGGAATTTAGTGAAGTTTTTCCATTGGTCTGGCCCCAAAAGGTGGGACACTTGGATGAGGGGTTGTAGGTTATAGGTGGGCTTTACAGTTTTTAGGTTGGTGATTGGAAAAGCAAGTTTGATTAGATCAGAAAAGAAGTACCTTAACAGAGATAAGGAGGCTTACTATACTTCACAAAGATACCATGCCCGGGACAAGTTGTAGGAAGAATCCTATTATCAATGGGTCAAAATGGTCTGTTAATGTTTCTGGCAGGACTACCTCCAGGCCCTCTGGAAAGGATTCTGGGGAATAGAAAAAAGCAGTCAGACTTCTGTCCTCAAGTAGAATCTGTTGCCCTTAATTTTTTCACTATTTGGTGGATGAGGAAGATGAAGGGTATATTAGCACTGTAAAATCTAAATAAAATAATGTATTTCACCTATGTCAGGAGAGCTTCTATAGAGCCATCTATACTTTCTAACAATAAAATGGCAGGGATAGCAAGTAATAAAAATTCTATTACATTTAAGCTCCTGTGATTCAATGATAGTGGGCAGGGGGATCATCTATCCCCAAATTGACCCTTACCTAATAATTACCTAGTTGTAAAACACAAAGGAGCATTCTTTAAATAGCTTGCAAATACTGTGTTGTTGATGTTTAACTTTCTAAAACCCTCTTGTTCAGCAATCTTTCTGGCAGGCCACTCACTCTCCCTAGTTCATGAAGTAGATCAGATGTTTCAAGAACTTTTTTTTTTTTTTTTTTGCCCAAAGAAAACACGTCAAACATTAATTTTTATTCAAGAACATATTTAATAATTAAATGGCTGTGTGATATAAACAGAAAGAGATAGTGGATCATGAAATGTATTTTATACTATAAATATATTTGAAGGAGCTTTTTGCCGTATCTAACCATGTGTACTTAAAATATCTAAGCCTGTGGAAAGAAATTTGTATTTGGCTAATAGAAACAGGTATCTGATTAAATAGGGGTTGATATTTTCTCACATTAAAAATATTGTGGAAAACCATAGTGGTTCTTGCAAGTTATGGGATAGGGTCTTGGGCCCCTTCTAGCTTTCAGCATCCTTTTTAACCACAGGACACAGTTGGAGCTGCAGCCACAATGTCTGCAGAAGAGGGGAAAAAAAGGCAAAAGGAACTTTCTGGAATTTCTACCCATTGACTTCTGCTGGAAACTCCTTGGCCACTGCTGTCTTCAAGGGAGACTCGAGTGTGCTGTTTAAGTGGGAATGTTGCCAGCCCAAATAAAATCATATTTCTATTACTAAAGGAGAAGGGGAGAGGAGTGGAAATTGAGTTTGAAGAATTTGATTCTCTGCCATCAAATACAACATTTATTTTTTAAGTCATGGATCTGCCTAACTATCTTTCCAAAATTTAGAAGGAAGTGTGTTATTTAGGGATATTTTAAAGAAATATTTCAGCTTTGAGCAAATTTTGTCCAAGTTCATTTGTATACTTTAGTAAAATGCTTAATGAACTTCTATTACTGTACCATAAGTAATCTTTTAAAACTATAAATATTAATAATCTGGGCTTAAAGATAGAGTAGGACTGATATTATATGTTGGAGATTAAGTTCTTTCATGCCTCTTCTAAAAGGCACATGTTGTAGAAATATTTATGAAAAATCATTGAGACTTATTTTCTCACAGATCTCAGCCATTAGATAAAGTCCATCCCTCAGGTATTAAGCACTCCTTTTGGGAGGACCAGCAGATGGCCTAATGGTTACATTACTGGGCTCCTAAGTAGTTGACCACAGTTTGAGTCCTGGACCTGGCAGCTTAAACTCATGCTGGGAGCCTGTGTGTGCACGCCCAAAGTCCTGAGAGGAGAATGGAAGAGAAGGGATTGCAGTATGGCCATCCCTCAGGGGATGATTTCTCACTTTCTGTGTGTCTCTCTTTCTCTGGCGAGTGCACAGGCTCTATAGAAAAGAATATATCTCTTAAAAGAAAAAAAAAAGAACTGCTTTTGAGTCGGTATACTCACAGATCCAGTACCAAATTCTCCATGCTCTTGTGAAGTACTGTGGTCTTTCTTGCCTCTAGATTTTCTACCTGGTAAGTTCTCTTCATGAAAAGTTCTGCCTGTCCCCTTCATCCTGGAAGAGTTCTGTTGACCCTTCAGGTTTTATTTTATCTGCTTAGCCTTTCATTATTCATGCTATCTTCTCTTCTCATGCTGTTGTCTTCTGATGGTTTAGGGCTTTTGTGCTCCTATTGAGTACTCTCTGGTCTCTGCTTACCACAGCAGAGATGATGTGGAATAAGTGAGGCAGTCTGTGTAAGTACAACAGACAGACCTTGCCTCCCAATGGGAAGCACATGTGTTATGTAGTCATCATTTTCTCACATTGCATTGTAACTACTTCTGTGCTTTTCTCAGTGATAAATCTCCTGGGGGCCGTTGGTATGCTTTGTAAAAGCTGTTTCTCCACAATGTGTGGTACAAAGTTGGTGCTCAGGAAATGTGTAACGAGTGAGTGAATGTGAATGAGTGAGCAGTAAGAGGAGAAAGGAAGACTGGAGCTCTCTGGCATCTCTTCACACTGCTCAGCCCTTGAGAACAAGAGGG
>NW_006205228.1:1545532-1559326 GCF_000334495.1 Tupaia belangeri chinensis
GCAGGGAGCCACATTTTTCCTTCATGCTTTGTCACATTGAAGGAACTGGACTTATGCAGATACCATGTCATAGTTCAGAGCTGTAAAATTGTCATCGGAAGATTCTTAAGAGCTCTGTATTCACTTGCTCTAAGGTGTTCATTTACTACCTGAGTATCTTGCCGTATGCTGGCTTCTAGAGCTGCAAACATGAGCAAGAGAAATTCTTGCCTTTGAGTTTATCTAGGGTAGTGGAGGAGACAGACAGAGACATATATATGTATACCTCCTTCTCAACATGTAAGTGCTTAAGTGATAGATTAGGGGTATAAACAGAGAAGAGCTGGTGGTCTTAAGCTTTGTTTCTTCTTTAAGAACATTGAATTCTCTTCATTAATGCTAAGTGCTGTACTTTAGGACCTGTTCTTTCAGAAATTTTATAAACTTGTTTATATTCACACATTCGAGATACCAGACAGTTACTATTTATACTGAGGCCAAAACGCTATTGGAGGTGATCGTATAGCCTCTGGGGTACCAGTGTCTTTGACTATGAATCCTTGGACGTTACAACGCCAGAAAAATGCTGCTTCAACTTCCTTTATGAGTTGTAGGCATGCATCCTTAAGGTGATTGCATAGTAGAGGTTGGCTACTAGAGAAGCACATTTACATTCTAAGAGGAGCAAGGGAAGGAAAAGGAAAAATTCTGAACAGAGCCAGCTTCCTTTCAGCAATCTTTCTGTTGCTTAATTTCCTCAGAGCACATATGCTTATTTCTCATTGTCTACAACATAGACATGTGGCCTCACCTAGCTGCAAGAGAAGCTATAAAAGATAGTCTTTTAGTTAGATGCCTTGCTTCCTGTAGATAAATTAGGTATTCTTTTAGGAATAAGATGAGAGCAGAAATTGAGTAGTGGGGCCAGCAGATGACATAATGGTTAGGTCACTGGACTCCCATGTAGTTAGCTGGTTCAAGTACCAGACCTGGCAACTTAAAACTCACACTGGGTGCATATGTGTGTGTGCCCAAAATCCTGAGAAGGAGAATGGAGAAGAGATTGCAATGTGGATATTCCCTGTGGGGGGTGATTTCTCACTTTCTGACTCTGTCTTTCTGTGGCTCCAGCCAGCACACGTGCCCTATAGCAAAAATCTCTAACAACAACAACAACAAAAGAAACAAAAAAAAAAAAAAAAAGAAAGAAATTGGGTAACAACAAATAGCCTCAGACACTGTGTTCAGTACGTGTTCTTTGAATGAGTAAATGAAGGAGGCATGATGGAGTCAGGGCTTTTGAAAAGTGTAGATGCCATGCTTTCACTTTTCATGATCCATGACTTTTGAATCTTAAAATGAGATTGATCTCTCAAATATCCAGAAAATGAACTATTTGGATTTACTCTGTACTTTAAACCACAGTGTTAATTTATCCTTAGGCATGGTGGGCTGGACTAGAATTGCAGACTCGTGAGAAAAGACAGGCTTTGTTTGTGACATGGATGCATGGACATTTCTGGTATTTTAACTTTCACTACTGATTATTACATTATTAATTTTCTAATTTATTTATGGGTTTTACTGAATTACTCTTATTTTTGGTTTAAAGCAACAGATATATAATTTAAAATGTAGTTCTATATTTTATAGATGTTTTTCCAGAGAGGTATTTGCTTTCTTTAGTTTTTCACCTCTGTCCTGGTGGTAACTTTACTATTTTGAATATTAAAATAGATAGACATAATTTTCTAAACAGTGCAGTATAATACTGCTAACCCATAACACTGTAGTACCCTTGAAAAATAATTTTTTAAAAGCCTATATAAGTTCCTCATGCTCAGGCTTCTTCAAAATTGAAGCTGATAAATATTTCCAAAGTTATCGTCAATTAGTACCATAATTATTTCGTGTTATGACAGGAAATTCTTGGTTTTCTTTTATCTTCCTGTTTCTGAACACAAAGTTCAAAAGAAAACCCTTTCTTCATTGTTGGTGAGACTATTTTGGTCAGTGTGGCCCTGTGAACTTGTACTTTTTGAAGAGAAGCATACTGTGAGGAAGCTTTTAAATGGTTTTTTGTTGGCATCTTCTTTGAGATGGTATTCATGCCCTCTACACAGTATTGAAAATATGCTCTTACTTCACTCTATTATGCTGAGCAATCAGAAATTGGTTTTCCCAAGCTATCTTCATTCTCAGAATGGCCTGCTTTTATCAGTACCGTGGAGAAGTGAATCCTAGGGCCCCTCAGCTATGGGATGACTCTTCCTTCACAGCTGCTGTTCCTTTTTCTGTGGAGGACACCCGTTGCTAAGAGGAGGCTTTGTCTGCTGTTTATTAAATGAACTTTGTTTGGACTTTCCTCAAGCAACTTAAACTGCTTAAGAGTTCAGCTGGACATTCCTTACCAGATGATTATTTAAATGCAGGTCAAATTTAGAACCCAACTTATATTAGTTTATAAATAGACATTGCCATTAGAAACTGAGCGAAGATCTGTTATGCTGTCTCTTGTAGTTCAGAAAGTTCTGGTTTAGACTCTGAGGCAGGGTGTGTGCAACTGAAGCTAGATAATGCCAGCGCGCCTATAACTTGGAACTAGTCTTTGTGTCCTGTTTCATTTTTCTTCATACTCACTGCTTCCAGTAAACTCATAGCACAATGAGAAATTATTATTCATTATAGGACAGAATCTGATTTACAGCCAGCCACATAGCTCAACAGGTAAGAGAGCCCAATCTCACATGACTGACCACAGTTCATCTTAGTCCAGTGACTTGAAAAATATGCCAGGCACTTGTGTGTATGTGCCCAAAATACTGACAGGAAAGAGGGATGGAGGAAAAAGGATTGCAGTATGATCACACCTCCTTAGGAGGTGCTTTCTCTCTCTCTCTCTCAGGCAAGTGTATACACCCTCTGACAATAAAAAAAATAATTAACAATAGAATCTGATTTATGTACACTAATTTAATTGGATGTTTTCCACTTTGTCTAGGAAAGGGTAGAAACTATGGAAATAAAGTCTAACAGGTTAATATTGAGGTAGTAAGATCATTGTATTGATGTATTGTTTAGTTTTATTTAAGTGAGTTAGGAATTTTCCTCAGGGGAGAGTGGACTTGTAAATCCTAAAGATGTAAAAGGTAAGACTAGTGACAGCTCTCACCCAGAGCTGGATTTAGTTTTATCAAATTATGTTATTTAACATTATTTGTGCAAGCAAGTAATCAACTATAAAAATGTGGAGTGATTCTTTCAAGGCTCATTTATCGCATCTAAGTATAAGACTGACAATGTGTTCAACAGAAAAGTTATAGGGTAAAGTTGGGGTTGGCAAGAAGTTTACTGCTAGTTTTTTGAATTATCAGAGAAGTGAACCTATATTAAACTTGCATGGGTTATTTGAATTATTGCCTAAAATTTTCTCTAATATTGAAACCAAATGGTAAGCTTAAAATAGATACTTGAAGGGCTATCAGATGGTGTGGAGGGTAGGGCACTGGACTGGATCCCACATGGCCAACTGAACGGTTCAAGTCCTGAACCCAATAACTTAAAAATCACCCCGGCCTGTGTGTGTGTGTGTGTGTGTGTGTGTGCTTGTGCATGTGCGCCCCAGCTCCCAAGAGGACACTTTAGGAGAAGGGATTGCAGTGTGGTGGGGGATGATTTCTTTCTTTCTCTCTCTCTTTCTCTCTCTGGTGAGTGCACACACTGTATAGCAAGAAAATAAAAAGGCTAAATAAATAAATACTTGAAATACTTGAATTATTTTCCCTTAATTAAAAAAAAGTATAGCCCTAAAGAACAATGTTTTTTCTTCATGATTTAAAAATGTAAAATAAGCATTTCTTTTTACGTTGGCAAACCTATATTTATTTCTAGACACTTCTCTTTTCTTTCAGTCTGAATGATTATCATTTTCATAGTGGTTAATTCAGTTCACAGTGTTGGAGGTCCAAGGTTAGGACACATCTGGTGAGTGTCTTCTTGCCAGCAGATAACGTGGTAAGACAGAGCGAGAGTGTGTGGCTCATGTTTCTGTCTCTCTATTTTTCCTTATAAAGGTACCAGGATTCAGTAGTGGGGACCCATCCTGGCTACCTTCAGCCTGATCTCCTCCCAGAGCCTCTAGGTCCCACCTTTTAAATCCATAACTGGATTAAATTTCCACACTTTCAATACAGTGATAGTGTCTCATTGAATTTTAGTATATGAATGTTTGAGGGACCTTTTCAAACTATTGCAAACTTTTCTTGAAACCTTATCTTTTAATGGTGTCAGTGTTTAACACTGTCTTTTTGGTACTTTCAGCAACACAAAATTATGTATCATTTTATGATTTTGTGACACACACACACACATATATGTGATAAATATATATTCATTTTAAGCTTACCATTTGGTTTCAATATTAGAGAAAATTTTAGGCAATAATTCAAATAACCCATGCAAGTTTAATATAGGTTCACTTCTCTGATAATTCAAAAAGCTAAGCAGTAAACTTCTTGCCAACCCCAACTTTACCCTATAACTTTTCTGTTGAACACATTGTCAGTCTTATACTTAGAAAATAATTCATGCAAGCTCAATATAGGTTCACTTCTCTGATAATTCAAAAAGCTAGCAGTAAACTTCTTGCCAACCCCAACTTTACCCCATAACTTTTCTGTTGAACACATTGTCAGTCTTATACTTAGATGCGATAAATGAGCCTTGAAAGAATCACTCCACATTTTTATAGTTGGTATTTTACAGTTGACACACACACACACACACACACACACACACACACACACACGTATATTTATTTATATGTATAAATCGCTATGTTGTTCACATTATTATAATAATTTATGTGTTTCCAACAGAGGGCTACATAATATTTTTATATTGTGCCAGTAATGTTTGGACATTTCCAAGATTACTGTGTTCTACTAGTGAGGATAGAACTGTCATACGGTGACATTATTGGAAACATTCATAGAGACGTTTTTATTTTTTTTCTTTGTTGTATACCTCTCGGACAGAAGAAAAATACTTGCTAGCAGTAGGCATTGTCATCATCACACAAACAACTGAATCTATAAAATATAGAGTTTTCTGGGACCAGCAATTAGCGTAATGGCTATGTCGCTGGACTCCCATGTAGTCAACCGCGGTTCGAGTCCCGGACATGGTGGCTTAAAGTCACAACGGGCATGTGTGCATATGTGCCCAAGATCCCGCTTCAGGTATTAGCTATCTAACAAGGTACATACATTTTTAGAGAACATTTTCAAAGGTACTGGTTTAATAGGAATGTTTCTAATATTGGGAAGTTTACTCATTTAACTCTGTAATAATGTTTATAATATGTTAATTTTTTTATAAAGCTTAGCTAGTCACTGAGTGCTTAAGTACTCAGTAATTAAGACCCTCAGAGTCATTCTTTCAAATAGGACAGGACATTCACTTTAAAAGCAAAAAGAAATCAAATTTACCTATATATTTCTAACTCATTGGAAAGGAAGTGTTAACTACTAGTTCATTTTCAGATGTCTCTATTTTTTATTTTATTTTTTAGGTTTTTGCCATAGGGTGTATGCCTGAGCAGGAGAGAGACCAGAAATGGAAAGTGAGAAATCACCTCTCCAGAGGCTCTGGCCATGCCACAATCCCTTCTCTTCTATTCTCCTTTTGGGATTTTGGGCACACATGCACATGTGCCTGGTATGAGTTTGAAGCCTCTGGATCGGGGACTCAGTGTGGTTGGCCATGTGGGAGTCCAACACTTTAACTCCACTCCACCTGCTGGCAACCTCAGCAGTCACTTAATCAACCTCAATTTTGTTTTTTCAGTAAAGCCTTTGCTATCATAGAGAACTCAAGCAGAACTAAATGTGGCTCTTAAAAGCTGTGGGTTGTTTTGAGGTGCCGTTCTCTGAAGTTTGTATTACAGTAATTCCTATTGGTGATGACCATCCAAGACTGAGGCATTGTTTTAGGCTCTGGAGACATTCTCCTTTTCCACACTGACACCATAGCTACCTTCCTGGAATTTATGGCTTAGTAGAAGAGATATTAAACAAATACTGTGTCCACACAGGTATATATGTGTATATGAACTATAGTAGGTACTCCAGGAGCAGTATGACCATGTTTTTCCAATAGCATTAAGGAACAAACTGATGTTTAATTTAAAAAAAATAATGTAAGACTTGGGGTAATGGGATACAATTTCAGTAAATTGTACATGAAAGCAAAAAAAAAAAAAATTTTGGAACCACGAGAATTTACCTGACATCCTCACTTAGTTCAGATTGGGTGTGGTTTGAGTGTGGAAGAAGAGGAAAAGGCAGAGATGGAGAAAGTGCTTCTTACACCGATGTGTGGAAATGACCCAAGCTGGAACTTGGGAGGTGGGAAAATGTTTCAGGCTGACTCTCACTACAGGTAGGAAGGCTAAGTGGGTGAGTTGCTCAAAGTTAGCATGGACAAAGCATAGTGACTGGGGAGAGAAGTAAAGTGCCTTACCAGTTGGAAAGACTGGTTGGATTATCATACAGGGGATTTTAGTCCCAGCAAAGGATTTGTAATTTTATGCTGAGTGTAATAAGCCATTGAGTGGCTTTAGACAATGATGTGTCACAGAAAGACAGAGAGATCCATTATATGGTCTTTTTAAAAAAAATAATTATTTAATTTATTTATCATCATTATTTTTATTATCTTAAATTTGCTACAGGGCACACTCACTCACTAAAGAGAGAGAGAGAGAGAGCAAGAAAAAATGAGAACGCAAGCCGCTAAGTCTGGGACTCAAACTATGATTGGTCATGTGAGAGTCCACCATCCTAACCACCATGATAGCCACTGGCCCCATGTGGTCCTTTATTAATATTATTCTGGTAAAAAGGGGTTCGTTATATTCTCCCACCACTAACACTGGAATTTTAATATTATTACTATTTTTAGTATTGGATGACATGGGATTAGCAGTTGGTGTGATGGTTACATCACTGGACTCCCACATAGTTGACCATGGCTTGAGTCCCCGAGCCAGAGGCTTAAAACTCACACCAAGTGAGCCCAAAATCCTGAGATGAGAATAAAAGAGAAGAGGTTACGATGGCCATTCCCACTGAGTAGTGATTTCTTGCCAAATCCTGAGATGAGAATAAATGAGAAGAGGTTACGACATGGCCATTCCCACTGAGTAGTGATTTCTTGCTTTTTGTCTCTCTGGTGAGCACATACAACCCATAGCAAAAATCTCTCTTAAAAAATTTAAAAAATAAAATTTGCATGATTTTCTACTCTTCTGTACCTAGAATTTAGGCTCCTTGAGGGCCAGCTGTTTGGTCTTACTCACTGCTGCATGCCCATAATTGTGGGCAGAGATTGCCCCAGAGACAGTGCTCAATAAATATTTCTGAACAGACCAGTGATGGTCCACGAATAATACTCTTTTGTTTTTGCTAATCCAAGTCTATCAGTGCCTTACCCTGTGATTCGTGATCTGTCTGTATTTAAACCTGACCAATAGCAAGGGACCAAAGCAGTCAGGATGGGCACAGGCTCTTGTCCTTGACACTAAGGGCTTTGTTCGGGTCCTTTGGAAAGTATTGGCCACTACCAGGGCTGAAGTGCAACGACATGGTGTATTAGTGTGGTTTTTCCTGCTAGCAGCCTGATGCCATAGCTGCAGAAGTGTTTTGGCCACAAGGAACAAGTGTAGATTGCTTGAAGTTTTAAGGGAAGGAGAGGCAGGAGAGAGTTTAGAGACATGCTTTTGGTTTTGTTAGGTCAGAAGTTTTAAATTTCAGTATAATCATACTTTTCCAACAGTATAAAGGATAGACTTGATGTTTTATTTTAAAAAGAGAAAGAAGCAAGAAGTAGGATTTGCAGGCAGCATTTTCAGTATGTTCCTTTTATTTGACTTTGAAAGAGCTTGAGATACACCTATTTAATAATGTGAACATCTAAGAAGCAGTTAGTTTTGTTCCTGGATACAGATCATGTTAATATGAAATTTGGATGTAAATAGTCTCTGTTCTCTGGTTCAGACTTGGAGATTGTGGGACCAGACCAGCCTTGTGCATCAGCTATCTAATGATCTGAAAGTATGTTGTGAAAGCCAGTCTTAGGGAAGCATCTAAGGAGCTGGTTCAGTATTGACCCTGGTAGTGACAAGGAACTGTGGGCAGTGCTGATGTGTGCTTTCATTTGCCTTTGGTGACTACCCTTCACCACAGTAGTTAGTTGTTTCATAAATGGCTCTGGAAGGGGCTTTAATTAAGATAAGTTTCTTCATTTTTGTTCTTAGGGAAGCTATATGCCATTTTCATGTATTTTCTTTCCTGGTTGTTGTCCTAGAATACAGGGTTTGGAACTCTTTTAAGTGTCTGAGAGAGAGAGAGAGAAAGAGAGAGAGAGAGAGATTGTCAGACGAGTACCCTTGACCTTATCTTACCACTATCCGCCCTCCTCACCAGCCCACCATCCATCCAGGATCATGGGAACACCATGTGTGTTCAAGGTGACCTGGGATCTGGACCTGGGATCTCCTGCATGGCTTCAGTACTGGGCAGCAGCGCCTTATTTCCTGAGTCACTGTGTCTGGGCCTGGGAGCTCTTTTACTGTTCTCAATTTTCCAGCTGTGTTCCCATCAAAGGCATATGTGTATGAACCCTCTTTGAAAGATAGTTAGGAACAGCTACTTGGGTAGATGCAAGGTTTTGTGCTACTGCTACTTCTGTGAACCATGCAGAGCTGTAGTTTTTGTGTCCGTGACGCCTAAGGACTAGTGAAATAATTAAATGCTTGACCGGCATGACTGAGACCTTCATTATGTTTCTCCAAGATCATAGTATTGACCAAAAAAACAACAAAAAATGCATTTGACAAAGCACAACGTTGACAGTTGCCCTCATCAGAAAAGATAGCTCAAGGGGCCCGCAGGTGGCGTGGTTGTTAAGGGCACTAGACTACCTCATTGCCAACTGCAGTTTGAGTCGTAGACCTGTGGCTCACTTTCTCATTTCTCTCTCTCTGTGTTTCACTCTGTCCCTCTCTGGTAAAAAAAAAAAAAAAAAAAAGAGTTAAATAAAATAATAATAATAATAATAATAAAAGAAAAAGTAGCTCAAGCTGTAAACTTGGAGTACTTGGAGTACTGCTTCCTATGTTAAGTCAGTCAGTCAGTGGAACAAATGTTATGCACATTCAATCAGCTGTGAAACATATTAAAAAGTCTTATAATTTTATTCAAATGGATTAAGATAAAAATTATCTATACCTAGGGAACCAGCAGTTAGCGTAATGGCTATGTTGCTGGACTCCCACGTAGTCGACCGCGGTTTGTGTCCCGGACCCGGTGGCGTAAAATTCACGCCGGGCGCGTGTGTGTGCATGCCCAAGATCCCGAGAGGAGAATGGAGGAGAAGGGATTGTGGCGTGACCATCCCCCCTGGGGGGTGATTTCTCGCTTTCTGTCTCTATGTCTCTCTCTGTCTGTCTGGCGAGTGCACTCACCCTATAGTGAAAATCTCTCAAAAAAAAATTATCTATACCTAGAAAATGTAATAAAATATTATGATGGATAAATTTTAATTCAGCAGATATTTTCTACTATTATTCTGTAAATTGTATTCAACTTCTCATTTGATAGATTTCTTTCTTTCCTTTCCTTTTTTTTTTTTTTGTCAGAGGGCATTTGCACTCACTGGGGAGAGACAGAGAGAAAAAAGAGAGAAGGAAAGTGAGACAACACCTCCCATGGTGAATAGTCACACTACAGTCCCTTCTCCTCCATTTGTCCATCTTTTCAGGATTTGGGACATGCACCCACACATGTTCAATGTTTTTCTCAAGGATTTGGGACTTGAACCTCTAAGTTGGCTATGTGGGATCCAGCTGCCTTCACCACCATACTGTGAGCTAGCCCCTTGTTGGTTAGTTTTATGGAAGAACTTTATATTCCTTTATCACTGATAATATTGAAAGGTCTGGCTGAAGAAAACCTATGATTTGATATTTAATATAGAAAAAGCACACTTAACTCTTATTTTTAAACTTGAGTTCTCTGATTGGGTGCTGTGTGTTGAATTTAAATATCTAGAAAATTAAAGCATTGATAGGCTATAGTTTCACATTTTCCTTTCCAATTTGAATGTCTTCAATTTCGTTTTGTTTTGTTTTGTTTTTTTCAAAGAGAAAATTTTGCTATAGGGCATGTGTGTTCACTGGAGAGACAGAGAGACAGAAAGCAAGATATCACCGCTCCAGGGAGATAGCCATACCACAGTCCCTTCTCCTCAGTCTCCTCTTACAATCTTGAGCATGCATGCACATGCGCTTGGCATGAGTTTTAAACTGCCGGTCTGGGACTTGTGCGGTCAACAACTTGGGAGTCCAGCCATATAACCATTAGGCCATCTGCTGGTCCTCTTTGTTTTATTTCATTACTTTTTTTTTTTTTTCATTATTGTACTAAGCACCTCTAGTAAAGTGTTAAATAGAATTAGTGAGAGTGCATATCTTTGTCTTGTTCCTGTTAGGGGAAAAACTTTCAGTTTTTTACCATCGAGTATGTTAGCTATCGGTTTTGTATAAACGTCCTTTATCAGTTGAGTTGCTATTTTGCTTAGGGTTTTTGTTTTGTTTTGTTTAAATAATGAATGGTATCGAATTTTTATTAGTGCTTTTGCTATATATATTGATATGGCATGTGACTTTTTATTCTTTGTTAATATGTTGCACTAAATTGATTTTCAGATTATATTATGATAATTGATTCTCAGGTGTTAAACCAAACTTGCACTCCTGGAATGAATCTTATTTGGACATAGTATCTAATCCTTTGGGTATGTTGCTGGATCTGGTTTACCAATTGAGGGTCCCATCCCCCCGTTGAGAATTTTCGTGCATGTTTTTCTGAGGGATATTGGGTCATTGTTCCTTTTTTTCAGATTTTTTTTTATCTGGCTTTGGTTTGGGGTAATGAATTTCTAGAATGAGTTGGTAAATATTCCTTCTTTCTTTTCTCCAAATTGTGAAGAATCTTCATTAGTTTTTCTTTAAATATGTGATAGAATTTCACAGTGAAGCCATCTGGGCCTAGGATTTTCTTTGTGGGAAAATTTTTAATTACTAATTCGATTTCTTATTATGTCTTGTTTCATTTTGACTCACTATTTGTTAATTTATGCTTTTCTGAGATTTTTGTCCATATTGTCTAATGGGTTTAATTTGGTGGCATACTGTTTTTCATATTTCCTTACTATCTTTTTCTTAAGGATCTGTTGTGATGTCCTCCAGTGTTTATTCCTGATTTTGATAATTTTCTTTTGCAAGGAGGTCAATCTGAATAAAGGTTTGTCAGTATTGCTGACTTTTCAAAGAACCACCTTTTGGTTTTACTGATTTTTTTTCCTCTGTTGATTTTTCTCTTTCCAATTTCATAGATTTTTGCTCTGAACTTTCTTCTGCTTGCTTTGGGTTTAGTTTCCATTTTAAGTGGAAATTATATGAGTTCTCATTTTCTAATACAGGCTTAAGTTTAAAGCTATAAAATTCCCTCTAACCACTTCTTTAACTATATCCTGTAAATTTTGACAGTTTTTTTTTCCTTTCAGCTCAAATTACTTTTTAATTTTACTTAAACTTTTTTCTTTGATCCACGGGTTGTCTACAAGGTCTTATTTTTTTTCATAATTATTTATTTAATTTTATTTATTCATTTATTTTAATTTTACCAGAGAGAGACAGAGAGAGAAAGGGATAAAGGAAGCCGCCAGGTCCGGAACTCGAACCATGGTTGGCTATGTGGGAGTGTCCAGCACCTTAACCACCCCACCACCTGCTGGTCCCTAGAAAGTCTTATTTAACTTTCAAGTATTTGGAGGTTTCCCAAATTTCCTTGGTTGTTGATTTTAATTCTTTGTGGCCAGCAAACATATTTTGTATTAATTCAGTCCTTCTGAATCTGAGACTTATTTTGTGACATTGCAGCTGGTCTGTTCTAGACCTTAAAAAGTATGTTTTTCTCTTGTTGAATAAGTGTTCTGTAGATGTCAATTAGGTCATTATGGTTAATAGTGCTATTCTAGTCTTTATACCCTGGCTGGATTTTGTGGGTGATTCACTATTAGTTATTTAGAGTGAAATGTTGAGGACTTCAGTTATTGATGAATTGTCTTTTTTCAGTTATGTCCATTTTTGCTTAATTTGTTTGGGAGCTCTGTTATTAGATTATATATGCTGTATATTTATAATTATTATATCTCCTAATGAATTGACTCTTCTGTCATTATAAATAGTTTCTGTATTTCTCCAATAATTTTTTTTGTCTTAGTCTTAGTTATTTTGTCTAGTAACAGTATAGCTGCTCGAGCTCTCTTATGGTGACGTCATGATTTTCTATCTTCCAAGAATCAGTCAGGTACTAAAGAATGTTGCAGTGTGTGGGACCAGCAGTTAGCGTAATGGCTATGTCGCTGGACTCCCATGTAGTTGACCTTGGTTCGCGTCCTGGACCCAGTGGCTTAAAACTCACGCCAGGCGCGTGTGTGTGCGTGCCCAAGATCCCGAGAGGAGAATGGAGGAGAAGGGATTGCAGCGTGGCCATCTCCCCCGGGGGGTGATTTCTCGCTTTCTGTCTCTCTGTCTCTATCTGGTGAGCACACACGCCCTATGGCAAAAACCTCCCCCCCCCAAAAAAAGAATATTGCTGTGTAGTTCTTAATATATTTTTTTCTAGTCTACCACTTTTTCATAGCATTTCATTTATACTGGTACTAGAGTATTTTTTATTTTTGGCTATTATAATAGGGGTGTAGCAGTATCTTTTCATGGCTTTAGTTTGCATTTCCCTAATACTTAATGATTTAAAATGTTTTCATGTGTGTGTCATCCTCATGTCATCTCTGGTGAAGTGTCTTCTTTAAGCTCTAAATTTTCTGTTAACTGTTTCTGAGAAAAATTATTTTAAATCTACCAAATACAAACTTTTCTTGGTAGCGGAGATCATCATGTGAACGAGAATCATTATATGGGTTTGAATTACAGGGAAGCTTTTAAGGACTACTGGCTGATGCAAGACTCTTCGATCACTTTCAAGTACTACCTGTCTGCTGTTGGTGTGTCTGATTGTAGTAGCTGTTCCTCTTCCCATTCCCTTTCTGGTCTTCTGTTTTTATGAAATCATCATGAATGTGCTGTTAGGACTGTGTTTGAAAAAGAGTAGTGCAGTGCCTCCCAGTGAGTGCCTCAAGAGCTCCTTTCTAAATAAAGTGCATGGTGTACTCGAACAGCCCTTTCAGTGTTGCTCAAACTGGGACCATGAATTGCTGTGAAGGGTCTGTAGAAGTGAACCTGTATCAGAACCAGGCATTGTCTGTCGGCTGAATGAACAATATATATGCCTTGTGGTATGTATTGTACTGTCTTCTGAAAGAATATTGGTGCTGGGTCAGCTAGGTGGCATGGTGGTTAAAGGGGCTGGATCCCACAGGGCCAACTGCACAGTTCAAGTCCCAGACCTGGTGGCTTAAAAAACATGTCAGGCTTGTGTGTGCACATCCAAAATCCTGAGAGGAGAGTGGAGAAGAAGGGATTGTGGCGTGGTCTTGAGGGTGTTTTTTTGACTTTTTTTCTCCCTGTTTTTCTGATGAGCACATGTGCCCTATAGTGGCTAGACTCCAAGTGCACGCGTTCCGGGTAAGAAACTTCTAGGAATCTGTTTACTCTTTACGCGAGTAAGAGAGTTCCGCTCGGCGCCATCTAGTGGCGCGGTCCGCGGTAGGGCCTTGTCGCCCTCCACA
>NW_006205228.1:1560749-1582340 GCF_000334495.1 Tupaia belangeri chinensis
CCCTGCTTCTCTCACCGAAGCTTTGCTTTGCTTCTCTCACCGAAGCTTTGCTTTGCTTCTCTCACCGAAGCTTTGCTTTGCTTCTCTCACCGAAGCTTTGCTTTGCTTCTCTCACCGAAGCTTTGCTTTGCTTCTCTCACCGAAGAAAACCCCTGCTTCTCTCACCGAAGCTTTGCTTTGCTTCTCTCACCGAAGCTTTGCTTTGCTTCTCTCACCGAAGCTTTGCTTCTCTCACCGACGCCCGCCCCGAAACCCGAGGCGTTTTTTCCCCCCCCACTTCTCTCACCGAAGTGGAACTTACCGCGGTATCTTTCAGTTGCAAATGCCGAGGAGTTCTGGCCGCTCTTGGGTCCTTTGTTGTAAAGCGCGCGAACGGGGCAACGAGAGAAACGAGGATAGAAAGTTCCCCGTCCCCGTACCGGGCCGCCAGATTGTCGCTGCCCGTGACGCTGCCGCGAACAAAGGACACACACCAAGCGGTTTCTTCCTTTCGTCCCTTTATTTTCCCCTGAGGTAGTCAGTTGTCCGCTGCTCCGCGCCCCGAGACGGGGCCAGAATAAAAGGAGTAAAGTGGCCAATCAGTGTAGTTAAAGGGGCTGGATCCCACAGGGCCAACTGCACAGTTCAAGTCCCAGACCTGGTGGCTTAAAAAACATGTCAGGCTTGTGTGTGCACATCCAAAATCCTGAGAGGAGAGTGGAGAAGAAGGGATTGTGGCGTGGTCTTGAGGGTGTTTTTTTGACTTTTTTTCTCCCTGTTTTTCTGATGAGCACATGTGCCCTATAGCAAATTAAAAAATAATAAAAGATATGGATGCGATTGAGCAACCCTAAATTTGTTATATTGAATAGGTTTTGTGTATGTAATTTACCTACCAATTTGTTTGCTTCTTTCCTTTTTCTTAGACATGGTGTAGTGAGTAGAATTTATCAGAGGTAGCTTTCCTAGTAAGTGAGGAATTGCTGTTTATGACTAGCCAGAACAAGATAATTTTTATTTTCCTCTATTCTTTCTATCCATAGGCTATCAAGCAGTTTTTTTAAATGAGACTTATATTAATTGTTGATGTATTATAACTGTTATTTTTTAAAAAAAGAGGGAAAGGAAGGAAAAAAGGGAAGAGTAGGTGCATTTCGCAGTGTCCTATCACATTGTAATGCCATTCCCCAACTCTTCAGCCAGTCAGGAACTTAGAACTGTGCCTGATGTGTTTCAGGTTGAGCACCAATCTGAACCCTCAGTTTTTAGTCCTGTGAATCAGTGCACTACTGTCTGCATTACAATAGCTGGAAAAGCATGATATTTGCAAGCTTTTTGAATACTTCATATGGGGGAAGGGAGCTTATCTGAGTTATTGCTAGCACTAACCTAAAAAGTGACAAGAAAAAGTATATCCTTTAAATGATTGTTGCATGAAAGGAATGTTTAAATCATGGGCTGCGGGGTGATTTTTCCCCTCCACATTCATCATGTCATTTTGATATATTTTTTATAAATAAAACTTGACTAGTAGCTTGGCTTTTCATACAGAGTTTATAAAAATAGAAAAGGAAACTTCCTATGTATATAGTTTATGTAAGCACACGGCTGCGTGCATATTCTTGATCAGATTCTTACTGAAGTCTTTAAAATACTTTGCTCCTTGGCTTGCCTCATCCTGTCAAGCGAGTTCTTGTTTAAAGAATATGTAATTAGATCATAATATGGTAATTTGTTATGCAAATACCATATCTTAAATTATCTATCTAACAGCTTTATTTCTCCCAGCTATTTTTGGTTCTTATTTCAGGATGTGAACTAGGATAGAAATTTATTCTATGTTAATAAAAATTATCTAATCAAAAGGAAAAAAAAAGAGGTCATTGTACTAAATTTTCATTGACCGAATTTCAGTTATGAGATATTCAGGGCTGTAATTAGCTTTTTGGACTCCCTTTATCACAATTGCTTAGATCCCCAAATTTCTTCATGAGTTGTATACTTTTCTATATGTATACTAAAATTTGATGAGAGTTTAATTACAAAAAATTAATTGGACCTAACTTTTTTCTTCTGTACATCATATCAAATCCTAGATATGTTTAGAGTTTACAAGTAATTAAGAGTTCATCAGTGTTAGCTTTTCTCTTTCTTTCATTCATTTTATTTTTGGGAGAGGTTTTTGCTATAGGGCGCATGCGCTCGCCAGAAAGACAGAAAGAAACAGAGAGACAGAAAGTGAGAAATCACCTCCCCGGGGGGATGGCCATGCCGCCATCCCTTCTCCTCCATTCTCCTCTCGGGATCTCTTGAGCACTTATGCACATGTGCCCAGCATGAGTTTAAACCACCGGGTCCAGGACTTGAACCGCGGTTGACTATATGGGAGTCCAGCAACATAGCCATTACACAAACTGGTCCCTAGTGTTAGCCTTAATTTTTCCTGAAACAAGCATCATAGATTGGTGCTTTTATTTGGCTATCTTGGTTTTATTATTATAAATGGCCAGAAAGAAAATGTCTTGGCTATTAGGTTGTGAATGAACCATAGAGGTTTTATTTAAGTGAAAAGCCAATAAATGTTTTTTAAAAAAGAAAGTTACAGAGACTTAAAATAAAGTTCTCAGAAGGTTTTATTTCTAGTGACACTGTTAGTCCAAAGAGAATATTTTTCACCTACAATATTACAGGTTTTGTTACAGTTTAATATACTTCTTAGTTAATACTGTTAGTTTTAGTTTTTGTTGTAGGGCTTGTGTGCCTGCCAGAAAGAAAGAGAAAGAGAGAAAGAGAGAGAGGAAAAGTAAGAAAACACTCACCAGGGACACTACTTGCTGACCCCAATATTATGATTTTTATCATCCTTGTGTTCCATAGCTCCTCTAGTACTTACTCTGCTACATTTTGCCACTTGTTAAAATTCTTTGTATTTTGAGGACCAACAATTATCGTAATGACTATGTCTCTGAACTCCCATGTAGTCGATTGCGATTCGAGTCCCGGACCTGGTGGCTTAAAACTCACGCTGGGCTCGTGTATGTACATGCCCAAGATCCTGAGAGGAGAATGGAGGAGAAGGGATTGCGGCGTGGCCATCCCCCCGGGGGATGTTTTCTCATTTTCATTCTCTCTGTCTCTCTCTTTCTGGAGAGCGCATGAGCCCTATAGCAAAAACCTCTCAAAAAAAACCTTCATATTTTGTTTTCTCAAAGCTGGAAACTGTTTATTTTTTAGCAAAGTGCTTACTATGTTTTGCTAGCAGTAAATAATCAGAAAGTGTTGATTTTCTCCACATTTTATAAAAGACTTAGCTATAAAATCATGTTAGGTTTTCAATTCTATTGCATGTATCCTTTTCTCAGGACAAAGTTAGTTTGATTTTTTTTTGCATAATCTTTTTTATTTTATTTTATTTTTTCCTTTTTTTTTTTGGAGAGGTTTTTGCTATAGGGTGTGTGCGCTCGCCAGACAGTCAGAGAGAGACAGAAAGTGAGAAATCACCCCCCCCCCCGGCGGGGGCGGGGATGGCCATGGCGCAGTCCCTTCTCCTCCATTCTCCTCTTGGGATCTTGGGCATGCATGCACACGTGCCCGGCATGAGTTTAAGCCACAAGGTCTGAGACTCGAACTGCGGTCGACTACATGGGATTCCAGTGACATAGCCATTATGCTAACTGTTGGTCCCAGTATGTTGGTTGGTAATCTTGAAATTTTATAACTGCCATTGAAAAAAATGTAATTACTATGTGTCAACATGATGAGCTTTGTTTAAATCTTACATCAAATGATGTAGATAATATGGTTGAAAAACCAGAAGATCTAGAGATGTTACACTTGATAGTGTACCTCATTGTATGTCAAGAATATACAAGGGTATAATAAATTTATTGTCTAAGAAATTAGATTTCCTTATTTGTAAAACATTAAAGATTTTGTAGTTCATGCCAGTTAGGAGTGATTGATTGTGATTGTGGTAATTGACAGAGTTGCTACATGCTGTAAATGTTTCAAATGTCTTTCTTTAATGTTTTCAGACAACCCATTTGTTCGGGTTAAAACAGTAAATATCATTAATGTGTGCGTGCATATTTATTTTAGTAAACTATTTCAGAATAATTACACATTTTCAAAAGTTGCAAAGATGTTAGTTTAAATTGCCCTAAGTGATAGTTACTTACGTAGTAATTATATTTAAAGTTTAATATTTTTAATAAAAATTTCCTTGCCTCTGGGACAGTCTGTGGTGTGAGGATTAAGGCAGCAGGATTCCACATGGCTGACTGCGTGGTTTGAGCTCCCACCTTGTGGCTTGGTAAACATGTCAGGTGTGTGTACATGTGCCCAAATTCTAAAAGGAGGGAGAAATGGAGGAGAAAGAATTGTGGTGTCACCATGACCCATGGAGGAGGGAGGTGCTTGCTCACTTTCTCACTGTCTCTCTGGTGAGTGCCCTCTGGCAATGAAAAAAAGATAGGTTCTCATCTCTGATTTTTGTTCTACAAAGAAAAAAAATTGTTGAAATGAAATGAAAATGAAAATGTGCTGTTGTAGTTGCCCTGGACCTTATATACCACTTTTCCTGTGAGTATCAGCACATGGAGCAGTGTGAAACATGCACATGTGGGATTAATGTTCTGCATTTATGAGTATGTATAAACTGTGTTGAATCTGGGCCATGGGGATCATTTAATTATAGAATCAATTATCTGCCTGGTGAAATGTTCATAATTTTATATTTTTATAAAACAAGAAAAAGTCATTTTAAGTCGCATATGCCAAGTTTCTAATCCCCTCCCTCAGCTTCCATTACTGTTACTTACTAGCAGCACAGAACAGTTTTTAAGGAAAGTCATGACATATTATTGAATTTAAGATACCTTCCTTCCATTGCTAGATACACCATTATTTTAGGTATCATTAAGAGCAGATACTCAACCTTCTAAACTGTTGGTAACATGCCACCAATTATGAGATCTATACTGATTTGGGTGATGTTTAAATGAAGAAAAATGTGATTTTTAGATCCATGCAAACACTCACAGCTTCAACATAATTGTTTTATTTGTGGTTTAACTTGGGACCTCTAGCTTTTTTAGATAATGTTTATATGAACTCTGGCTGACTTTTGCTAGAATACCATTAGAGAGAGATTTTTAATCAGTGTGTCTTATTTTAAAAATATGAAAAAGTTCACATTGAATTATCATTTTTGTAGATGCATTTGAGTGCCTTCTGAAGACAGGCAATGAAAATAAAAAAGTTGTGCTTCATAGAACTTCGGTCCTTGACTGAAAGAGCCATTTTATAGTGTTCCTTCTCTTTCGCATTTTCAGGTTTTCTCTTTCACTCTCCTCCTTGGTTCTCAGCCTTGCTTCTTCCCCTAACCACCATCCCCGGTATTCTTCCCCCTGATTAACTCCAGTTCCTTCTTTCCCGCATTGTCTGGCTCATGCACAGGTACTGCCTTGCCTCAGTTATTTATTATTTACTATTCAGTTCTCCGCCTAAGAGTTATGTTCCTACCATTGTGCCGGAACTGCTCCCTCTTAGATCCCTGTCGGCTTTCTCAGTGTCTGATGCTGGTGTCCTCTTCTCAGTGCATTCATTTGTTCAGCTCACCTTTACTGCTCTCTACTTTCTGGCTCTTGGCTCTTATCATCTCTCCATAGCAGTATGACTATAGTCTTTTTTTTTTTTTTTTTTACTCTGTGCCAATCTTGTAAACCCCATGTGCCTACATTTTTCATCTACTTTATTATTAGTAAACATGTCAGGTGTGTGTACATGTGCCCAAATTCTAAAAGGAGGGAGAAATGGAGGAGAAAGAATTGTGGTGTCACCATGACCCATGGAGGAGGGAGGTGCTCACTTTCTCACTGTCTCTCTGGTGAGTGCCCTCTGGCAATGAAAAAAAGATAGGTTCTCATCTCTGATTTTTGTTCTACAAAGAAAAAAAATTGTTGAAATGAAATGAAAATGAAAATGTGCTGTTGTAGTTGCCCTGGACCTTATATACCACTTTTCCTGTGAGTATCAGCACATGGAGCAGTGTGAAACATGCACATGTGGGATTAATGTTCTGCATTTATGAGTATGTATAAACTGTGTTGAATCTGGGCCATGGGGATCATTTAATTATAGAATCAATTATCTGCCTGGTGAAATGTTCATAATTTTATATTTTTATAAAACAAGAAAAAGTCATTTTAAGTCGCATATGCCAAGTTTCTAATCCCCTCCCTCAGCTTCCATTACTGTTACTTACTAGCAGCACAGAACAGTTTTTAAGGAAAGTCATGACATATTATTGAATTTAAGATACCTTCCTTCCATTGCTAGATACACCATTATTTTAGGTATCATTAAGAGCAGATACTCAACCTTCTAAACTGTTGGTAACATGCCACCAATTATGAGATCTATACTGATTTGGGTGATGTTTAAATGAAGAAAAATGTGATTTTTAGATCCATGCAAACACTCACAGCTTCAACATAATTGTTTTATTTGTGGTTTAACTTGGGACCTCTAGCTTTTTTAGATAATGTTTATATGAACTCTGGCTGACTTTTGCTAGAATACCATTAGAGAGAGATTTTTAATCAGTGTGTCTTATTTTAAAAATATGAAAAAGTTCACATTGAATTATCATTTTTGTAGATGCATTTGAGTGCCTTCTGAAGACAGGCAATGAAAATAAAAAAGTTGTGCTTCATAGAACTTCGGTCCTTGACTGAAAGAGCCATTTTATAGTGTTCCTTCTCTTTCGCATTTTCAGGTTTTCTCTTTCACTCTCCTCCTTGGTTCTCAGCCTTGCTTCTTCCCCTAACCACCATCCCCGGTATTCTTCCCCCTGATTAACTCCAGTTCCTTCTTTCCCGCATTGTCTGGCTCATGCACAGGTACTGCCTTGCCTCAGTTATTTATTATTTACTATTCAGTTCTCCGCCTAAGAGTTATGTTCCTACCATTGTGCCGGAACTGCTCCCTCTTAGATCCCTGTCGGCTTTCTCAGTGTCTGATGCTGGTGTCCTCTTCTCAGTGCATTCATTTGTTCAGCTCACCTTTACTGCTCTCTACTTTCTGGCTCTTGGCTCTTATCATCTCTCCATAGCAGTATGACTATAGTCTTTTTTTTTTTTTTTTTTTACTCTGTGCCAATCTTGTAAACCCCATGTGCCTACATTTTTCATCTACTTTATTATTAAAAGAATATTGAAAGATAAAACATGCTGCATAAGTCTTTCACTCCAATGTAATAATTATTTCTACTTTTTGAGTATTCAGTTCTTTACTTAAACACATGCAAACACATTTTTTACTTTTTCATCTAGTTGTAATCTTGGTAGGCATATTATTTTACTATGTTCCTTGACATGATGCCATTTTTTTTTTCAGGTTTGCATGTGGTTTCAGGTTTGCATTGTCTCATTGAAGATAAATTATGTATTAGTGTTGATGCAACATAGTTGTCTCTATAGTATTTATGTCATTTGCCAATTGATTATTTGGTATCAGTTTTCTTTAAAAAGCATTATAGCAGAATCTACTTTCATTCTTATAATCTTTTGCTTCTGTTGTATTATCCACAAAAGATCTATTTCCAGGAGTGCCATTGATTACTTGTCCAAGGGTCTTAAGTATTTTGATAAACATTGTCTGGTCATTCAAAGTGCTAACTCAGTTTACAGGACCATAAGCAGTTTTAATTTAGGATGATTAGTATCAAATGTGCAAAATATCATTTTGCTAATTTAATTATTCTCCAACAATGGCTACTTTAGTTCTGCTTTAACACTCTCTTTGTTAATAATAGTGAGCATTTCTACATATTTGTATTGATTTATGTTTCCTGATGAATTCTGTCTATATTCTAGTAATCTAGTAAAAAAAAAAAACTGTGACAGAGAAATATGTTTTATTTTGTAGAATTTCTAAATTATTTTCTTTTAAAACCAAATGTGCAGAAATTTTTCTGCTTATTTGCAATCTGATGGCATTTCCCAGTGTGGTGTTGAAATTCTCTTAAATCTTACAGGATTATATGGACATCTTTCATCTTTTCATTACAGAAGCAATTAAAAGAAAACCTTGTAGTCTTTTTGCTTTATTAATAGACCATTTTTGTTATTATGACAGCACAAATTATGCTCATATGTGCAATAATTTGTTGGATTGTGCCTAATGTTTTTTTCCTGCCTTTGCCTTTTGTTTGAAAATTCTTCTATGTCAGATAGAACTTTAGTAATTTAGATGTCATCTGATGATTGTGGTCAGTGCAAAATGGCTTTCAGGAACTTGGTTTAACATTTATGTTGATAGTAATTAAGAGACTGTCTTTCTGCATTGATATGTAGTATAGTTTCATGGGTAGTTTAGACTTGAATTTTGTTGTTAAAAAAATTACATTACAATGGAATGTGATCTCTTTTTATAGCACTAGCCTCACAGCTGAATGAATGCTGGCTGTAATCAACCCCCCTCATTTTGAGATCTGTCTTGAACGTCATTCCTTAAACTCTTTCATTCACTATTTCTTAGTGTCATCATTCACTGATTCAAATTATGGGTATTTCCTAAAATTCCATCTACTTTTATATATTCTTTTTTGTGTGTGTGAGTTCATCTTTTTTCATTTTACCTCATGTTAAGCTCTTCTTAAACTACAGTTACAGCCTTCTTTATTTTTTCTTAGCTAACGTTCAATACTTTCAGTTCCTTTCTTTCATTCTGTAGTAGATTCACACTCATGTGCCTGCAGGGGGCTGGCTGACAATGCCAATGAGCAAAAGCAGGCCTTGGGGTAAGGAAAAATATTTTCCTGCTGTAAGAAAAACAGCAGAATAAGTGGGATGATAAATGGCAGCCAACATCGGTTCAGGATTAGGCAGATAGTCTTGGGGATGGTGGAGAGTGGGAGGCACAGGCCCATGCCTGCTTTTGGCTCCAGCCATCACTGCTGTTAGGGACTGTGGGCACAACGTTATCAGATCGCAGTCTGGATTTGCATGTTAAATACCCCAATTTTCAAAATTTGGATTGAATTTTTGTAAAACACAGCATGGGCCAAAGAAAATAATGTGCATGGACCACATTCAATATATAGGCTTTTAGATTGCTTCCTTTAAAGGCAGCGCTTTAAAATTGGTATGTTATCAACGATTCTTCACTCTGTCTTCTTTCTTCTTTCTTTGTTCATATAATAGTAGAATCATCCATCTGGTTAATTTAACCAGGAACTTCTAGATCATCATTGATGCCTCCTTGCCTCACTACTTCTTTGTTTTGGAGAGGAATCTGGGTTAAGGGAAAGACTTTTATGACTTACTAGAGGCGTATACATGTTTATAGGTGGAAGAAGTGGAAGAAGGGATCTCAAAGAGAGAGAGGATAATAGAGCCCAGTGTGTCCACTGGGATTAGATTCTGCCATGTCTAGCTATATACTTCTGTGATCTGATGCTGATCTGACCTTCATACTTTTATGTCTCAATAATCCATATTTTAACCCCCCAAAATTATTTTTCCTTTTTTGAGTTTATTTTTTATAAAGTCATGTACGAGGACAGTAGGTAGTACAGAGGTTAAGGTGACTGGATTCCACATGACTGACCAAGTGGTTTGAGTCCCAGACCTGGTGATTTAAAAAACATGCTCTGTGTGTGTATGTGTGCATGTGTGCCTAAAATCCTGAGAGGAGAATGAAAGAGAAGGGATTGCCAAATGCCATGCCCCTGAAAATCCCCCCCCCCCATGTCTCTCTCTGGAGTATACATGCCCTATGCAAAGATAAGAAAAACTAAAATAAATAAATAAATAAATAAATAAATAAATAAATGTCATTCGCGATACTGGGCATTTGCTCACATGAGACAGAGAAAGAGAAGTGCTTTCAACAGAGTGTCATTGTAACATGGTCTCCTCCAGCTTGTCAGGCTCTTGGACACATGCATACTCACCCAGTGTGTTTACAGGCCCTGCTAGTGGATCAAAACCCACAGTTGGCCATGTGTCTTCCAGCACTAGAGCTTAGCTTGCCCACTACTGTGCTATCAGGGTGGGCCTATTTTCTTCTTCTTTTTTTAATCAATGGCATATTTTCTTGAATTTCTTGAGGAAATGTATTATACTTTTGAAAACATGGTCTTTGTTTTCCCATATTAACTCTTTTTCCCTGATTGTTCTTAAATTTGATACTTCTTTCCATGGTACTCATTTTCTTGGATGGTGATTATTTATCATAGGTTTATTTGCAGTAAACAGTAGGGCAGAAATGTTGAATTAAGCTGTGTTACAGAGATACTGTTCACCTGGTAGTGCACGTGAACTTTGATTACAGGAGCTGTGTTGGGTAGGGTGGATTTTCCCGTAAGGTGTGTGAGTTACCTGCCTTCTGAGAGCAGGTATACCATAAATGAACTCTTTGGTTATCTGTAACGTTGCCAGCTTCTATAGTAGTCCCAAGGATCCCTGTGAGTTTATCATGACCTTCAGCCAATGGCTGTTGGCGTACGCAGCCTCTTAGAGAGATGGACTGATATTGGTGGCTTGCTCTGTGATTACTTGGTTTATCATCCAGTTCCTGTTGCTTTTCTCAGAATCTGCTGACAGTACTGGTTAGCTTTCCATGGGTTCTGGGAGGAAAATTTATTTGAAGATTCATCCCCTTACTTGTGAGAGTTTACAGGTTTCTCAACCCTGTTGGATTTTGTCTTCAGCCTGTTTCCATACACTTTCTATTTCTTAGAATTTCTCTCTGTTCTGGTCTGCCGATGCCATCTATACAGGGATATTCTTTACTTCTGTGAATTTATTTATGTTTGAAATTTTGTATTAAATTTTATTGAGATAAAAGTATGAAGAAAAGGTAAATTTGCAAGTTCTGTTCAAAATTTTGAACAAATTTAAAGATTGCCTTTTATTAGTGATTCATGAACTGAGCAGCATTCCTTCTGAAAAAATTCATTGTGTGTGACAGTTTGTGTTTGTAAGGTAGCTTGGGCAGGAGTAAGGAAATAGCATAATTCAAAAAAGTGAATTGATTAACATCAGGTGATATCAGGTTACTTTCTTGTAATGGTTAAAGTAGAGGGATCTTCCTTATGTTGATTTTTTTTTTTTTTTTTTTTTTTTTTTTTTGCTGTAGAGCGGGTATACCCTCCAGCGAGGAGAGAGAAAGTGGGAAATCATCCACTTCTCCTCCACTCTTCTCTCAGGATTTTGGGCATGCATGTGCACAAACTTGCTGTGATTTTCAAGCCTCTGGATCCCAGATTCGAACTGGGTCGAATCTGTCGACCATGTGGGGGAGTTCAGCACCTTAACTACAACTCTACCTGCTGGCCTTGCTGATTCAGCATAAGAAATTAACCATCACAACCAGTGCGGGCTTTTTTTTTAAAAGAGGTTTTTGCTATAGGGCGGTTTGCTCACCAGAAAGACAGAGAGACGGAGAGACAGAAAGCAAGAATCACTTCCCCACGGGGGATGGCCACACCACAATCCCTTCTCCTTCATTCTCCTCTCTGGATCTTGGGAGTGCGTGCACACACATGTACTCCGTGTGAATTTTAAGCCACTGGGTCTGGGACTTGAACCATATCGATTCTGTAGGAGTACAGCGACGTAACTATTATATCATCTGCTGGTTCCAGTGCTTCAAGTTCTTAAAGATAGTTATGCTTTTAGTGACAGTAAAACATGTAGGGCGAGGATGAGATCTGTGTGCGTTTATTCAGCTTGTTTAAGAAGCCAGTCCTCTTCCATTTTGAGTAATTAAATATGACAGTTATTATTTGAGCCTGTTATCTTTGTGCCTTTTTTTTTTTTTTTTAAAGTATAAGTCATTTATTTTCCTTTGAGCCCTGGGCTCAGTATAGATGGCTTGTAAACAGTTTTCTCCATGTTGCTGGTGCTCATGTGATAAAGCTCAGCATAGAAGTCCCTCAGGTCCAGCACTATAGCCCTGAGTGCTCATCTTGCTCTTGCACCAAGGCCCAGTAATCCATTACCTGGGTCTCCTGCAAAGCCTTGGCCACAGTATCCCCACATTCTGAGAAGTCCTTGGAGATGGTTGTCTGAAAGGTTTCCACTTTGGTCCACTTTGATTGCATTCACCCTCTGCAGCACCTTCTCCTGGATTGCTGCCCCAAAATCATTTCTGTCCTCAATCTTGGGGATCAGGAGCTGTATCCTTGTGATCACCAGAATGCATTTGTCTTTGAGAGTCCAGACTTCTGGTTTACCCAGCGTAAGCAAATCCAGGAGCTTCTCATTCTCTGAGAGAAAGACACACTTAGCATCTTCTTTCTTCTCCTTTTTATGTTTCCATCTCATCATCCTTGGGTGGGGGGTCTGGGGTGGAAATGTCCAGTGGGGCCCGGAGGGAGGTCAGCCACATTGAGAGAGTCCTCTTGCCAGAGCGGAGTCAAGTATATGATTTTCTGAAGCAAAAATCTGTAGAAGAATGCCTCAGCTTCTTGGAAAAGATTTTGTCTGAAGACATTCACCTGTTTGCAGGCCTCCCTGGTCAAGCATACCCACAAGGCTTGGCCATGCTGCTCCCAGTTAGTTACTAAGCCTCGCCCCCGTGAGCCCCGCCCCCTTCTCTCTGTGCCTACTTTTAATGAAATGATCTATATATTGACTGAATTTCAAAAATTTCATAAAGAACCTGGTAATTTAGAATTTAGGTCAAATGCACAGTTGTTACTGTAGAGAGAAAAGCAAACATTGCCTTCTGATTTATTTAGTGTGCTCTGAAGGAAAGAATGGAGAATTCATGTAGCAAAATTCCGGCTTAATAAATTCAGCAACTCTTAGGCTGATAAGCTAGTACATACCCTTGAGAATGAAAACTAACGGTTTGCCGAAATATATCTCTAGTGTGTTCTATAGCAGTTCATTTCTTCTGTTAACCTGTATAATTGCTCCTTACATAAGCAAAGATGTCACCTCTGCTTAAAATGAAAATCTCTTTTATGAGCTGTGGAATTGCTCTTTTTGAAATAGTGCTTTAGAAAGCAAACGAAATGAATTAGAGCTGAATCAGCTAGAACTATCATTTGATGTTTCTGTGTAACTTACCATCTGTTTGAAAGATTCTGTACATACGGTCACCCATTATAAAATATGGTCCATAATAATCAGAATTTTGAACACTTTAAAATTGAAACCCATGAAAACTGTATACTATCTTTGATGCCAAATTTAAATAGGTAGCTTATGATTTTTTCCAAACTGTTAAAAAATTTTAACTTTAAAAAATGTAAAGGACCTTTCGCTTATAGGTTGGTGTAGGCTTCTGAGTACACCATACCCTAATCTCAGCCCATAAATTTAGTTACTGTTAAATAACTATTGCTGTGTAAAAGTGCTTTTTATTTGTATTTCTCTAATTGCAAAAGAAAATGAATATCATTTCAGAAAGCTAGATCATCAGAGGGGAAGGAAGCAGATCCTAATCTGGTGCAGTCACAACACAGCTGCTCTTCCATTTCTCCATCCCCTTGGGACCTTGGGACATGCACTGACATCTCCCTAGTATGTTTTTAAACTCGCTGGACCAAGATTTGAGTCACAGTCAGCCACGCGGGATCCAGCTCCCTTAACCACCATGCGCTGGGCTGGGCCTCATGTATTTTTAAATACATTTACACTGTCCCCTCTTCCCTTTTTTAGTTAGTATATTAATTTCATCCATGAGATAGACATAGAGACAAAGAGAGAGACAGAGAGACAGGACCTCTAGCAAGATCTCCAGTGTGTGACCCACCACCAGTTTAGCCAGCCCAGATCATGGGTACACACGTGCATCTGGTGCTCAGGATAGGTCGTGGGATACGAACCCAGGATCTTTGTGTGGATCCAGTGGTGTTAGCACCACCTGGGCCTCATGTATTTCAGGACCTTTTGCATTTTCTTTTCTAACTTTTATCCATTTTTCTATTGGATGGTTTGTCTTTGTTACACATTTTTAAAGAGTTATACATTCTGGATACTTAAATTTTGTCAGCGGTGTTTTCTAATTTGTAGCTTTTACTTAATTTATTTTTTATGGTGTCCTTTAGGGAACAGAAGTTCTTTATTTTAGTGCAGAATGAATTTTCCATTTTTAAAGTAGTTTTCCTTTTTCATGTTGTTAACCTGTTATGAGACCAGAAAATATACTTCTGTTGTCTGTTGAGAGTTTTTTTTTTTCTTTTTTAATTGTTTGTCTTCTTTATTCCACTAGTATAACTCTTTTGTAGATTAAGAAAATCAGAAAACATCTTGCAAGGTGTGTTGTCCAGGTCTCTGCTTCTAAATGTAGAGATGTAGTTTGGATTCATGTTAGAAATGAGAAATTGTTACGACACAGTAAGACTGTGGAGGAATACTGACCTACACTCAGACAGGACCAGCCACTGCCTGCAGTCACGTGCTGTGGTCGGACATAGATGTCTCTAACACTATGTTGCTTTCATTCATTTCAATCTCAAAGGTTTCTTCCAAGGAAGGCCTGGGTTCTGGAGTTTTCCTTGAGATTTCCAGTGGTGCAAGCCCAGTTTCTTTTGCGGTCTGTTTTTCTACTTCAAATTCCCTGAAATCCCACAGAGGTGAAATAATGTTTTTAGTGTCTTCATTGTATGCACATTAAAGTCATAACATTTTAATTTGTCTTTAATGTTTGCTCCAATGTAAGCTTCAGAATCACCGGTGTACACTTCCATGCAGTGACCAAGCATTGTAACAATCACATCATCTCGCCCAAGACCAAGGGCGGTGTGAAAGTAGTCCATCAGACTATGGATGTACCCTATGGCAGAGTAGGTGGATGCGTTCTAAGGGATCAATACTAGTGCCTGACCGTGGTAATCCGGTGCCTCAGCTTACTTTTTAAATTTTCTGCAGACATGCCCCAAGTTGTTCAGCAAAGGTTCCCATTTGTCAACTGTTACCTCATTCTCAATTGCTTTAATCTTTTCCAAATCAGACAGTAGGCATATTAATAAGAGAAAAGGTATATTTTCAGGCATTTATGGATTTATTTTAACATTTGCACATAGGAGTCATAGGAAATTTTGAGTTCAAAGAATGGTAAGAGACTGTAACTTCTCCAATGTCACAATACCTTTTAGAGTAAATTATTTTTAGGGCAAAAGAATGCGTGCAGTGCTCAGACAATGATAAGTAAATAATTCTCTTTGGGAGCTGCATCGGCCTTTGAGACAATAATTGGTGACAAACTGTGCAGGTATACTGCCGTCCCCCAGTCTTCCTTCCTGTGATACTAGCTTAGTTAATGAAACCTCAGGGAGGGGCCTGAAGTACTGTTTTCTTTGGTGGATCTGGTTTATAGGCTGATATTGGAGTATCAGTAAAATCCTTCCCTGTGCTTTGGGAGAGAAAGGGGATTACGATGATTCAGTGCTAGGGGCCTGGTAAAGCTCAGAGGAAGATTTTGTTTCTGTTTCTCTAACTCTGCATGTCAAAATGCCAGTCTGTGGGGTATTGTTTTCTCATCCCCAGCACTGCCAAATAGTTCCTCAAGGTGGATGTACTAATTAACACTTCCACCAAAAGTATCAGAGTCTCATTTGTTCCACACCTTTGCTATTAACATGTTTTGTTGTTGTTTGTTTGTTTGTTTTTTTAGCCTTACTGATGAGTGTGTAGTGGGGCCATACTGTGATTTTATTGTATATTTCTGATAACTAATGAGGTTGAGTATCCTTCACCTGTTAGCCATTTATTTGGTTTTTATCTTCAGTGTATATCATCTAGTCTTGCCTTTCAGGTCTTCTATCTGGGATCATTTTCCTACTGCAAAAAGGTCATCTCCTTTATAATTTAGAATGTGTGTGTTGATGGTAAACTCTTGGTTTTGTTTGTTCTAGAAGGAATTGTGTCCAGCTATAAAATTCAGGGTTGATAGTATTTCTCTTAGTTCCTTGACTGTAATAGTCTTCTTTCTTCTGGCTTCCCCTGTTGCTGTTGAGAAATCACCCATCACCTTAATTGGTATTTATTTGTGGGTAATGTATCTTTTCTCCTTGTTGCTTTAAAGATCACTTTTTATTTAAAAGTCTGCAGTTTTACTCTGATGTCTCTTGGTGTTGATTTTTCCTTTGCCTTTTATTATTGGTGTTTCTGGATTCAAAATTGTTGTTATTTATTCTAGTGAATCTCTTTGTCATATCCTTCTAGTAGTCTTTTTAGGTGAATGTAAGACCTGTTCACTGTATCATCCATGCCACTTGATCTCTCTTTCATGGCTGCATTTATCTATTTGGGAAGCATTCTGGATATATATCTCTATCTTTCTATACATCTATATGATCTGTCTTCCAGTTTATTGATCTGCTCTTCATCTGTGTCCACAAGCTAACCATCTAATGATTTTTTAAAAGTTCAGTTACCATAGTTTTAATTTCTAAACTTCCTTTTGATTCATTTTCAGTTCTTTTTGGCTATTTACAATACCCTATTTGATATAATATCTTCTTTTAGATTTCAAATTTTGTCAGCTTTACTATTTGGCAAAAAGAGAAAAAGTCCTGAAGCCAGGTTTTGGATTAAGAAGATCATGGTTCACAATCTCTCCCTCCCCCTTTCTTGTAAGTTTGTTTTATTTTATTTTATTTTACTTTTCATTTTGGAATCTCAGAATTAAAAAAATAACTTAAAATGGGTCAATTTCCATATACCCTTTACTCATCATCTTCAGATGTTAATATCTTTCATAACAATAGTAAAAAGATCAAAATTAGGAAATTAACACTGATTCACTGCTATTAAGTAATCTCTGCACTGTATTTGTATTTCTTTTGTTTGCTGAAAGGCATGTGGGTTTGCCAGAGAGATAGGAAAGGAAAGTGAGAAGGCACCCCGCCCCCATGGATCATGGTCATACTGCAGTCTCTTTTCCATCCCCCCTCTTTTCTTGATTCTGGGCATGTACACACATATGCCCAGTAGGTTTTTCAAGCTGCTGGGTCCAGGACTCAAACTGCCTGTCAGCCATGTGGGATCCAGCAACTTTAACCACCATGCCATTGGCTGGCCCTGTGTTTATATTTTGTAACCTGTTCCCAATAATGTCCTTTTTCTGGACCATGATCCAATTTAGTATCAAACATTGCATTTAGTTTTTATATTTCCTTTGTCTCCTTAAATATTTGATGTTTGTCAAATGGTATTTTTTTCTGTTTCCATCATTTGGTTTACATTTATCAATTAAAATTCTTCTGTAGGAAGGAGCTTGGTTTTCTCCATTTATTTATGAATTCAGTTACTAATTTTTGTCAGTATGGACTAATGAATATCCATATTTATCCAATGGGTTATAATCTATTAATGTAATTTTAAATTTTATTGTATAAATTGGCCCAGATTTACTTTTTCAGTTTGGTTCCACTGTCCATTGAGTATGTCTCCATTTTTTTGAGCACTTTCTTCCTTTTTGGCACCATAAAATGTTCTAGATGTTCCATCTAGTATTTTCCCTGCCTCAATTTTGTAACCAGATATTTCTCCAAGTAGTTCTGGCTCTTTTTATTGGAGGATGGTGTTTAGAAACCGATTTCTGTGTGCTAGCTGTGCTCATTGCTACTGAGGTGTCATTGCTCCTATGCTTTCTCAGAAGACAGAACTAGGAAATGGATGTGTGCATACACACACCTACATCTACATACTTGTCTGTCAGTCTATCACAATAAATATTAAAACCACAAGTTCAGAAGGATACATCTGATTCAAGTCTAACAACACAGAGTTCATTGTAGGCTTTATTCTTTGTGTTGTCTCTGGCCTGAGTGTATCTATTCAAGATAACAGTTTCCAAAGTGGTTCATTCTCACTTTTGTCTGCATTCCTTTCCACATGGTTATGTTATATATTTGTCATAACAATTCATTTGTTACCGTTTGTGTCTCATTTTGGTTTCACCCCATGTGTGGGTTGATTTTTCATTATTCATGTTTTTATTTTGTGAAATATTAACTATGATTCTAAATGTTAAAAGTATACAAAAAGATAAATTTGGAGACATGCTTCTCTCCCTTATATCCATTCTCATTCCTCTAATTTGCAACCCAGTGGATCCATAAAGCTTGGAAGATAAAATTGAAACTTCAGTGTGGTTGACAAGTCCCTCCATCATCTCACTTTTAGTTTGTGCTTGTCTATCATGTGCTAGGTACCTCAGATTTCTTGTCCTAATGTGACGGACTCATTCATGCCTCATGCTTTTGCATTTTCTCTTGCTGCCTAAAATGATCTATTTCTATTTTCCTTTTTACTCTGCCATTCATTACCATTCAGAACCCATTTGCATTCTTATGTCCGTGGGTCTTTGTCCCACTTGTGTTTTGCTACGCTGACTAACGTTCTCTTAATTTGTAGTCCCATAGCACTCGTGCAGGATTCACAACTTTTATGACATTTAATTTAAAGTATTGATATAGGCTTGCCAGTGTCTCTATCTAGTGAGTTCCATAAGAGAGGGAATTGATTTTTGCATTTCTAGCATCTAGCTCAGTTTATTGTACATGCCATTTATGCAGTATAGTGAATAGATTCCAGTTCTTTTCACTTATTTTTCTTCACTTCTCTTTCATTCCACTCCATTTGATGTAAGCCTGTGCTTATAGAATATAAGTGTTATAATGTGTTGCCTGTGATCATGTTTTTCCTGGTTTTTGTGTAGTCTCTGTCTCTTCTAATGTATTTGGACACCACCCTGGTTAACTAATTTAATGACTTCATGTGATCCCTAGGAAGTTGTTACAACTAAATTAAATATAATTAAATTTTAAAGACAGTAAAATTTGGTTTGCTGTATTTAGTGAGAAGATGAAATTAGGGTATAGAAATTGTTGAAAATATACAGTCCTGGAAAGTCAAGACTGTATTATCTGTCATGTTTGCTCTTTCACTTGAAGAACTGAAATTTCCTGCCCATTTAATCTGTTAGATTGGAAGAAATTATTGTACTGGAACTAAATCCCTTCAACAGTCTTTTAAGAGCTTTAGTAAACCTCTAAGACTGTCATAATTTTTGTCCAAAAGGCAAGCTCAGTAACCTCTCAATTGTGTTGCTAAGCTGCTTATTTTACTTTCTATTCTATATAGATTATTCAGCAGATTATACTACAATGCAAGGCCTTTTTCCTAGCAGTCTCCTCATTCCCCCATCTGTTACTTTCCTTTCTCCTTCTGTTTTGCATTCACCTCCTGCCACTTCTTTGTGTTCTAATTATAGCTCATTTTCCAAGTCCTAGATGAAACTTAGATAGCTGCAGTGCAGGTACCACACTGGAAGTGATGGGAGGGGTTTGGGGACCTGCTTTATAGGGCACAGAGCTTGCCATTGCATCCGTGTTTGATGTCCAGGAGTAGCGAGCTATGAAAAAGTATCCACTTACAAATGTGACCCAGATCCTGTATTTATAAAATTTACTAAAGTGTATTACTTTTTTAAAATCCAAAATGTAGGCACGTGCACAATAAGTAACCACCTTGATGAATTTTCCCAAATTGAACATAGCTATGCAACTACCCCTCAAATCAGGGAGTCTAGTATTACTAGCCTACCAAAATTCTACCTTCTCTCCTCTCCCAGTCTCATCCTACGCCAGTCCCCAGCACACACATACACACGACACACAGAGGTAGCTACTGTCCTGCTTGTATCATTTTACCTATTTTGAGACTTTGTACAATGAAATCATACACTATATTATATGTCTCACTTCCTGGGTTCAGCTTGATGTATGTGAGAGTCATCAGTGTTGTATTAGTTATGGTTCGTTTATATTTATTGCTGTATGGAAGGTAAACTGCAGCCTGTAGAGCAGCTATTTGTGTAAATGAAGTTTATTGGAACATAGCCAAACCCTTATTCATGGCTGCTTGTATACTCTAAAGGCCAGCTTGAAATAAATATGACGGGACAGAGACCTCACAGCCTGTATAGCCCAAGATCTCTGCTGTTGGGGCCTTTACAGAAGAATATGTACCGATTTCTGCCATAGAGCATTCTATCATATGAACAATCCACAGTTTATTACTGGGTTTCAGCTGTTACAACCAACATTTCCTTGAATATTCTTGTGTCTTTGGAACCTCTTTACGTGCTTCCCTAGAAGGCATTTACCTAGGAGTGGATTTGTGGGGTCACAGAATGTGTTCTGTTCTACTTTATTAGGGAACATCAGTTTTCCAGGTTATACCCCTACCAGCAATGTAGTTGAGCTGAATTGTTCCACCACATAAAACTTGGTGCTGAGAATAGCAGGTGGCCGAATGGTTAAGGTGCTGGACGTCCATATGGCTGGCTGCAGTTTGAAGCTTGGCCCTGTCGACTTGAAACTCATGCCGAGTACATATGCATGGGTGGCCAAAATCCTAGGAGAGTGGAGGAGAAGGGATTTTAGTGTGACCATCCCCCCTGGGGGGTTATTTCTCACTTTCCCTCTCACTGGTTTTCTCTGTCTCTGGCAAACCCAAGCACCCTATGGCAAAAAACCTTAAAAAAAAAAAAAAAAGACTTGATGTCACATTTAAGAATTTTAAACATTTTGATCAGTACACAATTTCATCTCATTGTAGTTTTAATCTGAATTTACATAGTGGTTTAATGACTTTTTAAAGAATTAATTTATTCTACATTCATTCATTGGGCATCGTCACAGCATATAAAATGCAATTTCTCATCCAGAATACACTGTATAGTGGCTTCATCATACTTCTTATCTTCAACAAGTAATTTTCTATTTCTTGTTTCATAAATATAAATAATTAAATAGATAGATAGATAGATGATGTCCTCCTATTTCTCAACCTGTCGTTAATGACTTTTATATGCTTATTGGCCATTTTGATAATCCCATTTGGGTGGCCTATCTTCTTATTATTGTTTTGTAGGTTTTGTTTATGTAATTCAAACAAGTCGTTTGGATATAGGTATTGCAGATATTTTGTTCTATACTAAGGCCAAAACCTATTTCCTTCCTTCCTTCCTTCCTTCCTTCCTTCCTTCCTTTCTTTCTTTTTTATAATTTTGCTATAGGGCACATGTGCTCGCCAGAGAGACAGAGACAGGGAGACAGAAAATGAGAAATCACCCTCCCAGAGGGGTGGCCATGCTGCAGTTCCTTCTCCATTCTGCTCTTGGGATTTTGAACATACATGCACATGCACCTGGTGTGAATTTAAACTGCCGGGTCTGGGACTCAAACCATGGTTTAAGAGGAAGCCCAGCAACGTAACCATTACATCATCTGCTGGTCTCACCTTTATTCTTTAAATGGTTGAAAAATTTTCTTTATATTTAAGAAGCTGATCATGTACAGTAAGGAAAGTGAAATGATACACAGTATTTGTAGATGCACAAAGAGTTATCCTCAGTCTTGTGAAGGCACATCCCAATTGGGAAACATTGCTGTCTTGAAGCTAGCTTAGATTTTTATGTTTTTCAGTCTCTGTTCATTAAAGCTGTGATTTGCCATATTGTTATTTGTCTTGGAGTCTGGACCAGGACAAAGTTCTTGTATTTTTGAAGCAATCCCAGGGTCTTAAGAGTTTCCAGGGAAAGTCACAGGAAAGCAGCCTGAGCCTGCTCCTTCTCCAT